>NC_138041.1:815101-1021514 GCF_964106645.2 Podarcis pityusensis | reverse complement strand
AGTTTCAGGTTAAGAACGGACCTCCGGAACGAATTGAGTACTTAACCCGAGGTACCACTGTAAGACTTTTGAGATCACAGAGGGAGGTGTCATTCAGGGGTTTCCACGGTCTCTCTGGGCCTTTCAGCCAGGCCTACCTGGCAGGGCTACGGGGAGGAGGGATCCCCAAGGGGGCTGAGGGGAAAGGGGGGTCAGGTGCTACAGAGGGAGGAACGCTCAGCAGATATAATATTGATATTCCTCTTTGCTCAACGTGGAAAATCAGCATGTAATTTAAAGTAAGACTTTTGAGATGGCAGAGGGAGGCGTCATTCAGGGGGGACAGGGGTGTGAAGGGGGGAATGTTCCCTTTCACATTACACGCACACACATATTTATAACACACATGAATGGGGCGTTTGGTATTACTTCACCCTCCTGTGGCACCGCCAAGTGTTCAGAGGGCTTTGCGTAATACCTGCTTGCAATCCTTACAGTGGCCCTGCTAGGTAAATCTGCATTCTTGCTTCCCACCCCCCAAAAAAATTGCAGATGGGGAGGTGGGTAGCTGTCTGTGTGCGAGTGGCTTTCCTGGTAGGCCACCTAGTTTGCTTGTGGCCGAGGCGAGATCTGAACCAGGGGCTGCCTCGTTTACACTGCACCGGGTCTCAATATATAGTTTAGGTGTGTAAACTTGTGCCTGAGGAACAAAAAGTGAAGGTGCAAGAGGGATGCCCTATAGTGAGGGGGTTGGAGAGAGAACTACGGTTGCTGCTGCTGTTGTTCTTGATTGACCCCAAACATCACAGTTACAGTGAGGAAATCCCTTTCCCCAAAATGTAGGGAAAGGGTTTGGGGAGGAGCTTAGGCAAGTTCAAGGAGGAGGAGGAGATCTAAAGCTTCCAAGTTCAGGAGCAGCCTGCTTCCGAATGCCAGTTTCTGACACTGGAAATCCAGCCACAGGGTGGAGGAGGAGGAGGAGGAGGAGGAGGAGGAAAGAAGGTGCTTTATTCTCGCAGCCGCCCTGGCAGTCAAGTAACAAGACAGCACCCAGCCGAAGCCGCCGCCTTGGAATTTGAACCCGGGCGTGAATCTTAACTCTGGGCTGCGTATTGGGAGAGAGGGTGGCCTTTAGGTGGAACTGGGATCTGGAGGCAGCTGCCTGCCTTCCTCTGCCCTGGAAATCTTCGGAGCCAAGGCTGTCTTTTTCCTTCCAGTGCTGGGAGGCGAAGGGTGTTCCTCCGCAGGGAGTGGGGCCCATCCCACCCCCCTTGTAGGGAGTGCCAGGGGCTCTGCGGGAAGGCTTTGGAGCATTGTTAGAGCGCAGGGAGCAGGTAATCCCTTTATGACTCCCCCCTTATCGTTTTTTGCCCCGCTCAGTCAGAAGAAGGAAGGAGAAATCTTCCCCTCTCAAATCCCAGTTGTTGGGCTGTAGGGAGGGATGTTCTCTTGGCTTAAAATAGTCTCTCGGTGACTTCACTGTTCAAACACGGGTGTGGTGGAGGGAGAGGAAGCCAGGAAGAAAAGGTCTCTGGGGGAGGACCAGCTGGAGAGGCTCGTGGGCCCCCACCAGCCATCCTGCGAAGGCTGCCAGATAGAGCAGCTTCCCTGCAACCGGGCAGACGTGCGTGTCTGTTGATAAGGGTTCGGCCTCTGCGTTTACAGCCTTTCCAGTGGGGTTGGCAAGGCTTTTCCTGACACGAGTTCTGGCTCCTGTGATGCCCTCCCCGCTTCCCCCTGTGGCTTTGCCCTACTTCCAACTGGAGCCCCCACTCCCGACCCCGCGCTGGTGAAACTTTGGCAGGCACAAACTTGCACAGCAAACTTCCCTCCCTGCTCAGGAGCCTCCTCTGTCCTGACTTGCCCCTTTGGCAGTCGCTGCACTTGGGGGGCTGTTCTGGGAGCAGGGATTGAGCAGCCCCCCTGCCTGCTGTGGGTGCACCCAAGTGATGGATTTTTGGGAAACAGCTTGCTTGGGGAAAGCCGTTCAGAGACTGGCCTGAGTATTGCTTCCAGGGCAGGGAGCCCACAGGGACACGGAAGGCCACCCATCAGTGGACTGAGCTTGATGGGGGTTTCATCAATATGGAATAATCTGAATCAGACGTGGATATTTCTCCTTCTTCCTGTGGGACTTGGGGTTGTTCGACACACACCCCTGGCCTGCCCCATAGTTGCTGGTCCAGGGTGGGAGGCTGGCACCCTAACTGAGCTCCCTCCCAACTCAGGAGAATCCCCCCCCCCTTTTTGGCTCTAAAACTTTGCTGGTCGCTAGCTTGCCATTTTCTTGGGGGTAAAGGGCAAGATCAAAAAGTAGAATTTGGCGACAGTGAGGATTATTTGTGGTTAGGAGTTGGCGATGAGGGAACCCTCCTGTGATGGCTGCTTGTGACAAAGCCATGGAATTCTGCATGGTGGTTCTCCTGGGCTGAGAAAGTTCAGCAGCTAATAAGTCCTAGAAAGTAATCATGGTCTCTCTCTCTCTCCTCCCCCTCTACCCTTGGAACATCCAGCAGGAGCAGAAAAATGAAGGCAGGCTGCCCCATTGTGGAGAAGCCAGAGGGCGGAGGAGGTAAGAATCCCACCCATCATACCCTTGGGCTCTGTGAATTCAGAGGCCGGACCTCTTCTCAGAAGCTTGCCGCCTTCTTTGTCTGTGAAGAAACTGTCCTGTTTTCTCCTTCCTTGAGATGTTATCTTGGCAGATGCCATTGCTTCAGGACTGATCAGTAAGAGCTGTTTGACAGTGGAATTTGCTGCCAAGGAGTGTGGTGGAGTCTCCTTCTTTGGAGGTCATTAAGCAGAGGCTTGACAACCATATGTGCTCTGATGGTGTTTCCTGCTTGGCAGGGGGTTGGACTCGATGGCCCTTGTGGTCTCTTCCAACTCTATGATTCTATGATCAGGCTGTTGGCCTTGCAGCTAGACTTAGGGGGCTCTCCAGACAGGACAGTAAAGTGATAAGGTGGTTGTGGGGGGGCATGGAAAGACACTGCAGAGGCGCTCTGGCTGCATAGTGGTGACCATATTAGTCCATGAGTCTTGAGGCCGCTTGGAACTATTGATGACGTGAAGCAGGACGGGGGAACTGGACTCCCAACTGCCACCGTCCTCCTCGCCATTGGCCATTGGTTGCTAGGAGGTGGAGCCCTGCAGGGTCTAGAGGACCTCACAAGTCCCTGATCCCTCGTGTCAAAGAAGCCAAAACGGTGTGAGGGCCAGGGACTGCACAATGCTTCCTCCTGGGATCTTGCACCTCATAATAATAACAATAATAATAATAATAAAGAAAGAAGCTGCAATAGTTTTAATAGCCAGGTGACCACCGCAGAGGCTCTCTCTGTGGAGAGAAAGTTGCTCTTCGGCAGGTGGGACCCTCATTCCTCTTCTGCCCCTGAAGCTCCCTCTGTTTTTGGCCTTCTCTGCAGGCTACCACTTCCCGGACTGGGCCTACAAGACGGAGTCCAGCCCGGGCTCCCGCCAGATCCAGCTCTGGCACTTCATCCTGGAGCTTCTGCAGAAGGAGGAGTTCCGGCACGTCATTGCCTGGCAGCAGGGGGAGTACGGGGAGTTCGTCATCAAGGACCCCGACGAGGTGGCGCGGCTGTGGGGCCGGAGGAAGTGCAAGCCCCAGATGAACTACGACAAGCTCAGCCGGGCCCTCAGGTGAGGGGTAGCAGGGTGCGGGCCCAGGGAATGTGGGAGTTGAGGGCCTGAGTAAGAGGATCTTGGCCCTTGTCTTGTCAGCAAAGTCCTCCCTGCCAGGTTTGAAATGGGCCCTGGTGGAGATTTCTGCAAGGGCAGAAGGCTGGGCTCTTCTCTGGCTCCTAACTAGGGCAACATGGGATACTTGCTCTCTGTGGCTTGCAGGGTTCTGCAATCTGAAGTGCTTTGGGTGCAATCCTAGGCGTGTGTTCCAAGCGATAAGGAGTCCTTTCAAAGGCAGAAGGTTTTCCTCTGAGAATTGTGCTGTCAGCCTTCCAGGAAGCTTCCCAATCCCGTTCTGTGTCTGCTCTTGAAAGGTCCAGAGGGCGGAGGGTACAAAATGGATCCCTAGATCAGCCACAGCTGGCTTCCTGGGATTCAGTTCCCTCATTGTGGAAGCGAGGCTTGAACGTTGGCGTGCAGTTTAGGGTGGCACACAAAGTTTCAGGCTTGCAGATTTGGAAGGCATCCCAAAGGTCATCTCGTCGAACCCCCTGCAATGCAGAAACTGCAGTGAAGTCATAAGAACATCGGAAGAGCCTGACGGTTGGCTCAGGTACTGGGGGGTCATTTAGTTCAGCAGCTGCCCCCACGGTGGCCAGTCAGGCGCCTTGATGGGAAGCTCACAAGGCCTGAAGTTTCCAGCAGCTGTCACTCAGAGGCAGGAGAACAGAGCCATCAGCGTTCGCAGCAACCATTCAGGGGTCTCTCTAGGCGGAAAGGTTCAGGGTCTTACAATCTTGGCTGTTTGGGGAGGGGGCAGTCCTTGACTGAGAAGCCCCCCTGGACTCTCTCTGTTCTTGAGAGGGCTAACTGGGTAACAGGCTTGTTCAGACAGCAGAAGAGATGGCACGAGAGCCATGCTCAAAATATCTGAAGGGCTGTCACATGAAAGATGGAACCAGCTTCTTTTCTGCTGACCCAGGAGATAGGACCCAATTCATAGATTCAAATGACAAGAGAGGACATTCTGACTAAACACCAGGAGGAACTTTCTGAAAGTGAGAGCTGTTCCGCTGTGGAACGGAAGGTGGTGGACTCTCCTCCTCTGGAGGTTTTTAAGCAGAGGTTGGCTGGCCACCTGCCAGGGATCCTTTAGTTGCGATTCCTGCATTCCAGTTAGGCTAGGTGACCCCTTCCAGCCCTACAATTCTGTGTTTCTGTGACTCTAGGAGCGGGGTGGTTGGGACAGGATCATTGCAGATCTGGGGTGCTGTATCTAGTGCAGGAGTCTGGCTGGATCCTGCCATGGTCTCTGCTTCCACGATGCATCCGAGGCAGTCCTCTGTTAGGGCTGCTGGGGTGCCCCTTCTTGGTCCTCTGCAAGGCTCCCTGTCCTTGCCCCCCTCCTCTTCTGGCTCTCTCTCCCCCTCCTCCTCCTGACAAGGCAGCCAGAGCTGTTGAGCCAGCGCCAAGACTTGAGGGCGCACGCCAAGTGGTGAACAGGTTGTCTCTTCCCTCTGGCTTCTTTCCCCAGGAGGTGGTGGCTGAGCAGAGGGGAGCCCACGGACTTGGCTGCTGCTCTGCCCTCTGCTCAACTCCTCGGTGGCGGAGGCCAAGATCAGCAAACAGGGCGGCATCCTGTACCTAATGTGAGAGGAAGGAAGTAACAGGTCGGAGGATGCAGGCCCAGCCATTGATTCCGGGGAGGAGGAGAGGCAGAGCCCTGCCCTCGCCGCCTCCAGGAGCCTCCAAATGGCACCGGGGAGACAAAGCAGCACGGCTGGCCCAACAGGTTGACAGGAGGAAACCCGTCTCCCATTGTGTTCTTCCCTTCAGGCGCCTCTTTCAGGAACATCGGAAGCTGCCTTCTGTCTTACCCAGTATTGACAACACAGATGGGCAGAATTAGCAGCTTGCCTGGTTGTGGTCTGGGTGGACGTTCCTCTGCCCTGCCTGGAGACCCCCGTGGGGACTGGGCCCAGGAATCTTCTGCGTACAAAGCAGATGTTCCATTAAAGAGCTCCAACCCTCCCTGTAAAAACAAAGGCAGGTTCTAGGTGTTGCAGTCTTATGCCAAGGGAGACTCTTGGTCCATCTAGCTCAGTTATTGTAGACACTGACTGGCACCAGCGGCTCTCCAGGGTTTCAGGCCGGGGACGTTCCCAGCGCTAGCTGGCCATGCCCGGGATGGAACCCTTCTGCAGCCAAAGCAGGTGTTCTCACCACTGAATTATGGCCCCTTTCTTACAGAATCTCAACTCAGATTCCAGTCCTTGTGTTTCCAAATAAAGGAATGTGGGAGGCTTCCAGGGATTGAACCCAGAGACTTCTGCAGGCAACCCCAGTGCTTCCCCCACTGAGCTGCCTGGACGTAGCATTCCTCACGGCTGGCTGGCGCCCTTATATCCTTCCTTCCTTTATTTGGCAGATACTACTATAACAAGCGGATCCTCCACAAGACGAAAGGGAAGAGGTTCACCTACAAGTTCAACTTCAACAAGCTGGTGATGCCCAACTACCCCTTCATCAACATCCGGCCAACAGGTAAGAAGAAGGGTGTTGAGCATGGGGCCACCCATTGCGGGTCCATCCCAAGAGCAGGGGAAGGTATATGGGGACCATGGAGGTCAGGGGAGAACTTCCGTCCACTTCCCACGGAAAGGCAAACCAGCGCCAGCTCATACTTTCCAAAATAGCTGTTGGACAGCAGAACGGACTCCCTTGGAAGAAGGTGGAGGACTCTCCTCCCTTGGTGGTTTTCAAACCCTACAATTCTGTGTTTCTGTTACCGCGGAGGAAAGAAGCTGCTGTCTTGGAACAACATTAGGGCTCCTGCAGGAACAAGTCTGGGCAGTTGCTGCCTGATGTTGCTTGTTCCAGTTCCCTTTCTTCTTCCTCTCGGGTCCGCCCTGCACTCGCCTCTCTCTCTCTCTCTCTCTCTCTCTCTCTCTCTCTCTCTCCCCTTCCCTCCCTCCTGGCTGCCTGGGGCTGGCATCGAGCAGGCAAGGAAGGTGCTGGAGTCCTGGAATGCCTCCCAGCATGATTGCAGCTTGTTTTCTTTCTTCTCCCCTGTGGGGAGGTTGACGCAACAAACCTGTTTGGCCCTTGCCTCCTTTGCCCTCGCCCCAGATATTGGCGCTTCCTTTATTGTGGGAAGTGGCAGCCTAGGTGGCGTGTGGGGTCTTTGTGCCTGAGGGCTTCCCCTACGCAGGGAAACGGGAGGCCACACCAGCCATTCCTGGCCAAAGATGATTTTTATGTTGTTGTTGCTGCCGCTGCTGCTGCTGCTTTTTTATCTCACAAGGTGGCATATATAGTTCTCCCCTCTTCTCATTTAATCCCCACAACAACCCTGTGAGGTAGGTTAGGCCGAGAGGCAGAGACTGGCTCTCAAGCACACCTGGTGAGCTTTCCTGGCTTGAGTGGGAATTTGAGCCCTGGTCTCGCCCACGCCCTAGTCCAACACAATGATGATGAGGATGATTTATTTATTAACACCCCCCCAATCTGGCTGGGTTTTCCCAGCCACTCTGGGTGGCTCTCAACAGAATATTAAACAGAATGAAACATCAAACATTGAAAACTTCCCAAAACAGAGCTGCCTTCAGATGTCTTCTAAAAGCCCAGATAGTTACTTATTTCCTTGACATCTGATGGGAGGGTGTTCCCCAGGGCAGGTGCCACCACCAAGAAGTCCCTCTGCCTGGTTCCCTGTAACCTCACTTCTCACAGGGAGGGAAGCGCCAGAAGGCCCTCGGAGCTGGACCTCAGTGGGCTGAACAATTGGGGTGGAGATGCTCCTTCAGGTCTACTGGGCTGAGGCAGTTTAGGGCATTAAAAATCAGCACCAACATGCAAAAGGCTCCCTGCACACCCTCTTGGGTATTACAGTTGGCAGAGTGGGGGCTCTTGGCTGTGTTCAGGTGTGGGGTGTGGCTGGGTTCTCCTTGGCAGCCCCCTAGTTGTGGCACCCCCTTTCCACAGAAGTGCGTTTGGCACCTACCTGCTCCAGTGTCTGCCATACGCTGCAACCTCACCTTTTCACCCTGGGCCTTTCACCCTGGAGATACCTCCGTGTGTTTCCAGGTCCCACCCTATTCCCGTAATTTGTTTTAAACTGTTTTGGATAATTGAACCTTAAACTGTTGCCACCTGCCCTGGAACCTGATGGTGAAGGGCAGGCAACAAGTTGAATAAATAATAATGAGGATGATAATTTCTGTGGGCTGGAGCTTTGAGAGGGGGGTTGTGAGACCTGGGGCTGCTCCTGGAGGCCAGGGCACTTGGTGGGCAAGCCCCTGCAGAAGCCCGCCTGCCCCTCGTAACGCTCAGACAGGCCTCCATTCCTCACGCCCCTCCGTCTCCTTCTTCCTCAGGTGTTGTCCCCCAAAGCGCCCCTCCTGTCCCGTCGGCCTCGTCCCACTTCCAGTTCTCCCCACTGGACGGCCACTCGCCCACCGAGGACGCCCAGCCCAGTCGCTTCTCCGGCCGGCCCCTTGCCTCGTCCGCCCAGGAGACCTTGAACAACGGCGGCCGCGGCGAGAAGTCTTCTCCAGCTCCGGAGCTGGAGGGAGGCTCTCCGGACTGGCGCCACGGAGTGGACCTGCTGGCTTCCCGCAATTCCGCTGCTGCCGCCGCTTCCGCAGGTGGGGTCAGCCACCAGAAGCGCAAGCCGGACTTGGTGCTGCCCCTCTTTGGACGTTCGGGGATGTACCCCGACCCGCATAGCCCTTTCGCCGTCTCCCCCCTGCCGACGCGCGGAGGGGTCTTGAACGTGCCCATCTCGCCGGCCCTGTCGCTGACCCCCACCCTCTTCTCGTACAGCCCCTCGCCGGGCATGAGCCCCTTTGCGGTGGGCGGCAGCTGCTTCTCCTTCAACCCCGAGGAGATGAAGCACTACCTCCACTCGCAGGCCTGCTCCGTCTTCAACTACCACCTCAGCCCGCGGACTTTCCCCCGCTACCCGGGCCTTCTCATCCCGCCCTTCCCCTGCCAGCTGCCTCCGGAGGACCCGGCCCAGTTCCCCATCAAGCTGCAGCCCCCGCCTGCCGGACGCAAGAACCGCGAGCGGCCGGAGAGCGGCGGCAGGCCCGGGGCCCCTCCGCCGTCCTCCCCCCAGATCAAGGTGGAGCCCCTGCCGGACCGCCAGGAGCCCGAGGGCAGGGAGTCCCCGGGGCGAGAGGGAGGCTGCCGCTCAGCCACCCAGTCGCCCACCTGCAAGAGCTCCCAGGAGCAGCGGGAGAAGACCCTCTTTGCGCGGCCAGTGGCCCCCTCCTGGCCGGCAGCGGCGGCAGCGGCTCAGCCCCCAGCGCCCACCCAGGCTGACCTTCCGGCCGACGAGAAGAAGCCCAAGCAAGAGGACGTCTCCGTTGAGAAGCCCCCGCGAGAGACGATGGGGGAGGCAGCGGGGGCCCCGGAGAAGAGGGAGGACTCCGCCGCTGTGATGCCCCCCAAACTGCGCCTGAAGAGGCGCTGGAACGACGACCGGCAGGCGGAGGGCCTGAAGGAGGAGCAGGGGGCCAGGAAGCCCTACTGGGGAGCCCTGGACACCCCACACATCCTCCTGGCCCCCAAAGCTGCCGTGGATACTTAGGACTGTAGAAGCCCCATGGCCGTGGCGGTGTTTGTGTGTGTCTGCTTTGTACTGTAGCAAGATTTGCCTAGCCAGGAGGGAAGGGGACCCAGGGGAAAAGGAGGAGTGGGGAGGCTAGAATGGTTTTATGAATTCTAGGGGTTGTGTGTGTGTGTGTGTGTGTATTGCAGGCAAGAGGCTGTTTGTGTCAAGGCCTGCCTTGTCTGCAGCCCTGTGGCCCCGTCTACGGCCACTGCCCTGCCTCCTGGTGGGCTTCCACTGACGTGAAAAGACTTTTCTCTTGAATTCTGCCCCCCTCTCCCCTTACGGTCTTTTACAGAAGCAAGAATCTGTCTGAATGTACATAGTTCTTTTCTCTGGAAGGGGGGGGCGGTGGGGGGCGGGTGGACCAGACGGAGGACTTCCTAGCCATTCAGAACTGGAAATGTGTCTCGTTACCAAGCTAGGAAAACGCTTTATTTAGCCACCAGGACATTGCACTGTCTTTGATCCTTTTTCAAAAGCGGGGATAGCAGGAAGAGGAGAGGGAAATGAGACTTGGCCGAGCTGGCGGCTGCCCCCTGGGGCAGGGGAGGGCCTGGGGCCTGGGCCGGCTGGAATGAGGGCTTGGCAACCATAAGTGTTACTTTTAGGACTTTGCTGGGGAGGGAGGGAGGGAGGGGGACACACCGAATGGTCACGTTTTTTAAAAAACTTTTTTTGAAAAATTATCGAAGAAGCCATGACGAGCAATTGTAAAACCTTTTCAGGGATGTGCAAGGAATGTGGTTGTAAACGAAAACCTTGAATGCCTTTAACAAGACCCCCCCCTCTTTAATTTCCCTTGGTGGTTGTGGGCGAGGGGCGTTGGGGGGCAATGGAGCTGAGAAGCAGCTGGGAGCTCCCACAGAATGACTTATCCGGGGCATCCTTTTCTTCCTCCCTCTTTTTGGGGAGCGCTGGGAGGGGAAATCTCCCCCGGCCTTTTCCGTCTTGCCTTAACTGCCTGCTTTGGAGACAAGCGCTGGGAAACGGCTTATGCTGGGGGGGGCAGGGGGTGTTGTTTTCTGCGGAGAGGGGGCACGTAGCTCAGGGTGTGAAGACGGGCCTGGGTCCTCCTTGCGGTTGCAGCATGGTGGCAGTGCTGGAGAGTTAGCAGCAGAGTTGGGCCGGCTGGGTCGGGTTGCCCGTCCTCTGGTGCCCGTGGGCCCTGTCCTAAAACCCAGGGGCGTGTGGTGGGCAGGGCACCCCTGCGGCTGCTCCTCTTCCCCCTTCTCCCAAGGCGGCCCAAGGAAAGGGAGAAAGCTTGTGCATGCAGACTCCCCAAGGGTGACCCCGCAGAGATGGGGAGCTCATGACGAGTTCCCTGCAAGAGCAGCGTCTCCCAGTGCCCCTTCTTTTTCCTGCCACTGCGAAGGCGAGGATCCCCTTCCTTCCTTGCTTGCTTGCCCGCTTGTTGGGGTTTGTGGGCAGTCGTGGCCCCAACGCAAAGCTCACCCCTGTGCAAACTCTCGCTTTGCCTCTTTGAATGTCCCCTTGCCAGTGTCTGCCCCCCTACAACGGATCAGGTTCGGGGAATTCCTGGTGCGGTCCGGTCCCCCCCCCCCATGAGCAATCTCAAGCTGCTGCCTCTTCTCTTTGGGCTGGAGGGCATCAGGGAAGCTGTTGGCTACCAGTTTTACTTCAAGACTGGCAAGGATGACCAAGTCAAATACTGTTTTGGGGATGGAAGTTTTGGGAACGGGGAGGCTCTCGCCCCAGTGTCGTGGGCTGTGCCCCCCTCAAGAGCTGTGTGGCTCTTGCTGGGCTTCACGCAA
Source organism: Podarcis pityusensis (assembly GCF_964106645.2). Taxonomy (NCBI): domain Eukaryota; kingdom Metazoa; phylum Chordata; class Lepidosauria; order Squamata; family Lacertidae; genus Podarcis; species Podarcis pityusensis. The sequence goes on along the minus strand of NC_138041.1, from coordinate 1,010,498 downwards.
GCCCGCCCCTCCCTCTTTGGTGTTGCCCAGCATCCTGCGCACGAACAGCCTTATGAACGTTGCGGGGGGGGGGGCTGCAGCGCTTTCCCCTGGACAGGCAGGGTTTGGCGGAGATGGGCTCAAAACTCAGGGACTGAAACATGACGGCCTTTTCTTCCTCCTCCTCTTCTTCTTCTTCAGATGAGTACATGCAAACTTTCAGTCTATTGTACCCAAGTGCCAGACGCCACGTCAGGCGGGGCTGGGGGGTTGATGGGGGGGTTGCTCGTGAGAAATCCCATTTGCACTTCTTCAGTGAGAATTCGTGTCTTAAAAACAAGCACCCTAACCTTTGCTGTCCTTTTTCTCCTCTGCCCCCCTCCCGCCGATAGCCATGGCAGTGCAGAGTGGACGTGCCCTGTTCAGGGATGGTGGCGAAAGGCCTCAGGGTACCGGAAGGGCACGGGGGGGGGGGGCAAAGCGAAGTGATCTGCTGTGTGTGTTGGGAGGGCGGATACCTTCCACCTTCGGCTGGCTCAGGGAGCCATCGCTGTGGCTTTGCAGGGGCCGCAGCAGGCAAGGCCCCTTCCTGGCTTCTGAGGGGAGGGGCTCCCCTTTTTTCCTGCAGGAAAAAGCAGCCACATGCTTTGAAACGTCTCCCCCGTAGTGCCAAATACTCAAGCCGGTGAGCGGCTGAACTCCTGTATTGTGACTAATCGAGAGTGTGTTGACCTTTCTTTAACGAGAATTATAATACCTTTTTTTTTTGGACAGCGTTTAGATTTTTGCTGCCCTTGGGAACGTCAGGAAGCAAGGAAGCTGCGAAGCTTGCAACCTGGCTGCCCAAAAGCCTGGCAGAAGGAGGAGGAGAGTGGTTCTCTCTCGGGGGGTGGAGAGGGTGGATGAGGGCACCTCCACTTCTCCCCACCCCATACACACAGACACACACTGACCTCGGGCAAAGGGCCTGACTCAGCCTCTCCTAACGTCCGGGTCCATTTCCTGGCTCGCCCCGAAAGAGAGCAGCGGGCGTGTTGAGTCTTGCCGCTCCTGGGTCATGGGGCGGCGTGCGTGGCTCATCGCCCGGGACTCCTGCGTCAGGGGATGCCTAATCCCCAGGAGACCTCGCCCTGGGACGGAGCTGGACTTTGAGGCCCAGATCCAACCTGGGTTCCCTTCCTTCCCGCATGTGGCGAAGGTGGTGCCCGCTGCTGCTGCCGCCGCCCTTGCTTTGGCCAACTGAGAAGCCATTTCCTGTTACCCACCCATGCTGGGGAGGGGGGGACCCCAACCTCTGCCCCCCAGACACTGTGGGGCGCTGTTGCCGAACTGCTATTTTTAGGGCAAGGCGCCCCGTCCCAAACTTTGGGTTCCCCTCCACGCACACAAAAACCTACATACACACATGCAGTCAGGTAGGTCATGGGTGATGCATAAAGTCTGCACTTGTCCCATGAAGACAGGTAGAAAGGGGTTTTATCTAACCTTCAAAGGAGGTTCATATTTGCTTGGTTGCCCTTTTAATTCCATAACTGTTTTCGCTTTTTAAAGAAATGTAACTTTCCTCTCATTTTTTCCCCCGTTTTACGGATCCTGATGGGTTTTTAAGAGAGCTATGTCTTTGGTTTGGAATATTTTTGATTAGATTTATTTTAAAAGAAACGAAACAACTTTGATTTTTTTTTTTTAGTGTTAAAGTGACAAAGTATTTACCGACGACTTTTTAAAATTTATTATTATTGTTAAATCATTTTTCATGAGACATGGTCCTGTCTTTATGATGCTTTGAGAGTCAGCAGGGAGTAAAACACATCCGAACGGCAACTCTAACGCTTGAGGTATTTTTATTTTGTCTCTGTAAAGCAGGATTAAAATTGTGTGTAAAAAAAAAATTTTTTTTTAAGGAAAAAAAAATGTAAGTAGTCCTCATGCTTTCGTGCAGTGCCTTTTAGACGTTCCACTTTCTATAAAGTCTTCAAAAAAAAAGTTTGCATATATATTATATATATGATGTAATGTTATAGAAATATATGTATAATATACATATTTTTTCCAGGGGTATCTGATAGCTCTGTATTTTGTTATGGAAGTTGATATGAAAAGTATTTTACCTCAAATTTAAAAAAGTTAAATAAACCTTTTAAGTAAGCCTTCCAGAGTCCTTTTGAGTCTCTTGCTTTCTTGCAGCCTGGTAGGGACAGAGACGAGATCCAGGGAAGAGGAGAAAGAGATGGAAGCTGAGCTCCATGGAGAACCAGCCTGTGCACCAGGGTTTAGTTAGTCTGTCATCAGCTCTGCCCATTGCTCACCACAGCCATGGCTCAGTGTATGGAGGCCTGGTGCCTGGGTCTGAATCCCCGCAGAACCACTGCTAGGCACTATAGATGCCGCTGACCCATAAGGCAGCTTGTTAATTTCCTCTTGAATCGTTCCTTAATTCAGAAGCTTGAGGACTAGAATCTTGGGTTTTTTGTTTTTTAGCTTAGTGGTAGATCACCTGCTTTGAATCCAGAAGGCTCCGGCTTCAATCACCATTGGCATCTGTCCCCTGCCTGAAACCCTGGAGTGTTGCTGCTGGCCAGTCCAGACCAGGCTTCCCCAACCTCGGCCCTCCAGATGTTTGGAGACTACAGTTCCCATCATCCCTGTCCGCTGGTCCTGCTCGCTAGTGATCATTGGAGTTGTAGGCCAAAAGCATCTGGAGGGCCGGGGTTGAGGAAGCCCGGTCTAGACGAGAGAGGAGGAGGAAGGCTTGAGGCTGACTCTGTAGGGGGAAACTTCCTTTGTTCTGCAAGGACTGTGCTTTGAAGGCCCAGGATGCAACAAGAGGAGTAAGGTGCTCTGAGTCTGCCCTACCTTGAATTTACAAGGTGGAAGAGAAGGGGAGGCTGTAGAAATGCATTCAAGTCCAGCGCACTACATTGTCATTTTTGTCGGGTTTTGTCTTGGGAATGCTTTGACCCGGGTTCAAGGTGCTCCTAGAAGAAGGTTGAGCTCAGCTGTGCGTGTATCAAACATCATTCCTATGTTACCCTTAATCGTAGACAGATCAGGGAGGGGCAAGTCGGTACCGCACAGCTTGCAATTTTCAAATTTGTAAAGCATGAAAACAAACTGGTAAAAGCGCACAAAGCTTAAAATGAACCAAAAGCCCCTTAAAACACAAAGTGGGCCAGTGTTGGGGCATTCACAAGACCTCTTGCACGTTGTCAAAAACTTGTGCGGCCAGGAGGCAATATCCAGCCTGATTTGGCTGGGAAGGTGCCCAGAATCTCCCCACAGACTCTTACTGACATAGTGCTGCCGTTCCAGAGCCATAAGCAAGAAGTCTCTGGCCCTGAGGAGCTTACAGTCCGCATACTTGGTGGTGTGTGGAACTGGAGAACAAAGGGTGTGTTAACCAGATGTTCTGGGGAGGAGGAAAGGTTTGTGGACTGAAGTTCAGGCAGGTAAAGCTTTGTGGCGCTTCCATGGTGAATCTGCTGCGGATGTTCCCCCCCCCTCCGCGTGCTTGCTCCTCAGTCCCCGTCTCCCCCCCCCCCAAAAAAAAACCCTGCTAGAGCTGTCATGTTCTTTGAAGCAGCCCTTTGCAAGAGCAACCCTCTCATCTGGCAGCGGAGGGTGTGGAGAGGAGAAAGGAGGAGAGGAGGATGGCACTATTGATCTGTTAGATTACTCAATTTCGCTCGTATCGATCAGGTAATTGCTTTATCTAGGTTCTCATTTGGACACTGCATTACTTTTTCTCTTCTTCCCTAACCACCAGCACCCACCCCCCTGGGTGGCTAAACACCTTCTCCTTAAAATAAAGTGTGGGGCAAGGAGGAGGACAGGCTCAAAGAGCGTTGCCTCCATCCGGGGCATGCGGCGGAATCAGGGAGGGGGGGCAGGCAAACCCCCCAAGAGCATCCAGACCAGACCGTCTGCTCCAGAACAAGAGCCTGGCTTTTCAGAAGGAGACTACTGATGGGCTTCTAATACAGGAATGTGGACCAATGCCTTATCAGCACAATCTCTTCCTTGCCACCCCATCTCCACAGCCAACCCCCCCCCAAAACTATTGCATTTTGCCTCCTGAACCCAAGAACGGAATCCCTTGATTGTGGAACAACCTGTCATTCACAAAAGGTCACGACGACATCGGGTGCGGGGGCTTTGACATCCCAAAGTTGGTACAAAGTTGCATTTTGCCTCCTGAACCCAAGAACAGAATCCCTCCGTTGTGGACCAACCTGTCATTCACAAGATGTCACTATGACATCGGGAGTGAGGGGCTTTGACGTCCCCAAGTTGGTACTTCAAAGCACTTTTCCAGACGCCGCTGGAACGAAAGGGTTTAGCAGGAGATCCCTGAATCAGGAAGGGATTTGCACGGAACCGTGCGGGACTGAACAGGATTTCACCCATACTCATCCGCTGACAAATGGAAGAGAGGGGTGTAGGAACTTAAATCCTGCTTTCCCCCTGGGGAAAAGGGCCTTGCTGGATCCCCCTGGTCGGCTGAGGCTCACCACTTGTGTCCTTGGTCAGCACTCTGACCGCTACACCACGCGGGCTCCAAACTCCATCACTTGCCCCCCAGCAGCAGAGGGCATGGGAGAACGACCAAGGAACAGCGGGAGGGGCTCAGAGGAACAGTGGGGGGCTGCTCCCCGATGCGCCTGCTTGCCTGTGCCAGCGGACTGGGCTGCCCTCGCTCCCAAGGCTGCCATGAGACGCAGAAGTCTCAGCGCCAGTCGCAGCCAGCTGCATTTATTTCCAGAGGGCCTTGTAATGGGTTTTCGGGCTGGCGGCTCAGCGTCTCTGAGGTGGGGCTCCTCCTGGCTGCCACGCATCCCTACCCACTAGGCTCCTGGGTCCAGAAAGGTGGCAGCTGGCCAGCCGTTCTGTCTCTGCCCCCACCCACTTCCACAAATGTCTCCTGCCTCTGCTGAATCACGCCTGGCTCACCCTGGGGAGTCATTCCCTCTGACCCAAATCTTCAGGGAGGGGCAGCCTACGGCCAAAGCAACCGGCTTGTCTACCCCTGGGGCCCCACAAGAGGGTGGTTCCCCAGCTTCTTCTTCCTCTTCTTTCTTCTGGGCCAGAAAGGTGCTAGAGCTCTTGATCTTCTGAGCGTTACTTGGCAGCCTAGAGATTCACCGCTTTGGCTCATGACCCAGTTCAGTGGGAAATCGCGTGCCTTGCCTTTGGAGAGTGTCAGGTTCAATCCGTGCTGATGGCAGTTCCAGGTAGGGCTGCCTGAAACCTTTGACAGCCACCTGCCGGTTAGAGTAGACAGTACTCAGCGACATGGCCCCAGTGGTCTGATTCAGTACGCAGCTGCTTCTTACGCTCCTATAACCCTAAGAGTTGCATTTAGGTGCAGGCAGAGATCCAACCTCTCCATTCTGGAGGAAATCAGCCCTGAGTGCTCACTGGAAGGACAGATCCTGAATCTGAGGCTCCAATACTTTGGCCACCTCCTGAGAAGAGAAGACTCCCTGGAAAAGACCCTGATGTTGGGAAAGATGGAGGGCACAAGGAGAAGGGGACGACAGAGGACTAGATGGTGGGACAGTGTTCTCGAAGCTACAAACATGAGTCTGACCAAACTGTGGGAGGCAGTGGAAGACAGGAGTGCCTGGTGTGCTCTGGTCCAGGGGGTCACGAAGAGGCGGACATGACTAAACGACTAAACAACAACAACACAACAGCCATTAAAAGCACCACCACTACTCTCTCACACACACATATGGAAAGTGGGAACTGTAGTTTTCTAAGGGTGCTGGGGACTGTAGTTCTGTGAAGGAGAAGCCACATTTCCCAGGATTCTTTGGAAGGGAAAATGTGCTCAAAATGCGCCATCTGTTGCTGGCCACGTTGCAGGCTGCTGAGGCATCAGTCCTGGGTTTAGGCAGCGAGGACGGGCGTAGCAGGATATGGGATTTGTAGGGCTGTCGGCTTTAAAACAACAACAACAACCCACTTTTAATTGGTTGTTACTTTAGCCGGCTCTTTAATTAGGCTTTGTGCTTCGGGTTTTCCATTGCATCTCCCCAGGAAGTCTTTTCTGATGCCATCTCAATAGAAGCACCAACACCCCGTTCTGCTGCAGGTGCACTTAGGGTGGGCATCGGGGGGGGGGGGGGCTTGTAAGTAATCCCACAGAACGGCTGTCACACACACACACCACCCTGCCCACTTCCCAGCCGGCTGCGTCTATAACCTCACAACACACATCAAAAGCAAGTGATTTGGCATTCCTTTGTGACATATACAGCCAAACTGTCGCTTTCAAGAGAACCCTCAATGCAAGCCTAGCAAATCTGGAAGTATATTTGCTGATCTGGGAGAACTGATAAGTCTTTACTTGGGTTTTGTTGTTTTAACTCATGGGCAACTACTCATTCGACGTGCCTGTTTTACAGTTTTGCTTTCCGTCTTTTAATTTTTGTGCACAGTTATAATTGTTCTCTCTGTTTTATATACAGTATAAAATCGAATAATAAAACATTACCAAACACACACAAATCAAAAGCATTTCAGTGTTCAGGTGTGTGTCAAGTATACCCAGTTTATTCGCCTTAAGGGTGCATGTCTGGAATCTGCGAAGAAGTGTCTGGTGGTAGGTAGTGGTTAAAAGTATTGGACTTTGGATACCAGGGTTCAAATTGCCACTCAGACATGAAGCTCACTCACTCACAACCTAGGGTACCTCAAACGGTGGTTGTTGTTGTGAGGAGAACCACACATACACCACTTTTAGCTACTTGGAGGAAAGGTGGTATATAAATGCAATAATAATAATAATAATAATAATAATAATAATAATAACAGATAATTTGGAATGATCCAAAAGTTAGAGTATATTGACCTGGCTGTTCAGTTCTTCCAGTTGACTATACAACCATATATTTATTTATTGGGAACCATCCTTGATGATCTCTGCTTTATCCTCTATGAATTGTTTTGTATTTATTTAAGTAGTCATTTTTTAATCTTTCATGGTTTTCCTTATAATTAATACTTTTTTAAAGTTTTTCAAAACCAAATTTAGGGGAGTAATCCATGGATATTAACAGGCATGACCTAACTTCAGTATATTAGTTTAAATGGGTTGACTCTTTATTATAGCGTTGCATATGAAACCTGCTTCTATGTGAATTTTAAAAAATTCAGGGCAAATTTCAGGGCTCTCTCTCCCCCCGCTGCACTTCTCTGAAAGCTTCTATTGCCTAAAGATGTCCTGAGCAGGTTGGCGCAAGATCTGAAGCCGTCTCTTACTCTGCAGATTAAAAAGGGCAGGGAGGAGGAACCACAAACTCCCCGTTGGAAATAAAAGCCTTTTATATAACTCGAGTCTCACACGGGGTAATTAAAAGCACCTCCTTTGAGGTTCCCCTAATGCCTAATTGGTTTTTCAAAAAGCGCTTCAGGTTCATAATATACACAGTTCTCTTCTGCAAAAAAAAAAAGAAACATAGCAAGCCAGTTGTTCCTGCTCAGTCGGAAGAACGACCGGAAGATCGAGTTATTTAAGAAGGGGGAAGACTTGCAACTTGGGATACCAGGGCTGCTTAGGCACCTGGCATTTAAAGAGCACCCCCCTCCCGGCAAATAATAATGGGAACTATAGTTTGCTCCCTCACAGGGCTACAACTCCCAGCACCCTTCATTTGTTTATTGCATTCATATCCCACCTTTCTAGGGACGCGGGTGGCGCTGTGGGTAAAACCTCAGTGCCTAGGACTTGCCAATCGCAAGGTCGGCGGTTCGAATCCCCGCGGCGGGGTGAGCTCCCGTCTTTCGGTCCCAGCTCCTGCCCACCTAGCAGTTCGAAAGCACCCCTAAGTGCAAGTAGATAAATAGGGACCGCTTTATAGCGGGAAGGTAAACGGCGTTTCCGTGTGCTGCGCTGGTGCTGGCTCGCCAGAGCAGCTTCGTCACGCTGGCCATTGACCCGGAAGTGTCTCCGGACAGCGCTGGCCCCCGGCCTCTTAAGTGAGATGGGCACACAGCCCTAGAGTCGGACACGACTGGCCCGTACGGGCAGGGGTTCCTTTACATTTACCTATCCCACCTTTCTTTCCTTTCCACCTTTTCTTTAACATAAGTCCAACAAACAAAACAAATAGAGTAAGGTTCCATAATCTTATTTTTTCATCGCTCTGCCGAGCGCGGACTTCCCTCCCTCCCTTCAACAGGTTTTCATTTTCCACTTTTCTTTCCGCTTTTTCTTAATAACATCCTATCCACATCATAAGATTTATTTTAATCCTGCTACAGTCTTTAAACTTCTGCAATTATTACTTATATATTCCACAAATTTTCTCCACTCTCTTCTGAACTTTGTTTCCTCTTGGTTACGAATCCTGTAAGTCAGTTTTGCTAATTCCGCATATTCTACCATTTTTGTCTGCCACTCTTGTGTCTTCCATTTTTGGGCTACCAAAATTCTAGCAGCCGTCGTGGCATACATGAATAATCTCTGGTCTACTTTTCCTATTTCTTCACCTATCAAGCCTATTATCCCACCTTTCTTTCCAAAGAGTTCAAGGTGGGTCACGCAGGTCTCCTTCTCCCCATTTAATCCACCCAACAACCCTGTGAGGTAGGATAGGCCAAGAGATGCAGTCCCTGGCCCAAGGCCACCCAGCAAGCTTCATGTGGCTGAAAGCGGGATTTGAACCCATGTCTCCCAGGTCTTGGTCAGACCCTCTAACCAAGACACCGCAATTGGCTCCTAACAAATTATACCTTCCAGGATTCTTGTGGTGAGTGGGGAGATGCGCTTCCCCACATTCCTCTCTCCTTCCAAGCGGATGTCCTGGGAGCCCAGAATGTGAAGGAAGAGGGTCTTCTCCTGTCCATGTGCTTCCAGCACTTTCTTCCGTGTGATTTGTTTTGGAAAGAGGGGTTGCTTTGTTATTCTTTACCAACTGCATGCGCTTTTGTGTGAAGGTGTTCATTTGATAAAGCGTTTTTAAAATCCTTTTAAGCATGTTGCGAGTCACTTGGATACCTTTTGGGGCAACAGGCAGCTGGCACATTTAATAAAATAATAATGACAACAGCAGCAGCAGCAACAACAACAACAACAACAACAACAACAAATTACCGTATTATTCGCTCTATAAGACGCACCAGACCATAAGACGCACCTAGTTTTTGGAGGAGGAAAACAAGAAAAAAAATATTCTGAATCTCAGAAGCCAGCAAGAGGGATCGCTGCTTTCGCTGGGATAGCTGTGCAGCCTGCATTCGCTCCATATGACGCACACACATTTCCCCTTACTTTTTAGGAGGGAAAAAGTGAGTCTTATAGAGCAAAAAATACGGTAATAGAAATGTGCGACCTGTCTTGTGAAGCTGCAGGGCAGGGGATTTCATGATCTGAATTGATTTTAGAATGAATTGATTTTAGAATGCTGTGTTACTTTTACTGTTGTTAGCTGCTCTGAGCCCGGCTTTGGGTGGGGAGGGTGGGATATAAATAAATTATTATTATTATTATTATTATTATTAGCCAACCCTCCCTCCACCATCTGCAAGAACGGCACACACCAGTGTGGTGTAGTGGTTATAGTGTCAGACTAAGACCTGGGAGTTGGGATGCGGGTGGCGCTGTAGGTTAAACCACAGCGCCTAGGACTTGCTGATCAGAAGGTCAGTGGTTCGAATCCCCACGACGGGGTGAGCTCCCGTTGCTCGGTCCCTGCTCCTGCCAACCTAGCAGTTCGAAAGCACGTCAAAGTGCAAGTAGATAAATAGGTACCGCACCGGTGGGAAGGTAAACGGCGTTTCCGTGCGCTGCTCTGGTTCACCAGAAGCGGCTTAGTCCTGCTGGCCATATGACCCGGAAGCTGTACGCCGGCTCCCTCAGCCAATAAAGCAAGATGAGCGCCGCAACCCCAGAGTCGGCCACGACTGGACCTAATGGTCAGGGGTCCCTTTACCTTTAAGACCTGGGAGACCAGGATTCAAATCCTACCGCTCAGCCATGAAGGTCACTGGACAGCCTTTGGGGCACTCACTGCCTTTCTCAGCCTAACCATGTGCGCCACCTTGAGCTCCTTGGAATAATAATAATAAAAAAGGTGGAATCTAAATGTAATTAACAAACATAACAAAGAAAGAAACACTTTTGACATGGAGTTCCAAAAGAAGTTTGAGCAGGGTGTGGGCTCCCAAGCAGAGAAGACCCCGCAAGATGCATGGAAGCTATTAGCCCTAAAGCCATATATATGAGTCCACTGTTGCTCAAAACTAAAGAATTATTTCATGTGGGGGGGGGGTGGAGTTTGCATTTTGGGAGCAAGTCTCTCTCCTGCACACCCACCAAGGTCGCTTACTGATCTACAGTACTGGCAAGGCATGTGGTGTTTTTGTAGGGGTATAGCTCCCTGCCCCAAAGAGCATACACTGCAAAAATTAACAGCCGCCTTCTGAGATCTTCCCCAGCAGACCTCCCCCCGCATTCTGTTTTTACACCAGAGCAGGGGTAGGCAACCTAAGGCCCAGGGGCTGGATCTGGCCCAATCGCCTTCTAAATCTGGCCCGCAGACGGTCTGGGAATCAGCATGTTTTTACATGAGTAGAATGTGTCCTTTTATTTAAAATGCATCTCTGGGTTATTTGTGGGGCATAGGAATTCGTTATTTTCTTTTCTTCAAAATATAGTCCGGCCTCCCACATGGTCTGAGGGACAGTGGACCGACCCACAGCTGAAAAAGGTTGCTGACCCCTGCACCAGAGCAACGAAAGTGGGCCCGACCCACATAACATCCGTTCAGCCTCTCCAATTTCAGGCCCCGTTTGACAAAGGCTGCAAACCTGGTTTAGGGCAGAGCTCTCAGGGAGCAGCTGGGTGAAAAGGGCCTCTCTGCTCCCCCCACAAAAACAAAACACCAGTCCCTGAGAATGTGGGGGGGGGGGAATGCAAGGAAAAGAAACCCCCCAAGGAGGGTTGGAAGGAAGAGCTGAAGTGCGGGGGCAAGGAGGAGCCCTCGCTCTGGTTACAGAACCCCCCTTCAGGTCCCATTAGTGGCAATGGAAGGTGACAGGAGCCGGTCGATACCAATCCTGCCAGACAGACTCCCAGTAATAAACCCATTTCACTCACATTTCTATGCGTGTGCCCCCCCCCCCCAGCTCCCTGCCCCACACCACTGGCTGCACATCTGTGGAGGCCGAGGGGGTGCTGGCGATGTTCACCCCACCTGCCAGGCAGCCCCCCCAACCCACACCTTCGCACCAGGGTGGGGGTGCATTTGGCACTGGGATTCTCTCTGCACGATGGTGATGATAATTAATACCACCGGACTTTGCTCCACCGCTTAGCAAACTGTCACATAACACAACAAAATTAAAAAAAAATTCCTTCCAGTAGCACCTTTGCTGTTGTTGTTGAGTCGTTTAGTCGTGTCCGCCTCTTCGTGACCCCCTGGACCAGAGCAGGCCAGGCCCTCCTGTCTTCCACTGCCTCCCTCATGCTGGTCACTTCTAGAACACTGTCCCACCATCTCGTCCTCTGTCGTCCCCTTCTCCTTGTGCCCTCCATCTTTCCCAACATCAGGGTCTTTTCCAGGGAGTCTTCTCTTCTCCTGAGGTGACCAAAGTCTTGGAGTCTCAGCTTCAGGATCTGTCCTTCCAGTGAGCACTCAGGGCTGATTTCCTTCAGAATGGAGAGGTTGGATCTTCTTGCAGTCCATGGGACTCTCAAGAGTCTCCTCCAGCACCAGAATTCAAAAGCATCCATTCTTCGGCGATCAGCCTTCTTGATGGTCCAGCTCTCACTTCCATACATCACGACTGGGAAAACCAGAGCTTTTACTATACGGACCTTTGTTACTAAGGTGATGTCTGCTTTTTAAGATGCTGTCTAGGTTTGTCATTGCTTTTCTCCCAAGAAGCAGGCGAGTAGCACCTTAGAGACCAACTAAGTTTGTTATCAGTATGAGCTTTCGTGTGCATGCACACTTCTTCAGATACACTGAAACAGAAGCCACATAACACAGTTGGCCCTCACTGCAAGTGGAGTTTTTAAGCACACACACATGGAATGTGGAGCAAACTTGTTCTCTGCTGCTCCAGAGCCTGGGACCCAAGTCGAAGGGCAAGAAATTACAAGCGGGGATGGGTTAAGCAGAGGTTGGGTGACCACCTGCCAGGGATTCTTGAGTTGGGATTCCTTCAATGCAGGGGGGCTGGACTAGATGACCCTCAGGGTCCCCTCCAAGTCTACAATTCTAGGATTCTGTGAAAATTCAGGGGAGGAAAAAGCCAGTTAAATCCTGCTGGCCACAGAGGGTGTGAGCTTTGATCCGACCCTGAGCTACTCAAAGCACCTCTTACACCTCCTCCCTCAAAAGACCTCACCCTTTCTCTCTCTCTCTTTTTTAAAAAAATTAATAATAAATTTTATCAGTATTTTCCACACAACAACAACACCACGAAAAATAACAATACACAAAACACAAAAACCAGCACACAAAGAAAACAAATCCATATCTTACAAGTTAATAATATAAACACTAAAAAGAAAAACAAACATTTGTAGGTTTGCAAGAAGTTTTGTGAGGAGTATTATTGGAAGTATTGCAAAAATGGAGAAGGGGGAGGATGATTTGTTAAGAGATGTAAAGGCAATATAAAGTTAAGAAATGCATAAGAAGTGGTTAAAACGGTGGATCATCAGAGGTGCTGATGGAAGTCTAAAAAGATTGTATAAGTGATAAGTTTTGTGATACATTTTATAATTTGTATGTTAAAATCAGTAAAAATTATTTTAAAAACAAACAAACAAACATTGACTTCCACCAATCCCACAGCACCTCCTTTATCTCCCATTGTGTTTTCCCGTTTTCCTGTTTTCCTGATCATCACTATCCTAGCATCTAGATATAAATCCCTTTTTCTTACCCTTTCACTTCACAAGGTTATTCCAGACTCACCCTTTCTCAACCCCAGGACCCCAGTGGAGGATTAAGAAGCAAGCTACCTTATACTGATACTGAGTCCGACCACTGGGTCTCTTTAGCTCAGCAGTGCCTACACTGATTGGCAGCAGCTGTCCAGGATTGCAGATGTGTGAGTCTCAGCCCTGCCTAGCAACTGGAGGTGAGCCAGCTCTCTTTATCCTCCTCCTCCTCCTCTACCACATCTGCCTCCTTTGCAAGGAGGGTATTCAAAGCTGTCAAACAGAGCAGGCCGTTTTCTTAATAGTTGTCCATCAACGCAACTTTTCCCGTTGCAAAACACCCCACCCTCCCATCCGCATTTGTTTGCTCTCTTTCCCTCCCTAACCCTTATCTTATTGTTTTAATTCAGGATCTCGCTCGGCAACCGGCGGGGAAATTAAGGAACAAGAAATGACATATCGATCCCAAGAGCTGAGACAGGTGGCAAAGTCCCTGGGGATGGGAACTTCTCCAGAGCCAAGTGGCTGAGGAACGGGGCTCTCTCTCTCTCTCTCTCTCTCTCTCTCTCTCTCTCTCTCTCTCAGAATTGTAGAATGGGGAGGTACACCCAAAGGCCATCTGGTCCAGCCCCCTGCAATGCTGGAATCACAGCTAAAACATCCCTGACAGGTGGCCACTCAAACTCTGTTTAAGGACATCCAGTGATGGTGAGTCCACCATCTTCCCAGATCATAGAACTGTAGAGTTGGAAAGGACCACAAGGGTCCAATTATAGTCCAATTCTCTGAAATTCAGGAATCACAGTTCAGGGATCCGTGACAGGTGGCCATTCTACTTCTGTTTAAACATCTGCAATGGAGGACAGTCTCAAAGATGCTCCAAAAGTACAGACAGAGGCTCTGAGATTACGTCTGCAAGTTAATAATAATAATAATAATAATAATTTATTTATGCCCTGCCCATTGGCTGGGTTTCCCCAGCCACTCTGGGCGGCTTCCACCAGAATATTAAAATTATATTACAATACAGTGGTACCTCAGGTTACATAAGCTTCAGGTTACAGACTCCGCTAACCCAGAAATAGTACCTCGGGTTAAGAACTTTGCTTCAGGATGAGAACAGAAATTGTGCTCCAGCGGCGCAGCGGCAGCAGGAGGCCCCATTAGCTAAAGTGGTGCTTCAGGTTAAGAACAGTTTCAGGTTAAGTACGGACCTCCGGAAGGAATTAAGTACTTAACCCAAGGTACCACTGTAGTCTATTAAACATTAAAAGCTTCCCTAAACAGGGCTGCTTTCAGATGTCTTCTAAAAGTCTGCTAGTTGTTGTTCTCTTTGACATCTGGTGGGAGGGCGTTCCACAGGGTGGGCGCCACCACCGAGAAGGCCCTCTGCCTGGCTCCCTGTAACTTGGCTTTTGCACCTACAAAAGTTGGGTTATCCTACACAGGACTGCAGGCAATGTTTATCTGTCTGAGACCCTTCTCAACCAACTCCTTTTGGAAACCTGGAATTTGCTTTCTCTTCTTAAATCCTCCTCCATTGCTATATATAAAGTTCCCAAGTCTTGGGAGCACTTTTCCTAAAACTCTGATCACGATACTTCTTTATAATCCAGAGGTGTATAAATTTTATGAAATAGATAATAAAAATGCCAACATAGCCCCTCAGAGCTGCTGACCAGGAAAGGGACTCTTATATTAATACTTAAGCTGATACCCACAGCAGCTGGAACAGGCCAAAGGGGGCCCAGCCAGTCCAGCCCCATGCTCTCTTCGTGGCCGACCAGATGCTCATTATGGGATGTATAATGTAAGCAGGACTCCCAGCATTCCTAGAAGTATACAAGTCCATCCCTGGTGACTGGAGGGGGAGCGGCAGGTGCCTCTATTCCAGTTAAGGACTGTGTCCTGCACATTACTGGACGCTGGAGAGAGAATTTGCACTGGTGGAAATTCCCTCTTCTTATTGTTGTTGTTGTTTAGTCGTGTCCGCCTCTTCGTGACCCCCTGGACCAGAGCACGCCAGGCCCGCCTGTCTTCCACTGCCTCCCTCATGTTCATAGTTTCGAGAACACTGTCCCACCATCTCGTCTTCCGTCGTCCCCTTCTCCTTGTGCCCTCCATCTTTCCCAACATCAGGGTCTTTTCCAGGGAGTCTTCTCTTCTCCTGAGGTGGCCAAAGTCTTGGAGCCTCAGCTTCAGGATCTGTCCTTCCAGTGAGCACTCAGGGCTGATTTCCTTCAGAATGGAGAGGTTTGATCTTCTTGCAGTCCATGGGACTCTCAAGAGTCTCCTCCAGCACCAGAATTCAAAAGCATCCATTCTTCGGCAATCAGCCTTCTTGATGGTCCAGCTCCCACTTCCATACATCACTGCTGGGAAAACCATGGCTTTAACTACACGGACCTTTGTTGGCAAGGTGATGTCTCTGCTTTTTAAGATGCTGTCTCGGTTTGTCATGGCTTTTCCCTCTTCTACACAACGCTTAAAAACTCTCTACAAAGAGAGCCTAGTGGATCAAATTGTTGCCCCATCTGGTCCCGCATCCTGTCCTCAAAGTGGCTGAACATTTGCTTGTGGGGAAATAAGCAAGCCGGATTTGAGCACAAGAGCAGCACTTGGTTTCTAGCTCAGCTGGTAGGGACTGAGACTCAATCCCTGGGTTGTGGGTTCGAGACCCGCCATGCGCAAAATACTTCTGCATTGGGGGGGCTGGACTAGATGAATCTCATGCTCTCTTCCAACCCTACAAGCCTGTGATTCTTGGCTGCCCACCTCCTGCTGCCACTGACAGCCCCCTCCTATACATCACCTACCCTCTGAATGTGGCACTCTTGAAACGCCCCCCAACCACAAGTAGGGCTCCCTGCACCCCTGTTTCTGAAGAGACAGAAGGCCCCAAGGCTCCTGTTTCTGACTTGGGGGTGCTGATGCCTGAGGGGTGAGCGAAGATATAAGCACGGACCTTCAACTTGTCCGTTATAGGGCTGTTTTCTCCGTCTCGCTCTCTTTCCCCCTCTGAGAAGGGTCAGGCACCGGCAAGAGTTAACGTGATTGTCTTTATAACCACATCGGCTCTCCTGGGAACTCAGAGTACTGGGTTTTCATTTTAAGTAACCCCAACACAGCGGCGTGTGATGGAAAGCACAGTCCCCGCCTGACAGATGGAGAGGAAGAGGGGAAGAGAGGAGGACGGGGGACGGTGCAGGTGGCGGAGAAAGGTAAGAGACCAAACAGCGGCTGAGCTTGGCAGGTCTACCCATGGCCTGTTGGCTTAGAACCAAGCCCCACAGGGACTTCCTCCCTTCGGCGTGTGCCTACGAGGGTCTTCACACCTCTTTCAGCCCACTTTGTGCCCATGTCCTTTCGTGCCCTGTGAAAGTCAGCTCCAAGCCAAAAGGATTCAGATAACATAGGAAGCTGCCTTATTGAGCTACTGGTCCATCTAACTCCGTATAGTTTGCACTGACTGGCAGCAGTGGCTGCCCGGGGTTTTCTGGCAGGGGTCTCTCCCAGCCCTGCCTTTGGGAATTGAATCTGGAGCCTTCTGCATGCAAAGCAGCTGTCCTGCTGCTGAGCCACGGCTCTGCCCCTTTAAGGTTCCAGTCCTCGTGGCTCTGAATAAAGGGCTGGCCTTAATAGCCACACCACTAGCCCCCTACAGCTCCCCAGGATTTTGGCCGGGAGTCTTTTCCCAGCCCTGCCTGAAGATGCTGCCGGCGAGAGTTGAGCCTGCGACATTCTGCATGCCAAGCAGGTGTTCAGCCTCTGAGCTACGGCCCCTTTGCCTTGTTCTTCATCTGGGCATCCCAAAGACGTCTTTTATGTGCCTCCAGAATGCAGGTCCTGATTTTGCTGCCGCAGCAGCAGCAGCTGTGCTATTTACTGGTACTTTTTCCAGGATAGATCCCTCTATCATCATCCTGGACGTTGCCAGGATATTAGGGCAGATGGGGATCTGAGCAAACACCAGTGGTGTGGAAAGGGGCATCTTTTCTCGTGATCAAAAAGTGGCTGTGTGCTTGCCTTTCGAAAAGTGTGGCAGAGAGCAAAAACAGACGCGGCCACTCCTCTGGGTGGACTCACTCAGGGAGGCAGCCCTGTCTGTTCAGATACCAGCAGAAGGAAGGCAGTGGAGCCTTCAAGCCTCGTTTTTCCACGGTGGTCTTTTTCAAAACCAGTAGCAGCCTTCAATGCCTCTGACAGAGACATTAATTTGAGATCTTCTTCCTTCCCAGAAACAATTTGGGGCTGGGCTGAGCCAGGCACACGTAGCGGGGCAGATTGTACATCCAGTTGCTGGTCTTTGTAAACTCGCTAAAGTTAACAGACATGGCTAACTTTACGGTCGTTGATTTAAATGGGTCTACTCTGAGTAGAAGCTTGTTGGGTGCAACCTGGGCAGTGGTCCCCTAATGTTTTCCCCCATGGGCCACTTGAAAATTGGTGGTGGTTCCTGGTTTCTCTCTGTTTCCAGTCTTTGCTCTCCACATTTCCACATCTGTTTGGGAATGTGTGTGTTTTAAGTACTCATGTAAAATCACTGCTGAAGTTCTCCTAATATATACAGTGGTACCTCGGGTTACATACGCTTCAGGTTACAGATTCCGCTAACCCAGCAGTAGTGCTTCAGGTTAAGAACTTTGCTTCAGGATGAGAACAGAAATTGTGCTCTGGTGGCGCAGCAGCAGCAGGAGGCCCCATTAGCTAAAGTGGTGCTTCAGGTTAAGAACAGTTTCAGGTTAAGAACGGACCTCCGGAACGAATTAAGTACTTAACGCGAGGTACCACTGTACATGAATATTGCAAACACTTTTCACTAAGAGAGATACATTTATTTATTTCCCCCCAAAACCAATATATGCATTTTCTGTGCACATTACTTTGCTGGAGAATGAATCTTTCGGAAGTGTGAACTGGTGTTGCTTTGCCTGTAAATGGGAACTGAACCAAATTTCTCCTCCATCTCAACTTCCACGTAAGACTATGATTAAGTCCAAGGTCTGAAATGACCCGTCTTCACCCCTTTGCAAAGAACCGGTGCGAAGAGGACCCGATTCTGGTTGCCTCTTGCTTTGTGCCTGGTTTCTGCCATGAGGAACAGTCTGGTCTTGCTCCTGAAACAGCCGCAGCCATTCTGGGTTGCAGAACTCAGGGGCAGGAAGAATTCTTGGGCTGGTTTCTGCTTTGCACTGAACAAGCAACAACATAAAGACATTGCCCCCCCCCCAGTAGGCAGCGCAAAATTCTGTGCTGAGGAAGACCAAGAACATCTGAGTTCATTATGCAAATGAAAACAACATTACATGATGTGTGATTATTCTGTGAGGCAGGTTGGGGCCGCAGGAGCATTGCTGGGCAATTAAACTGCCCCCCCCTGAAAATCTTACTGGGCCCAAGTTTGATTTGGGGTCAGGGGCGTAGGAAGGGGGGATGGGGGCGGGTCGCCGCGGGTTCCATCATGGAGGGGGGGTGTCAAAAAGGAACAATTACTGCCCTACTAGGACGGTTTATAAAAAACTTTTTTTTAATGCCTGGTCCAAAGGTCTTATCTTACTACACCAGAGATTATATAGCTATAGCTGAAATTACATGCATATCAGTTAATCTCTTGACCCTCCTCCACAAAAATAACTGTTCACTTGGCCGTTTTCATATGTCGTCAAGGCTGAAATTTCAATTCAGTGGAGCCAAAACACAATCCATCCTGTAGATTTAGGTATCTGTCCACAGTCGCCTCCTTGTTATCAGAGGCCCATAATCCACATTCCTTTGTAAGAAAATATGAAATAATGTAAAACTGTTTTCTGCAGGCAAAGAAAAAAAAATCAATGGGGGGGGTGACAAGAAATTTTCCACACCTGGTACCACCTGACCATCCTACGCCTCTGCTTGGGGTCCTTCAGCCCACATCATTTCAAGCTTGTCCCTGTGAGCTTGAGGGCTAGCAACTTGTCCTTAAAACAAAACTCAAAAGCTGGGCTTCTTGAGTGGCTGAACTCTCCCCCTTTGTTGGACTTGTGGAAGGCTCCGAGTGCGGCTTATACCCCTCATCCCTAAAAAATAAAAAATGAAAAGGCACTTATTGATAGCACCTTTGAGGTTTCCCATTGGTTATCCGACCTGCACACTCCTGGTAGTGTCTGCACTGCGTGCTATCAGGATGGCGGACAGTGATATCTTGCCCCTCAATGGGCCATTTTGATCCCTGTGCATTTTGACCTTCCAGTGTAACCTTCTCTTCCCCCCCCCCCCGCCTCTCTCTCACACACAACCAGTCGTTTAGGGTTTCCTATTGCCAGGAGCCTTTTAAATACCACATTCCCCAGACACTCAAATAAGGGAAATGAAGGGTTCTTTGGAGAGAATAAGAGGAGTTTGCAGGGTTGCGGGGAGAGACAGAAAAATACAGAAAATCGCGCCAAGGGGACTCTCTTTTTCTCCACCCCAACGCTATTAATCTCTGCCTGGCAACAAACGTGATCTTGTGAGCTTGGTTTGGACTCCAGAGCAGCAAAATCTGCACGTTCTGTTTCCCATGCGATGGGAGATAGTCCTGGGGCTGTTGTGTGGCTTCCTTGCAGGATCATTCCCCATCCCAGATGTGCCAGGTTGTTACCCACTTTTCCTTAAAGGTAAAGGTAAAGGGTAAAGGGATCCCTGACCATTAGGTCCAGTCGTGGCTGACTCTGGGGTTGTGGCTCTCATCTCGCTTTATTGGCCAAGGGAGCCGGCATACAGCTTCCAGGTCATGGGGCCAGCATGACTAAGCCGCTTCTGGCAAACCAGAGCAGCGCACGGAAACGCCGTTTACCTTCCCGCCGGAGCAGTACCTATTTATCTACTTGCACTTTGATGTGCTTTCGAACTGCTAGGTTGGCAGGAGCAGGGACCGAGCAATGGGAGCTCACCCCGTTGTGGGGATTCGAACCGCCGACCTTCTGATCGGCAAGTCCTAGGCTCAGTGGTTTAACCCACAGCGCCACCCGCGTCCCCACTTTTCCTTAGGATGTCTCTATTTTCATTGGAGAAATTTTAGATGGTGTGGAGTTATCTGACCCTTGAGCCGTCTGAAGGTAATCCTGTATAGGGAAGTTCTTGTAATGTTTGATGCTTTATTTTATATGTTGGAGGCGCCCAAAGCAGCTGGGATAACCCAGTAAGATGTGGCGGGTATAAATAGTAAAATTATCATTATGGAATGGGACCTCCCTATTTTCACTGGAGAAATGCTGGAGGGTTTACACCGCATACATAATATGCCTACTAGGAGAACGCACACTAAAAGTCTTACAGTATTTTTTATGGGGACAAAAAAAACACAAACCCAAAACCAAGCAAACAAACATAAATTTGAATTGAACTTGATGGGGGTGGAGATGCTCCTTCAGGTATACTGGACCGAGGCCGTTTAGGGCTTTCAAGGTCAGCACCAACACTTTGAATTGTGCTCCAAAACGTACTGGGAGCCAATGTAGGTCTTTCAAGACCAGTGTTATGTGGTCTCGGCGGCCGCTCCCAGTCACCAGTCTGGCTGCCGCGTTCTAGATTAATTGTAGTTTCCGGGTCACCTTCAAAAGTAGCCCCACATAGAGCGCATGGTAGTAGTCCAAGCTGGACTTCCCCTGCTCTAACCACTACAGCTGTCTCTCTCTCTCTCTCTCTCTCACACACACACACACACACACACACTTCTTTGTGTGTTCAGATTGCCAGCTAGGGGCTTTGCCGTGCCTCTGGAGGAGTCCCTAACATGTTCCAATGTCCGCTTTCCAAGTTCACCCCCTGCAGGATGAGGGCCTTGTCTCTCTTCCTGCCCCCCCATCTCCTCCTCGCCAGGAGTGGGAGGGGGCCTGCGGACTGTTCCGATGTCTTGTAATCCGCTTGTGCTAATAGCATTAGGGGTTTTAAACAAACAGGCCCTTGACCTCCTTGCCCAGTGGATGCTAAGGGTTTTTTGGGGGGGGGTGGCGGTGTGCAGTTGAAATGGCCAAGCCCAGTTTGTCGGGGGGGGGGTGGCGCCTGTGGAAAAGCTAAGAAGATTGTAAAGGGCTTGGGGGGGGGGGAGAGATTGGATTTGGCAGAGATAAAGTGGGCAGTGAGAGCGCAGTTTACTCTTGCAAAAGGCGCTCCACCCTCTCATCAGCCAGATCAGAATTCCCCGTGGGGGTGGGAAGGCTTCAGGGTGGGTGGGCGAGTCCAAAAATAAGGGGGACCCCTGGAAATACTGAAATAAGAACATAAGAAGAGCTTGAGCTGATCTAGTCCAGCATCGTGTTCTCATGGTGGCCAACTTTTGGGAAACACACAAACAGTGTTGTAAACAAAATCTATGCCCTTTTTCCCTTATGGGGGACACAAGAGCCCGTATAGCGTCCTTACGTGGGTTCCGTATTGATAGGAGAAAATAACAGAGGCCAACCAGAGAATATTGAGAAGCAAAGCGGCTCGTAAGCCTGATCTTTATTGATCTGTTGCAACAGGGTGCTTCCCTCACACGCAGGAAAGGAGGAGGACCCCGAACCAAGGTGTGCCCGCCCTTGTATAGACATTTTAAATTGCCCGCCCTGGAGTCCAAGACCACCCCCAGATACATCATACCTGTATCACAGAAGGGGTGTATCCCAAGACACACACCCCCGGCCACAAACATCACACCTACATCACAGAAAAGGCGATCTACAACAGAAATTTGAATGTTGTTCTTTTTCCTGTCTGTCAGGTTATCTGATAATGCCTTATCTGATTGCCTTTTCTGGTAGTCTGCCCGTTCCTTTGAAATGGTGATTTCTAAATTCCTGTAACAAGGAAGGTTTTTTCCACCTCCTCCCTCCTTGCAGAGAAACATTTGGTCCGTTGGGGAGTCAAAATGGTTTCAGGATGGTCTTCCCGTGCTGATCTATGTACATGCTTGGTTTGTACATTTATGAACATTTATTATATATATAAGACCTTAAATTTTATTATTGCAACAGGAAAGCTGAGTGCAGGAGTAGCCCTTTCCCCTCCTGTGGCTTCCAGCAACCGGTACTATTCTGAAGCATTTACTGCCTCTGACCCATGTAGGCAGAGCATTCAGGCAGCGTTCCCACTTAGGACTTCCAAAAGAAGCATATAAATATTCTGACCGTTGCCCGTTTCCGCGTTTTGAAAAACGCAGTTCTGCAAGGACCGTAGCACATGGCAGAGATGGATATCCCTCTTTCTCTCTCTCTCTCTCTCTCTCTCTCACACACACGCACGTGTGTCAGACATGGGAGGTGGGTTCTTGGTTTGTTTTTATTATTGTTCTCATTGTTATGCATTTTGTGTTCTCATTTTGTATTTTTGTTGTTGTGAAACACCCACACACACCCACCCACCCACACACACACACACACTGTGATTTTTGGGTGAATGGCGGAATAATAAACAAATCATTAAATAAATAAATAAATACAGTGGTACCTCGGGTTACATACGCTTCAGGTTACAGACACTTCAGGTTACAGAGTGCGCTAACCCAGAAATAGTACCTCATGTTAAGAACTTTGCTTCAGGATGAGAACAGAAAATCGTGCTCCGGCGGCGCAGCAGCAGCGGGAGGCCCCATTAGCTAAAGTGGTGCTTCAGGTTAAGAACAGTTTCAGGTTAAGAACGGACCTCCGGAACAGATTAAGTTCTTAACCCAAAGCACCACTGTATATAAATAAAATGTTAACTGTGGTTCGAGAGCTTACACCACCGTTGCCAGCCCTGCCTGCTCCTTCTGCGCTGTGTGTGGGAAGTGCAGAAATGTCCTGTTTGCTGGCGGCGAAGAATTAAAAGTGCGGGGACCGTTTCCTAAGGATGGCCTTCAGTTCTTGAAAGCAAATCTTGGTTTAGGGTGTTGTTGCTGCTGTGCTGCTGCTGTTGACACCTGCGGCACTGACACCATGGCTCAGTCTGCCCCCCCCTTCCACAAACCGCTTTCTTTGCTAGAGAGGATGCAAAATAGCAGATTCTGCCTTGAGCAAGCCAGAATTTAATTCCTCACCCCTCCCTGTCAACTGCAGATGAATCCCAGGGTTGTTCTGTTTTTTTAAATAAGACAAGAAAATCCATTTAGGGCCTAACTGTGACCTTGGCCCTTGGCCACGTTTGTTAGGTCTTTAAAAGCCAAGTTAATTGATTGCTCCCCCCCCCCACTCAAAGCCTGCACTCCCAAAAGTGATTCCCCCAGAAGGAAGGCAAATCTCTGTCCTTGAGCTCCAACTGAATACGGCCCTTCCTCCTCCTCCTCCTCCTCGCAGGGAGAGGGGTAAGAAGATTTAAAAATTACCCCTTTCCCTTTCCTTTATATACGGAGGTGGGTTGTCCCCAAACCCTCACATGCAGAGGTTTCTGGCCGGCCAGAGCTCTCAGGACACCACAGAGGCGGAGGAAGCAAACGGTAAGTGAGAAGGGGACCAAGTGTGCAGGATGCGGCCCCTTCCCACACCTGTATCCCCCATAGGGCACTTCTGTCTCACAGAATCATAGAGTTGCAAGGGACCTCTGGTGGTCATCTATTCCAACCCCGTGCAATGCAGCGATCTCAGCTAAAGCATCCAAGACAGGCGGCCACCAAGCTCCGTGGAAGGAGAGCCCACGACTTCCCGAGGGAGAGCGTTCCACTGCTGAATGGCGCATAACCCTGGGAAGGTTCTTCCTGGTGGTTCGTCTGAATCTCCTTTCTTCTGACTTGAGTCCATCGGTTTGGGTTCCAGCCTGTGGAGCAGGGAAAAGCAAGCTTGCTCCGTCTGTGAAAAGTCCACTGGGCAGACAGGGCTCAGGAACCCCCTTGGCAACGGGGAGCAGCAAGGCAGGCTGGTATGTCTTCCTAAGATCACAGAGGTCTCTCGGTCCCTCCTAACGTTGGCGCCTCGCCTGAACCAGATCTGGAGATTCCTCCTTCTTTTTGCAAGGATGCCACCCCCAGGACACCACTGTTGTCCTACATTGCAGGGTCAGTCTGAGGGATGGGCAAATCTTCCCATTTTGTACATAGTGGTACCTCGGGTTACGTACTTAATTCATTCCGGAGGTCCGTTCTTAACCTGAAACTGTTCTTAACCTGAAGCACCACTTTAGCTAACAGGGCCTCCTGCTGCCGCCGCACCGCCGGAGCACAATTTCTGTTCACATCCTGAAGCAAAGTTCTTAACCTGAAGCACTATTTCTGGGTTAGCGGAGTCTGTAACCTGAAGCATATGTAACCCGACGCACCACTGTACTATCATCTTTATAATCTTAAATTCAGTTTGCCGCATTTAATCACAACTGCGTTGTTTTTTTTTTAAAAAGGTATCTCAATAAGAATTCCCTTGTTGCTTTAGTGCACATTTTTTAAAAAAGATATACCTTTTAGCAAGTGATTCCCCCAATTTTGGTATGCTGATTTTGCATGCACACACACATTTTTGTTCATGCTTTCTTCTCCATTGTACATACGTATATTTGTGCAGATTTTTGGGGGTTGGAGAACAGCGCTGCAAAATTCAGAGAAGTGTGAATTTTTTAAGGATGGCTGTGGTTGATTTGTTTGTGCTTCTTTCATGTCTTGCTTTAGGAAGATGTAAGTGACTCACAAAGATTCACAAGATTCACACCCAGATAAATAATCAACACGATCACATGTAAACAGCAGCCAAGCCAAACTTCCCCTCCATCTTTCTTGTACATTAACAGCAGGAATATTTTTAGGCAGGGGCAAAGCTGCCATGCTTCCCAAGAGGTGTGCGCTGGAGGGTTCCTCGTCACGTCCCAGAGGATCATGGCCCGTTGCTGTTGGACTTTGTGGCTTGGCTGTTGTGGGGATATTGTAAGGCCAGGGTCACGAGGAACAGAATTCCTTGCAAGTTACACTGCGGGCCCCAATCCAGGGTGATGTGTCGCTTGAACACGCAGCGCTTTTTTAATCTTCCTGCCCTAGAGGGGCTTCTGGGAGGAAGTACACAAAGAAAAGCCTTGAAAACTTACACAGTACTTGTCTTTTCACCCTTCTTGCTGATTGTCATGGATATGTTGCCCTCTGGATGTTGTGGGACTAAGGCTTGCACCGTCCTGGAGTCCAACAACACCTGTACCTCCACCACACATCCTTGATCTCTGGCGTTTTCACGGTCCTCCGAACTTGAGTCTAGGCAGTGATTTGGTGGCTGAGACCCCTCTGCAATCCAGCATGAGGCTCCTTAAAATCCCAACAACAAACTTCATGTCTCACGCTGGCTTTTGCCAAATAAGAGCCATCTCCCTCCGTTGGTGAAATCTTGTTCGGTTTCACCAACGGTTCAGGCGAAACGGTTTCCCATAAACTACTGAACTCTGAAGTTTTACTGCAGTTTGAGCTGAAACTTGGTAGCTCTTTCCTTACACTGGTGAAAAACTCTCTCACACACACAGCGGGGTGGGTGGAATTCCGCTGTGACATCATTTGTCCACTTCCATTTGTCCTTTTAGCTCTAAGGCAATTACAAAGGGACGCGAGTGGCGCTGTGGGTTAAACCACAGAGCCTAGGACTTGCTGATCAGAAGGTTGGCGGTTCAAATGCCCGTGAGGGGGTGAGCTCCAGTTGCTTGGCCCCTGCTCCTGCCCACCTAGCAGTTCGAAAGCACGTGCAAGTGCAAGTAGATAAATAGGTACCGCTCCGGCGGGAAGGTTTCCATGCGCTGCTTTGGTTTTGCCAGAAGCGGCTTAGTCACACTGGCAACATGACCCGGAAAAGCTGTCTGTGGACAAACGCCGGCTCCCTCGGCCTGTAAAGTGAGATGAGCGCCGCAACCCCAGAGTTGGCCATGACTGGACTTAACTGTCAGGGGTCCTTTACCTTTTAGCTTTTTTTAGGGAGCAGAAGGGCCATTTAGTCCAACCCGCTGCACTGTAGGAATCACAGCTCAATAATCCCTGGCAGATAGATGGATATCCAACCTCTGTTTAAAAACATTCAATGGAGGGGAATCCACCACCTTCTGAGGGAATCCATTCCACTGTTGAGCAACAATTACCAGCATAACGTTCTTCCTAATGTTGTGCAGCAGCCTTCCTTCATAGAGGAACCACTCTATCCCTTTGATCGTCCTAGTTCATTTTGTGAGGAAGACATTTGCTACCAAACTAATAAATGGAATGCGTTTTGGTGCTTATCCTTGTCCTAATGATTTTTTTGCCCCTTGACAGGTCGGTAAGATGCACTGTAGCTGCATCCCTGAGGGGGTCCCTTCTCTCCCCAGCTCCTACTGGATCTCAGGTGAGGGTTGGGTGGGATGAGGAAGGGGCTCACGCAGTGCGGCATCCCGGAGGGGGGTGTCTCAGCTCTGGGGTGGAGCAAGAGGGGGAGAGGCTGACATCCCCAAGTCTGTCCAAGAGCTTTCCTCGTTGTTTTTCCCTCTGCTTTGTGTCCAGGTCTGGCTTTCCCCGACTGGGCCTACAAGGCTGAATCCAGCCCGGGCTCCCGCCAGATCCAGCTCTGGCACTTCATCCTGGAGCTTCTGCAGAAGGAGGAGTTCCGGCACGTCATTGCCTGGCAGCAGGGGGAGTACGGGGAGTTTGTCATCAAGGACCCCGACGAGGTGGCGCGGCTGTGGGGCCGGAGGAAGTGCAAGCCCCAGATGAACTACGACAAGCTCAGCCGGGCCCTCAGGTGAGGGGAGCAGCCAACACAGGTCTTTGCAATGCATCCTGTTCTCATGTAAAGGTAAAGGGACCCCTGACCATTAGGTCCGGTCATGGCCAACTCTGGGGTTGTGGCGCTCATCTCGATTTATTGGCCGAGGGAGCTGGCGTACAGCTTCCGGGTCATGTGGCCAGCAGGACTAAGCCACTTCTGGTGAACCTGAGCAGCGCACGGAAACGCCGTTTACCTTCCCGCCGGAGTGGTACCTATTTATCTACTTGCACTTGGACATGCTTTCGAACTGCTAGGTTGGCAGGAGCAGGGACTGAGCAACGGGAGCTCACCCCGTCACAGGGATTCGAACCGCCAACCTTCTGATCAGTAAGTCCTAGGCTCTGTGGTTTAACCTACAGTGCCACCTGCATCCCCTGTTCTCATTAGGGCACTTTATTTACACCGCGTCCTACAACCATGTTCTTAGGGTGGGTTAGAGCAGGAGGAGCTGTTTCTTCTGTGAGCCTCTTGGCTGTTGCCATCTTGGATTTGATTGGATGGCTATAGAATAATGGAACGGTGGTGTGTGGGGGCCTCAAAGGCCATCTAGTCCAGCCCCCTGCAATGCAGGAATCGCAGCCAAAGAAGGCTGAGGCCACTCAGCCTCTGCTTAAAAACTTGCCAACAGCTTCCGAGGGAGCCCGTTCCATTGTGGGACGGCTCTCACCACCAGAAAGTTCTTCCTGATGTTTCTTGCTATTTGAATCTCCTTTCTTGGGCTCCTCCCCTCTGGAGCAGCAGGAACAAGCTTGATCCATCTTCCCCCTGTCACGTGTTTTAAGATGGCTATCATGTCACCTGTCAGTCTTCTCTTCTCCAGGCTAAACAGACCCAGCTGCCACAACCATTCCTCATATTTTAGTTGTAAGTTGATTTGGATGGCAAACAAGTGATTATTGATGATGATGATGATGATGCTTGATTTCCAGCAAAGTGCATGGTGGCTGTTGCCCATTGATGACAACAAATCTCAGGAGGCAGTGGCCATTGGCTCACCTCAGGTTACTCACTCACCTATACTGGCTGGTCAGGAAGCGTTGGGTGGGCTTTCTTGAAGCATGTGAGTTTCCAGGACAATTTGCCCGCCTTTTTCTTTGTCTGCTTTGTTCCTGGGCGATTATCTAACCCTCTTCTGAGGTCTCCCATTGCGGCTTCTGGTTGGCCACTGTGAGAAGAAGGTTCTGATCCAGCAGCCGGGCTCGTCTTACTTTCTTACGTCGGTTCTCCTTTCTCCTCCTTCTTCGCAGGTATTATTACAACAAGCACATCCTCCACAAGACGAAAGGCAAGAGGTTCACCTACAGGTTCAACTTCAGCAAGCTGATCTTCATCAACTACCCACTGTGGGGCGTCCAGCCTCCTTCTCGGCCGATGTGGATGGGGGCGGCCAGGATGTACCGGCCTCGTGGTGGCGGGAGTCTCAGTGTGCAGACAGAGGTGGGCTCTGGCAGCTGTGTGGAATACACTGAGAGCCTTATCCTCCACGGAAATGCATTCCATGTTAAATAATACTAATACTAATACTACTAATAATAATTGAAGTGAGGGACATGAGGCAGGAGTTGACAAAGCAGGTGAGCTGTGCACAGGTGAGCTGCAAGCAAGCTGCCGGCCAGCTCTGTGGAGGCTCCTTTTATTGACACAAATATGCAAACCCAGGCAGATACATTTTGGGCGGTGACCTTTACACATCTTCCAGTCCCGAGATCGTGAGGTGGTACAAAGCTATTTTGGCACCTGTTCCCACCGCGTCATTTTCCCCTTGCATAGTGTATGACGAAGGAGACAAAAGGTCTCAGGGACAAAGGTTACAGACAGGACACCGCTGACTACTGAGACCGCAAAAGGTTAGACAGAGGGCATGATGGTCAGACAGCTGTGGCCTTATCTGTGAGGGGGAGTGTGCCCCACACCCCAAGGTCACACGTGCAGGCAGGCTGAGGTTGCCTGCGGGTGGGGAGTGCACCCCGGACCCAGCGATCATCCCTACAAATAATAATAATAATAATAATAATAATAATAAATTTTATTTATACCCCGGCCTCCCCAGCCAAGACAGGGCTCAGGGCGGCTAACACCAGGTATAAAAACAATTGATTAAATTACAACTTAAAAAGAAGATTAAAATACAACATTAAAATGCAGCCTCATTTCAGTAGAAACTCAAATCAAAAACTTTTTGGGGATGAAAACGTCAAGTTTTCACCAAGGCCAACTATCCAGACTGGTCCTACGTGGGCCAGAAAAAAGCCGGGGAAGTCCCCAAATAGGAGTTCCATCACAGAAAAAGAAAGGAAAGAGGGGAAGGGGATCAAGTTGATTCCAAGCCAAAGGCCAGGCGGAACAACTCTGTCTTACAGGCCCTGCGGAAAGAAATCAGATCCCGCAGGGCCCTGGTCTCATGAGACAGAGCGTTCCATCAAGTTGGGGCCAGTGCTGAAAAGGCCCTGGCTCTGGTTGAGGCTCATCTGACTTCCTTAGGGCCCGGGACCTCTAGGGTGTTGCTGTTTATGGACCTTAAATCCCGAGGGCCCCTCCATTCTAGGTGCAAAGTAAGGATGCCTGGAGGGGCCTTGAAAGCCGCACTATTCCTCTACACAAACTGCACGGTAGGACCCCTCAGCACCCTCAGGAGGCCCTTTGGCAGACGTTTGTCATGTAGGTACATGAGAAGAGAGCAGGGCCTTCTCTGTGGTGGCGCCCCGGCTGCCTACTGCCCCCTCCACTTACACTACCAGGGCTACACCTAGGGCTGCACCTAGGCAACACCTACTGCGTCCTTTTCCGCGAGAGGCGCAAACCTTTCTATTTGCCCCATCAATTTCAGATGATGATGATGGTATTTTAATTCATATTATTTCTTTATTTATTGCATTTAGATCCCACCTTCCCTACATGAGGAGCTCAAGGTGGTGTATGTGGTTCCTCCCCCCCCCCATTTAATCCCCACGACAACCTTGCGAGGCAGGTTAGGCTGAGAGGCAGTGACTGGCCCATGTCAACTAGCGGGCTACAACGCCAAGAAGGGATTTGAACCTTGCTGACACTCTAACCACCACACCGGCTCAATTTAAAGATTATTTATTTATTTATTTTTAAATCCCTCCAATGTTGTATTCTTGGACAGAGTTGTGATGTGTTGTTGTTGTTTTTTTAATTTTTAATTTCTTTCTACACCACCCTGAAATGCATTTTTTGAATAAGAGGTGGTCCGTATCCATTTTAAAATTAAAAATACTTGGCGATCCCTTTAAACACTGTCCTGCAACCCTTCCCTCTTTCCTTTCCAGCTCTTACAGAATATGATGTTTGGCCGAAGGACCTGCCCTGACCACCTGGCCTTCCACAGGTGCGCCCATGACCTGACACTTGACCTAGAGGACCCCAGGGAGAAGATGGGAGCGGTGGCTGCCAGCCCTTGTAAGTGTGCAATGTGTTACAAAGGCAGGGTCCCCTTTGACACCTGGACCCTGAGATTGAGGAAGTCCAGAAGGTGGTGATGAGAGAACAGGGCCTTCTCTGTAGTGGCCCACTCACATACACACGCCATTTACAGAATGCTCTCCCTAGTGAGGCCTGTCTGGTGCCAGCCTTGTCATTGTTTTTAGTACCAGGCAAGGACTTCCTTTGTTTTGTTTTCCAGCACATCCTAAAGTCTAAAGTCGCCACTTTAAATAACAAAATAATCTGTTTTGAGTTTATTGTTCCTTTAACTTTTTGAAAACCTTAAATCGTTGATAGTTTTTCTTATTGATAATTTTATTGTTTTATATTGTTTTTGTAAACTGCTTTGAGGTTAGTTGGGGGTTTTTTAGCAATCAAGCATTGTTTTGTTTTTCTTAAAGGGAAAAGGAAGTCCAGTTTTTTAAAAAGCATTTATTTAGGACGACAGGGGCATTAATTAGATTAGATTAATTGAGTAATTCATCTCTATCCCGCCCTTCCTCCAAACGAGCCCAAGGCAGCAAACAAATCATGACTGAAACAATGCAATCCTACAGGTAGTTAAAAACAACCTTCTGAAAAGATTGCAGAATTGGTCATGGATATTTATTTTTATTTTTTTAACCCAACAAGAGTAGTGTAAAAAAACCCAATTTTTAATCTGAAAGCATTTGTAAATGGCTGTGATAACGTAACGTTTCAGCCAGATCAGCTGCTGTGAATCAGAGTGAATTATATTTTTGGAGGCTGAACAGCCGGCTTGGATTGGCAAATTGTTAGCTGGCGGGTCAGTTGTTCCAAGGTGACCTCATGTGGCTCTTTCAGTAGGTCAGCGAGGAAAGGACCATGAAAAAAATGAGACCTGTGAGTGACCAGTCGGTGGCCCTGGACTGGACTTGTGGTCTTCTTGCGCCCCCTAGCGGTGGGTTCTGGATCCAACCTCTCCTGGCTCAGTTTATGCTTGATCTTTCAGCCGCATTTCCATGGGCAGGAGAGCCTACCAGTTGAAATTATAGGAAGTCCAGCATGGAAGCATTGGGAAGAAATTTTAACTTCCCTCTTTGCCACTGACATGCTAAGTCGCCTTCCCTTTCACCTCCAAACTTCCGTTTCCTGCTGTGGTCAAAGGTAAAGGGACCCCTGACAGTTAAGTCCAGTCGTGGCCGACTCTGGGGTTGCAGCGCTCATCTCGCTTTACTGGCCGAGGGAGCCGGCGTTTGTCCGCAGACAGCTTCTGGGTCATGTGGCCAGCAGGACTAAGCCGCTTCTGGCGAACCAGAGCAGCGCACGGAAACGCCGTTTACCTTCCCGCCGGAATGGTACCTATTTATCTACTTGCACTTTGAGGTGCTTTCGAACTGCTAGGTGGGCAGGAGCAGGGACCAAGCAACAGGAGCTCACCCCGTCACGGAGATTGGAACCGCTGACCTTCTGATCGGCAAGTCCTAGGCTCTGTGGTTTAACCCACAGTGCCACCCGCATCCCTGCTGTGGTCAAAACATCTCTTTAAAACAAACAAACAAGCAACAACAACAATTTCTCACATTTTGGTCCCACCTCCTTTCCATCATGGAAACTGAGTGATGCTGGCATCGTTTTTCACTCTTTCAAAATCATGGCGAGGAGTGGGGGGGGGGGGCAGGCTGTGTACAAGATTTACAGCAAAACACAATTATTTTAAAAAATAACAATAAAGCCAAAGTAATTCTGCAGGTTTCAGGCAGGGGACATTCTCAGCCTTACCTGGAGATGTTGGGGATGGAACCTAGGACCTTCTGCATGCAAATCAAAGCTCTGCTGTTGAGATACAGTGGTTCCCCTTAAAATGAAGTAAGATTCTAGTCCTCATGATTCTGAATAAAGTGCTGAT
Organism: Podarcis pityusensis; assembly: GCF_964106645.2. Taxonomy (NCBI): domain Eukaryota; kingdom Metazoa; phylum Chordata; class Lepidosauria; order Squamata; family Lacertidae; genus Podarcis; species Podarcis pityusensis. The sequence continues at coordinate 978,637 of NC_138041.1, read as the reverse complement.
TTAAATATGCATGCAAAGCAGTGCCCAGCCACTGAGCTGCGACCCCTATACAGAAAAGCACATGCTTGTATTAATCAAACAGCACTACCTCCCACCAGATTAACTGGGGGAATGAGTCTTTAGTTGATAGATCAGTTAAAGTTTGCAGCCCTTAGAATAATGTTACAAATAAACAGTCATTTTAAAAAAGCCTGGAGATGCCTTTTCACTTAAGACGAGTCTCCTGGATCAGGCCAGTGGCCCATGTAGTCCAACACCTTGTCCTCACCATGGCAGCCTGATGTCTTTGGAAGCCTGCAAGCTGGATGTGAGCATTCAGCAACTCGTATTCAGTGGAGGTGGTACAGAGCCATTGTGGCTAGCAGCCGATGACAGCCTGGCCCTTCGTGCTTGATCTAATCCTCTTTAGTTGACACTTTGGGTCTCTTCCAATTCTACAATTCTTTTAAAGCCATCCAAGTAACTTGCCATTTTTTGCTTTTAACTGTTCTGGGGTCTGTGCCTTTCTTGTTTTCTTTTTCTTTCCTTCCTTCCATGGGAGCCAGTGTGGTGTAGTGGTTAAGAGCGGTGCACTCGTAATCTGGTGAACCGGGCTCGCGTCTCCGCTCCTCCACATGCAGCTGCTGGGTGAGCTTGGGCCAGTCACACTTCTCGGAAGTCTCTCAGCCCCACTCACCTCACAGAGTGTTTGTTGTGGGGGAGGAAGGGAAAGGAGGTTGTGAGCCGCTTTGAGACTCCTCAGGGTAGTGATTGTTAGGATATAGTTCTCTTCCACCTTAAAAGGGTCAGGCATGACTGTTGTGTATCACATGCCTGTTTACATCCAGCACAGTCTGCTGGGAACTTCCGTTGTATGTTGCTTTTGCTATATTGCTGTTTTGCCGGAGACGAAGGGATGCAGACATGTTTTCCTTCGTTCCTGAACTATGCTGAATGAATGCTGTAAATATGCTTGCACTTTTCTCTGTCCGACTCATCTGCTGTGTGATGATTTACACACTCTGCTGACAGAGCGTGCATGGGTCTCTAAACGTATCTGAGGCTCGGGTCGCTGTTTGATGCTGTTCCAAAAAAGACCAGCTGCTGGCCGGTGGCTGGAGCCGGATGGGGGCCTGCCTGATGCCCCCGTCTTCCCGGCAGTATCCCAACAGTGATAAAGCAGGATATCAAAGCCAAATTCTTCTTCTTCCTTCCTTCCTTTCTTCCTCTCCAGGTTTTGGGTCCATCTCACCTTCTTGCATCTTCAACTCCTGCTGCTGCTTCCGAGCCCAAGAGAAATGCCGCCCTCTGGCTGCGTTCCCCACACCCCTCCCTCACCCAGGCTTTGCCCCCCACCCTGGCCGGCAGCTCTGTCCAGGGCTACCCCAGCAGTACCCGCTCTCCAATCCGCCTTGCTTTGCTGCTGCCAGTAGTCACTTTTTCAACCGGGGAGGTCAACCTGCCGTGCCCTCAGAAGAGAGAGCGCTGTTCCCAAGCCAGCTGGCCACCCCCAAAGCACAACACCTCCTGACGGCCATGGACTCTCCCGCAAGGAAGTCGGGAGGAGGAGCTTTTCCTGGGCTGGAGTTCCTGCCTGACTCTCCCCTGTCATCTTGGGAGGAAGAAGAGACGCAGCAGGAGGTTCGTCATGGCGCTCGTCTCCTTGGCGAGGCCTGCCTTGGGGTCAAGCCTGAGCTGGCACTGGTGGAGGCCCGGTCCTGCGGCAAACTGTTTGTGGGTCCCCGTGTGGCGGGGAAAGCTCTGCAAGGCTCCGCACAACTCAGCAACCTCCAGCCAGCAGCTGTCCCAAACACTGTTGGCCCTGGTTTTAGGCCAGTGGCTGGTGGGAAACCTGACTGGGCGATGCCCTCTCCTCAAGTTTGAGCAAAGGTCTTTGAAATATACTCAGAGTCGCAAAGTGATTTCATGCTCTTTATTCAGCTCATAGTGGTGAGGAGGAATGAATAAATGTCCCCTCACAGTATCTGCTTTATATACATTATTTACACAATGGGCTGCACATGATTGGCTAATTCTGGAATTCTACTGTAAGCCAATCAGGTTGTGGATTCACTTCTATCTGGAGCAGGATTGGGTGGTTCCTGCCAACCAATCATACTGCTGCATTGTTCTAGGACCAATCAGACTGCTGCATTCTGAATCCTATTGTTCTAGGACCAATCAGACTGCTGCCTTTTGGATCCTATTGTTCTAGGACCAATCAGACTGCTACAGTTTGGATCCTATTCAACTCAGTACATAACACCCCTCCCCTCTAAGTTCCAGTCCTGCCCGGGAGGTCGCATTCATAGTCCTCAAGGTATGCCGGCGGCCTACGTGTGCGTTGTGGCCTGGGGTGTTCCCTGGTCCGGGCTCCGGGTTCTGGCTCGTGTTCCAAGGATGCTGGCTGTGATGCGGCTGTTTGGTCTGGTGCAACCGGCTCGCTCAGTCGTGGTTCTGGTTCCGGTGTCCTTTCGGCCTCACGGGTCCTCTCTGTATTTACTGATTCTGCCTCTCCTGCTGGCCCCTCCTGCTCTATGGGCCTCACTGCCCCGCTGTTCCCTTGGGACTCCTCTGACCTGTCCTCCTCCTGGTTTTCTCCCGGGAATCGTCGCCGTATCTGGTCGCAGTGGCGGCGCCAGCATTGCCCCCCATCCGTTAGCACCTCGTACGACACGGGGCCAGTGACCCTGGTGATTGTGGCGGGTACCCATGCTGGGCCTGCCCCAAAATTCTTTGCGTACACTGGGTCCTGGGCCTCGAAGGTCTGGGGGTTCCTGCCTTCCCCCACCACTACCTCATCCTGAGCTCTATCGGGGTGAAGGCGGTCCAATCTGATTGCAAGGCGCCGACCCATTAGTAGTTCAGCGGGGCTCCGGCCAGTCGTTGAGCTGGGGGTGCTGTGCTGTGCTAGAAGGAATGTGGCAAGGCGGTACTCCCAGTCCCCTTGCGTCATGCGGCGAAGGGTGTCCTTGGTGGTCCGCACCATGCGTTCTGCTTGGCCATTGGTGGCAGGGTGGAACGGCGCCGAACGGATGTGGCGGATGGCGTTCTGCGCTGTGAAGGTTTGGAATTCTCCTGACGTAAATGCAGTCCCGTTGTCTGAGACGAGAGTGTCAGGGAGCCCGTGGGTTGCAAACAGCCTGCGTAGTACCCGGATGGCTGCGGACGTGGAAGTGGACGGTACCAGTGCGACTTCCAGCCATTTGGTGTAGGAGTCCACCACTATGAAGAATGTTTTCCCCTGAAAGGGGCCAGCGAAATCCACATGCAGGCGTGACCATGGTGCTCGGGCGGACTCCCAGGACTGGACTGGGGCCCTTGGGGGATCTGGGCGGGATTCTTGGCAGGCCTGGCAGTGTTTGACCCAGGCCTCTATCTCTCCATCGATCCCCGGCCACCACACATAACTCCTGGCAAGGGCCTTCATTCTTACTACCCCTGGATGTGACTCGTGTAGGGCTGTGAGGACCCTTTTGCAGAGGGGCTGGGGAACAACGACTCTGCTTCCCCATAACAGGCACCCCTTGTGGGCCGACAGTTCATGTTTGCGGGTTGTGTAGCCGGCGAATTCTGGCCCGGGGCTGCTGCTGGGCCATCCCCTCCACACCCAGTCCAGGACCCGGGAGATGACCCTATCTTTCTTGGAATGGTGTGCAACTTCTTGTGCCTGAATGGGGCGGTCGGGAAGCAGCTCCAGGCTCATAACCTCTTGTGCAGGTGCTGGGTCAGGGCCTGTTTCCGGTAGTGGTAGCCTGCTGAGGGCGTCCGCATGGCCCATCGCCTTCCCAGGTCGGTGAATCAGTGCATACTGGTAGCTGGCAAGGAAAATTGACCACCTGAGGACGCGAGGAGACAGCACTTGGGGGGTCTGCTTTTCGGGGGCAAACAAGCCAAGCAACGGCTTGTGGTCAGTCACCACGGTGAAGGGCCGCCCGTACAAGAAATCATGGAATTTTTTTACTCCCTTTACGATTGCCAGACCCTCCTTGTCGATTTGCGAGTAGTTCCGCTCGGTTGTGTTGAGTGTCTGGGAAAAGTACGCCACCGGTACCTCTCTTCCATCCGGGAGTTGGTGCCCCAGGACAGCTCCAATGCCATAGGGTGAGGCGTCGCATGCTAGCACCACCGGCAGCCTCTCGTCGAAGTGTGCCAAGACCGAGTTTGAGACAAGCAAGTCCTTGACTGCCTGGAATGCGGCCTCCTGGCGCTGGCCCCACACCCAAGGGGCCCGCTTGTCCAGGAGTCTGTGTAGGGGCTCCGCTACCGCCGCCTTGTGGGGAAGGAAGGAATGGTAAAAGTTCAATAGTCCCAAGAAGGCCTGAAGTTCAGTCTTGCTCTTGGGTGCTGGGGCATCACAAATGGCCCGTACCTTGTCCCCAGTCGGGTGGACCCCTTCTGCGTCCACCATAAATCCCAGAAAGTCCACCTGAGGCACTCCTAGTAGACATTTTTCCCGCTTCACCTTGAGACCCGCCGTCTGGAAACGGTGCAGAACGGTGCGGAGGCGGTCCTCAAACTCCTCTGGTGTGGGGCCGGCAATCAACACATCATCGAAGAAGGGGGTGACGCCAGGAATCCCTTTAAGGAGAGAGTCCATTATATTCTGGAATATGCCTGGTGCCACGCTGACACCGAATTGCAGCCGCTTTACCCTGAACGCTCCTCTGTGCGTCACAATCGTCTGTGCCTCTGCTGTGGCCTCATCTACTGGCAGCTGTTGATATGCTTGGGCCAAGTCCAGCTTGCCAAAAATTTTCGACCCAGCCAGGGTGGCAAGGACATGGCTGACCACTGGCACTGGGTATGCGTGGGCCGTGAGGGCCTTGTTTATGGTACATTTGTAGTCTGCGCAGATGCGGACCGAACCATTAGGCTTGACGGGTGTGACGATTGGGGTTTCCCAGGGAGCATTAGGCACCGGCTCCAGCACTCCTTGCTCTACGAGTCGGTCCAATTCCTCGTCTATACGGGGTTTCAAGGCGAACGGGACCCGGCGGGCCTTGAGCCTGACCGGTCGTACTGCGGGGTCAAGCTGTAGCGCAATGGGGGGGCCCGTATACTGTCCCAATTTCCCATCGAAAACCCCTGGAAATTCCTTGCATATGGCGTCCACGTCCACTTGTAAGCTAGTGTGGTTCACCCCGGTGACAGCTAGCCCCAGTGGTCCAAACCATGCCAATCCCAGTAAGCTAATGTAGGGGCCCTTGACCACAAGCAAGTCCAGTTGCCGCGTCCGCCCTCGGTATTGCACCCTGAAGGTCCCCACCCCCATTGTGGGGACCTTACGTTTCTGGAAGTCCCGGAGGGTGAATGGGGCCGGCCTGAGTTTGGGACCCCCAGTGGGACACAGTTTCCTTAAGGTCCTTGCCGAGATTATGGATAGAGTTGAACCCGTGTCAAGCTCCATGCGGCATGGGGCCCCCTCTATCTGTACCTCTACATAAATTTTCTCTACGTTGGGGTGGGGCAACTGGTATACCTGGAAGTCCGTGAGCTCCGTCGAGTTGCCTTGGTGCGTTGGGCCCCGGGACCTGGGGCTCTTGGATTGGTCATCTGATGCCTGGTGTCGGGTGGGCCGAGCCCGACACACCCGGGCGATGTGTCCCGATTTTCTGCACTGCCTGCACTCTGCGTTGCGGAAACGGCAGGTCCTCCTCTCGTGACTCTCCCCGCAGCTTGCGCAGTTCCCTCCTTCTCGTCGAGGCAGCTGTGGTCTGTGCGCTGCTTGAGTGCGCTGCTGTACTCGGTGCACCTCCTCCCTGTCGGATCCTGAGTCGTCGGTGAGGTCTTCATGGTGGACCCTCGGTTGGGATGGCAGGCTCGGCCGTGCCTCTTGGGTCGACCTCTCGGCAGCTTCTGTTGCCAGGGCCTCCTCCAGAGCGACCTGGAACGTTAGGTCCTTCTTAGCGTAGAGGCGTCGTTGCAGCTTCTCATCCTTCAGGCCACCGACGAGGCGGTCACGAAGCATGTTCTCCAGCTCTGAGAAGTTGCAGAACCGGGCGGCTTGGCGGAGAGAGGTCACAAACCCAGTTATGGTTTCCCCAGGGGCTTGCCGCTTTGCGTAGAAGGCATTTCGACGAGCCACCACTGAGGGCTGCGGCGAAAAGTGCCCCTTCAGCTGTTCCATTATTGTTTTGTATGGAACAGTAGCGACGTCTTCAGGCGCAAGGAGAGCCCGGGCGATTTCAAACGTCTCCTCTCCGCAGACGCTGAAGAATATCGCCCTCTTCTTGGCGTCTTCTTCGTCGGTGACCCCTTTGGCTTCTAGGAGGAAGGTGAAACGGGAGGCGTACGCTTCCCAGTCTCCAGATGCTGGGTTGAATGGCGAGAAGCTGCTGTTGGCTGCCATTCTGAGTTCCTTGTGTCCCGGAGCTGAAGCCTGGATACACGGTGCGAGGCAGCGGTGCGGCAGTTGGCGGTGCTGCGGTGCTGTGTGTGGCAGTCAGCTCAGCGGGATCCCACCTTCGTCGCCAGTGAAATATACTCAGAGTCGCAAAGTGATTTCATGCTCTTTATTCAGCTCATAGTGGTGAGGAGGAATGAATAAATGTCCCCTCACAGTATCTGCTTTATATACATTATTTACACAATGGGCTGCACATGATTGGCTAATTCTGGAATTCTACTGTAAGCCAATCAGGTTGTGGATTCACTTCTATCTGGAGCAGGATTGGGTGGTTCCTGCCAACCAATCATACTGCTGCATTGTTCTAGGACCAATCAGACTGCTGCATTCTGAATCCTATTGTTCTAGGACCAATCAGACTGCTGCCTTTTGGATCCTATTGTTCTAGGACCAATCAGACTGCTACAGTTTGGATCCTATTCAACTCAGTACATAACAGTCTTCCTTTCTCTTTCTTTCTTTGTGGAAGAACCTCCACCTTCCTGCCAACACAGCTGAACTGCTGCTTCTCCGCTCCAAATCAGTCATAGCTTCAGGTCTCGTTTCCTTGCAAAGTTAGCAGCGCAGAATTTCCTGATCCCCAAACCAAGGAGAAGCCGCTTGCCTGGGAAGACTTGTGTGATGGAATGACCACGTGGTGCAAAACAGGACTCTGTGTCTCTGGGATGCAGTTCTGCCCAGCAAACCGAAGGCTGAAAGCTCCCAGAAATAAGCCAAGGATGTTTGCATATAGACCAGCCAAAGTTCACTCCTCCTTGCTAAAAGCTGCCTGTATCTATGCGTGCATGTTTAATAAAGAATGTTACGTTGTGGGTGAACATATCAGACGACACAGCGATTCTTCAAACTGCTCTTGTTTATTCAGAGGTCAGAACAGAACTGAGCTGAAGGGCTCAGTCAGCCTGCTTATATAGAGCTCCAGTACAACGTTACTGTAGCAACTTTCTAAAACTATCCAATCACTGAACGTCACTTTCGATCCTTCATTTGCATAACTATCTACAGTATCCCCCTGCTGGCCCAGGGTGAGAACTTCAGTACATAACAAAGAATACCTGCGAACACTCCTGATCCGGTTGATGGCCTGATTCTGGGGTCATGAGATGGCCTTTCATTCCTGATTTGATTGGCCCCAGCCTGACACCTTTTCTGGGTGCTAGATTGCCAACAGAATAGGAGCACCTGCCATGTGTAGGATGGTGATTCCTGCATTGCAGGGGGTTGGACTAGATCAGGTGTCCCCAACCTGCGGCCCTCCAGATGTTTTGGGACTACAATTTCCATCATCCCTGACCACTGGTCCTGTTAGCTAGGGATCATGGGAGTTGTAGGCCAAAACATCTGGAGGGCCACAGGTTGGGGGGTGCCTGGCCTAGATGACCTTGGAGGTACATTCCAACTCTACAGTTCTGATTCTATGATTGTTTATCCACAAGCCAGAATGTTGCCAAGTTACCCTATTATGACAAGATCCGGGGGGGGGGGGGGGCTGAGGGATCCCTCCCTCCTAGAATCAAAGAATTGCAGAGTTGGAAGCTTTTAATGTGTGACATTTTTGTTAAGTTGTGGGTGAACATATCAGACGACACAGCGATTCTTCAAACAGCTCTTGTTTATTCACAGGCCAGGACAGAACTGAGCTGAAGGGTTCAGCCAGCCTGCTTATATAGAGCTCCACTAGAACGCAACAGTAACCATTTTCTGTAACTATCCAATCACTGAATGTCACTTTCGATCCCTTATTTGCATACGTAGACCTGAGTGAAAACTATCTACAGTATCCCCCTGCTGGACCAGGGTATGAACTTCAGTACATAACAATTTTAATGTATTTTTAATCTTTGTTGGAAGCAGCCCAGAGTGGCCTGAGAGACAAATATTAAATTACTACTACTACTACACCCAAGGGTCATCTAGTCCAACCCCTGCAATGCAGGAATCATGGGTAAAGAATCCCTGACAGATGGCCACCCAGCCTTCTGTAAACTAATGCACATTGTGTGTGTGTCTGTGTGTGTGTGTTGCATGTTATTTATATTTCCTTGCAGCAAACTGCAAAAGATATATAGGTCATCTATTTGAAATCCCTGCTCTGCTTAACTGAGCAAACCAGAACACTTAGCTTAAAGAGCCTTAAACCTCTCTCTGTTTGGCCACTCACTTGTGGGAATTATTCTTTGATATATTTTACATAAATTGTACATTACGAAAGAGAATGCTAGCGAAAGCTCTTGATGTGCATAATATTCATGGAAGACCAACAGGAAGACAGTTCCCTGCTCTCAGGAACTTACAGTTTAAAATCTGAGTGACAGGTGGAAGGAAAGAAAATGACTCTGAGGGTAAACAGAGAAGAACATAGACTCATCTCAGTTACACCTAATTCCTATTGATGCCAGCAGGGTAGGATTTTGTGGGCCCCAGTCAGCAGAATAAGCAGGAGGCCCCCCCAAAAAACATAGCTACAGGACTGCCTTACCTTTAGGGAAGGGTCATAGCTCAGTGGTTAGAGCCTCTGCCCCTGGGCTTAATCCCCAGTCTCCAGGTAGGACTGGGAATATTCCCCACCTGAAACCCTGGGAAGCCTCCTGCCAGTCGGTGTGAAGACGATATTGAGCTAGATGGACAAACCGTCTGAGAGATGCACCTGTGTTTTCTGCCTTGGCAGAGCGGCTATTAATACGGCAGGGTTTTTTAGAAGAGATGCAGCTGCTGTCTTTTTGCAGAAGTCGCCTCATCACTGCTGAGAGTCTTCCCCACCTCATAGAATCCTGCATCCTGGCTGCTCCTGTCTTACCTGGGCAGGTGAAGGTGCTTTTTACTGGCTGGTCTGTTGCAAAGGTGGGTAAGGAATGAATTGACAGACAAGACAGTGATTGGCAAGGCCACAGGAGAAAGCGAGAGATAGGAGGTAGACATGAAAAGGCCACAACCGTGACAGCAAAGCTTTCAGGATTCCAGACCAAAGGCCCAATCACTTTGCTTTCAAGCGGGGAAATGTGTTCACCCTTAGGCCTCATTCCATTCTGGGCCACCTTCCCGGGGCCATATGCCAGCAGCGGGAGGGGTCAGAAGCCAGAGTGGGCGAGGCAAGGCATTTAAATTTTACACCTGTGCTGCAGCCTACACACACACACACACACCTGTATTCTCCATCCAGGCAAACTATTCCAACTCTATGATCTATGTTCAAGAGGCATTATGAGAGTTCAAGGTCACAATTCAGGCCAGGCAAAAACACCCAAGGAGGGTACAAAGCAGGGACAGTGAGAGGTGCATTGTGGGGAGAGTTTGGAGGGCCAGAGAGAGAGGTTTAAAGGGCCACATCCCTAGCCCCTGGGGCCAGAGGTTCCCACACATAAAGGTGAAAAGAAGAAGAGTTTGGATTTGATATCCCGTTATATCACTACCCAAAGGAGTCTCAAAGCGGCTAACAATCTCCTTTCCCTTCCTCCCCCACAACAAACACTCTGTGAGGTGAGTGGGGCTGAGAGACTTCAGAGAAGTGTGACTGGCCCAAGGTCACCCAGCAGTTGCATGTGGAGGAGCAGGAAAGCAAACCCGGTTCCCCAGATTATGAGTCCACCACTCTTAACCACTACACCACACTGGCTCTCTGTAAAGGTAAAGGTAAAGAGACCCCTGACCATTAGGTCCAGTCGTGGCCGACTCTGGGGTTGCGGCGCTCATCTCGCTTTACTGGCCGAGGGAGCCGGCGTACAGCTTCTGGGTCACGTGGCCAGCAGGACTAAGCCACTTCTGGCGAACCAGAGCAGCGCACGGAAACGCCGTTTACCTTCCCGCCGGAGCGGTACCTATTTATCTACTTGCACTTTGACGTGCTTTCGAACTGCTAGGTTGGCAGGAGCAGGGACCGAGCAACGGGAGCTCACCCCGTCGTGGGGATTCAAACCGCCGACCTTCTGATCGGCAAGTCCTAGGCTCTGTGGTTTAACCCACAGCGCCACCTGCATCCCCAGTTATCCTTGTAGGCCCCTATAAAACCGAGGGGCGGCTCTCCCATAGCTACCTCTGGGAGTTTCTGAGGTGTGGTTCGGGCTAGTCACCTATCACAGCAACTAGACCGCTGGGCAGAAGGACATCAGCATCCCTGGTGACCATCTGGGGTCATGCAAACTTTGCTCCCGGGCACCTGGCAGGTGAGGGAGGCCTGCAAAGCAGCGTGCAAAAGAGATGGGGAACCATCACTCCTACCATGCGGGATCTCAGCCACTCTGCAATCCCAGCTGGGTTCATCCCCAAATGTCCAGTCCAAGATGACTAAAAGGGGCTGCTTTGTTCCACTGGTTGCATGTCTATTAATTTTTTATTTTTTAAAGAAAATGGGAATGTGGACTGTCTTCAGCTCTGGCTATTGATTGATTGATTGATTGATTGATTGATATATTTATTTAACTGAATCATTTATCATCTGCACTTCCATAAAAGTGTAGCAAAGTGGTCTACTCCAGCATATACCGGGCTCTTTGAATTGTTTCCATTCTAGTTGGCCACTATAAAAACTGCTATGTAACTCTAGGAACTGGTACCTGAATTTGCTTGTTTTTCTCTTTCCCCCCTTTGTTTCGCATCTCTTCGATTGTAATCCTGCGGTCAGAGACTGCCAGCCTTGCTTGTATTTATCGTACACATGTCATTCCGGAAACATTTTCATCTGAGGAATGGAGTAAAAAACTTAATTTAAATGAATAGCAAAACTGCCACAGCTCTCCCGTCCCTGCCCTGAATCCTGGGAGTTGTAGTTTAAAACACGGTTTTAACGATGAGTCCATAAGTGACCGTGGAGGCCAATTCTGGATCCACACGTCCCTCCACAGTGAGGACATAGGTTTCTGGGTGGGAGTTGATCACGGTGTGGATTTGCCAAGCGTGCCTCCCTCTTAGCACGTTTCTCCCTTGCGTCCTGAGTTCGAGTGTCTTCAAAGCCCATGACACCTTTGGTCAAGGCTGTTCTCCAACTGGAGCGCTCGCAGGCCAGTGTGTTCCCAGTTGTCGGTGTTTATACTATATTTTTTTAGATTTGCCTTCTGTAACACCTTGAGACAGTCTTTAAACCTCTTTTGTTGACCACCAGCATTACGCTTTCCATTTTTAAGTTTGGAATAGAGTAGTTGCTTTGGAAGATGATCATCAGGCATCCGCACAACATGACCAGTCCAACGAAGTTGTTGTTGAAGAACCATTGCTTTGACACTGGTGATCTTTGCTTCTTCCAGCACACTGGCATTAGTTTGCCTGTCTCCCAAGTGATGTGTAAACTTTTTTTGGAAACATTGTTGGTGGAATCTTTCAAGGAGTTGGAGATGGCCTTTGTAAGTGGTCCTTTACCCAAAGAATTACACCCCTAGCAACTCACACATTAAAAAAAACTGACGGGTGAACACCACCAACCATAGCTGTCAACTTTTCCCTTTTCTTGCGAGGAATCCTATTCGGAATAAGGGAATTTCCCTTTAAGAAAGGGAAACGTTGACAGCTATGCCACCAACCCAGAGAAGATATTGGGCAGAAGAGCAATGGAAGTCCCTCAAGAATTCTCCTCATGGGAAACAGGGAGAATTGGGCAAAGGAAAGGCTTCCTTTAGGCCGGCCCGGCCATTAGGCAGCAGGGTGAGGTGGCTGCCTCGGGCGGCGGACCCAGAGGGGTCAGGCAGGTGTGGGGGACTAGTGATGCTAAATTCTCAAGAATAATCTTTTGGAGAATATTCTCGAGAATACTCTCAATTAATGAGACTATTAGAAAATTTTCATTTAAAATAAGAGAATATTCCTTCTAATGCATTGAAAATGATATAATTTTAAGGCATTGAAAGTGATATAATTAGTTAAGATATATGTTTATTCATGGGTAAACTTGTTCAGATGGCAACCAAAAACTGTACAGATACTTTTCTGCAATGGGGCAATGAATTGAATTCACATTCTTTGATTTTTTTGCACCAAACTTGAAAATTCAACATGAATGACTCATTTTAATCATTAAGCCTGCCACTAACCGTATATTTACCATCACCTTTGAATTCTTATTATGTTGTGTATGGATGAAATGTAGCTTTTAAAGTAAAAGGAATATAAAAAAAGAACCTCAGGTCCACTACATGAGTATGTTCTTTAATAAGCATATCTACACGGTACAGTATTTCCAGTGCAACACTAATAAAATCAATATAAAGTTTAAAACAAATGCTGTTATTTCCAGAAAATAAAACACGAATAATCAGGTATGACAAGTTACATACATCAGAAATGCCAATTACTATCTGTTTAGACAAGTAAGGCAACACACAACGTATTTAAATTATAACTGATAAATTGTCACAAGAAAGACATTTATTTAAAAAATAGGCTTTAAGTAACAGTTTGTGGAGAATATTCCCCAGAGGATTTTCTAGCAGAGTATATTCTCAAGATTATTTTCATTCTTGAGAATATTCTCACCTCACATCACTACATTTGTTTATTTTTTAAAAAAAAACCTGATTGCTTGTCACCCTCCCTTACGTTTTCAGCTGTTTCTATTTCTGCTGTAAGCCGCCTCGTGTCCCTGTCACAATATTAATAAATATAATATTAATATTATTAATAATAATAATAGGCGGTGAATGATTCACAAGGAAATGAAAAGATCACAATTAGATTGTTTCATTTTCTTTCTAGGTATATAAAATTTGTATATAATTTTTGTATACATGTTGGAAATCATATTATAGTAAGTCCTGTAATGTAATATGACAACGTTTACCGATGTAATATAAGAATGTTAACAAATAAATAAAATGCAAATTCAAAAAAAAAAAGAAAGAGTAGAAGGGAATGCTGGGGGTGGGTTTTTTTGGGGAGGGGGATATATTTTCCTTTGCCTCGGGCAACCCAAAATGTCTTGGGGCCGGCCCTGACCTTAGGCTGGCCATGACGCTGGGACATGGACAAAGGAAATGGGGCTGGAGCAGGATTGGGGCATTTCTGGGGGGCAGAAACTGCCTTGCTGAAGAGACCCATTTCCCCCCCCCTTACCCAGACATTTGACACCCCATAAGACATATTTTAGGGTCTTCTCTAATCTCTTGAATATTCTAATAATATATTTTAAAAGCTGTTTTGACCCACCCTTCCCTGACCTCATGGTGAAGGGTGGGTGAGAAATGCAATATAATAAGAATAATGCTATACCGGAGAGGTAGATGGGTGACTTTTTTTGACAAAAACTCTGTTTCTCCCCTCACTCTGTGAGGAATATTTGCCCACCCCCTCAATTCAGCCACCTCAGCGCTCATCTTTTGGGGATGAGGCGTCAACCGAATTATTCCTGTTCTTATGGTGTTATTATTTCATAAGATTTATACACTGCTTGATCGGAAACAAACCCCAAACCCTGAAAGCAGCTTACAGACAAAAATTAAAATTACGAATAAGAAGAATGAATAACAATTTAAGACTTTCAAAAAGTTAAAGCGAGTTGCGGCGGATGATGCTGAGAGCCTGAAGTCACTGGACTCAGGTGAAAATGTATGAACATAGGTCAATAATATAACTGGCCGGAGCAGGGATGGGCAGGAGAGGCACTCTGTGCATGCTCAGAGGGAGAGGGATCAAGGGATCCAGCCAGACCACCCCTCATTGGGGAGGGAAACTGACAGGGCTGCCGAAATAAAAGGAATAAAGGACATTTCATCCACCTCAAACTCTTCCCTCTGTTTTCTCCTCCCTGTCACATATCAAAACTGTAAGCTCATGTAGGCAGGGAACCTTTTTTTCTTTTGAAAGGGGGCTCTGGCCCATGGATCTCTGGAATAATAAGAATAAGAAGATAATTTCATTTATGGATGCTTTACAAAATAACAGGAGGCGATAACCTTGAAGCAATAGGAACAATAGTAATAGTACAGTTTTATTTGCGGATGCTTTGCCAAACTGCAGGAGTCCGCGGTGATATCCTTGGAGTAATTGTAAAGTTTATTTGTGGACGATTCACAAAAAGGCAGATGTCTGTGTAATAGTCACATCAAGCACTTTTCTCTATGTCTATGTGGTGGTGGGTGAGTATTAGGCAGTGCTTTTTTCTAAAAAATAAATGTTTAGGGGTGCTCTCGTTTTGTCTCAAGAAAATCACCATTTTATAGTTCAGATCTGGAAAAATGAATACAGTAAATGGACAAAAGTATGAAGGTTCACAAAATGTTTAGGGGTATGCGTCCCCCTGTGTCCCCTCCAGAAAAATGCACGAAGATTCACAAAATGTTTAGGGGTATGCGTTATGGCCCGCCCCCCCAAATACACTGGTATTAGCTTGCAATAACATTCCCCACTGAACTGGTTGGGACTTACTTCTGAGTAGACACAGCTAGGGGGACTGAGTGTTATCACTGTTTAACTGTTTTCAGTTCTGAATTTTAAACGGTTGTAACCTGCCCTGGGACCTGTTAGTGAAGGGCAGCTAATAATAATAATAATAATAATAATAATAATAATAACCCAGTTATTATACATAATAGTACCAGGGCAGACACTTTGTGCAGCCAGTCATCCCTTGCCTCCCCTTCTTGGAAAAGACCTGACATTTGGGAATCTGATCTGATCTCTGATATCAGGCCAGATCCACACCTAATAAATGCAGTGACAACAACGACAACAGTTGTTGTTGTTGACCTTAGTGCAGGCCGAGTGCTGGGGTCCGGGACACAGCTGTCAACGTTTCCCTTTTTTTAAGGGAAATCCCCTTATTCCGAATAGGATTCCTCGCAAGAAAAGGGCAAAGTGGGCAGCTATGGCTCCGGGATTGTTTCTGTGGGATTTTCCTGCGCTGCAGGAGCGGGTTGGACTAGATGCCCCTTTGAACCTCTTCCAAATCTACAGGTCTATTAACACAGCTGTCCACTTTCCCCTTGCGAGGAATCCTATCCGGGATAAGGGAATTTCCCTTGGGAAAAGTGGACAGCTGTGTCTATTAACACAATAAATAACAGCATTCATGACGATGCAGGAAAGAGACTGGGACTACTGAGGATTAATCATTAACCCACGAATTAAGAATCCATGGAAGGCTTTGCAAAAAGCAGCACAAAAGGCTGCCCAGTGCATGGGCAGAAAAGCCATTGCATTGATCCTCATGTTGTTATTGATGATGATGATGATGATGAAGGGGGGGTCTCTCCTCCTCTTCCTCCCCCCTCCCACCTGCTGCAGAAGGATTCCTCCTGCAGGAGAGGAGAAGGAGGCAGAGAGGGGAGGGATTAGCTGGGAAGGAGACGGAGGGAGGGCGAAGCTTAAGCCGGGGAGCCTTTCCGTCCGTGCCCCCCCCCTTGCAGCAGCAGCAGCCTTGAGCTGGAAGGAAAAGAAGAAGGAGAAGAAGGAGGAGGAGGAGGAAGAGGAAGGAGAGGCAAGGAGCCCAGGGAGGGAGGGAGGGAGGGAGGAGAGGTGGCCTGCGCCCTGGCTGCTGCTGCTGCGCCCCCATTGCTTTCCCTTTTGCGCCCTGCGCCCTCCTTCCTTCCTTCCTCCTTCCCTCCTTCCCTGCCGCCCCTCCCTCTTGTTTAGGGCCGGGCGGGGGGGGGGGCTGCTGGGCAGGGCTGCCTCCTCCCGAGAGGGGTGGGGAAGCGGGGCTGGGAAAGGCTGGGGCTCGGAGGTCTGCAACTAGGCCTCGCCTTCCCGGGGAGAAAAGGGAGGAAAAACCTCGCCGGAGGAAGCGCAGCCAAAGGGTGGTGGTTTCGCTGTGTTTTTAAAGTAGTGGTAGTAAGAACCCAGCCCTCGGGAGGCAGGCAGGGCTTGCAAAGGGGGGGGGGTGTTTCTAGGCCATTGCACAGAGAGGGAAGGGGGAGAATTCCCCCTCCAGGGGTAGGAAAAAGAGGAGGCGCTGCTGCTGCTGCTGCAGGAGCAGAGATGGTGGCTGGTGCAAGGAGGGGGCTTCGCTTGCAGCCGCCGCCTCCCCCCCTCTCTGGGCTGATGTGTTTGTCCTTCCTCTTGCCCTGCAAAGATCCAGAGGACTGAGGAGGAGGAGGAGAAGGAAAAAGGAGGAAAAAGAAGAAGAAGGAGGAAAGGGGACGCGCCCGCCCGCCTCTTCCATGGAGGGTCCCTTCTTCGCTCATTCATTTCTGGCGCTGCGGTTCAGGAGCTGCAAAACGAGGCTGCTGCCCTTCCGAGGGAAGCTGGGCGAGAGGTAGAGAGGAGGCGAGGAGAAAACAACTTCGGAGGACATTTTCCTTTTCCTTTCTTTTTTTGCAAGGAGGCTTCTTCGCAACAAGGACCCCAAACCTTCCCCACCCCTTTCCCTTCCCTCCCCTCCTTTCCAGCACCCCCTCCCCCATGCCAAATTCTGGGTTTGTGTGTGTATTTCTGTACTTAATTTATTCCCCTCCCTGTCTTGCCCTCTCTCTGCACGACAGCATTGTGTTATGGGATATGTGTGTGTATATATATATGTATACATATACATGCATAGATATATATCCCCTGTGTTTTCCCCCAAGAAATAATTAAGAACCCCCCTTTTTTATTTAAATGATCAAACTGGACGTTGGCACTGCACATTTTTAATTTATTTATTCAAGATTCCGAGGAGCGAGGAAACCGAAGCGCAGGAAAGAGAAAAGCAACTGATTTGAGAGGATAAGTTGGTCTCATCTCTCTCTCTCTCTGCTACTTAAAGAGAAAAGGCCGCAGCGTAAAAGCCCGATATTTTATTCCGTCTGTGTTGTGTGTGTCTCTCTCACTGCAAACAGAAGAACAGCTGGTAAAACTGGATTATAAGGATGTTTTGATCTGTGTTTTGCAGTTAAGACTTTAATATTTGGATGGGAATCTCTGCCTCTGTTCCAGCTGGCTCTTCTGATCCCCTCCATAACCTTGGAAAAAGTTTTTTTGGGGGGGAGATAGAGTGGGAGAGTTAATTTGAAAAGGAGAGTTGTCCAGAAGAAGAAGAAAAGGAGGAAAAAGAATAAGAAGAACCGGGTCCTGCAAGGGGGACGATGCCTGGAGAATATAAACCCAGGGAGGTGATGGACTGGCAGAACCCCGGCTCTTGACTGCAGGAGGAGAAATCACTTTTGCCTTCTTGCCTCTCTCTTCCTGGGGAGGGGGAAGGAAGATTTGCAGCGGAAATCATTTTCGCCAGGAAGAAAACGACGCCCCCCACCTCCCGCACCCAGGTAGCCAAAGACCCAGGGTGACCTCCCTGGTGTGCTGGATTTGACCGCAAGCCATGAACATGAGGCCACCTCAGACTGCACTGGACAGGTAGGTGACGGTGGTTGGGGTTTTTTTTGGGGGGGGGGTTAGTGGTGGTGCTGGTTTTGCTCAACGTTGCCTTTCCTTGTGGTTGAGGTTCGGTGGCTGCTGGTCGATTTATGAATGGGTGAACGTAAGCCCGTGCGGGGGAAGGAAGGATGGCCGGAGCCCGGATGGCTGGTGGGTTGGCCTTCGCTCAAGACGCTGGTAATGGTCATGCGACTTGGCCCTGCCGAGGGGGGAATGCCCTGTCTGGCTTTCTCTTTCTCTGCCTCTATTGCAGATTCATTTGGGTTGATCCTTCGGTGCGTTGAAGCAGCTGAACTTTATTCGAGTTGTCCCCCGCCACCCGACGTTGCATTCCAGTTCCCTCTGTTTGTTTGGTCCATGGAGGCTGTGGTGGTTTTCAAACTTGGTGCCAGGGAATTCTGGGAGGTGGCTAGAGATGGGCAGATCATGAAAAGCCTGTCTTCTGCGACCTATCTACTCGCTATTCCAAGGGGGGGGGTGTCCCTCCAGACTGCAACTCCCATCAGCCCCGGCCGGCATGGCCAGTGGTCGGGGTGATGAGAGTTGTAGTTCCAATATCTTGAGGGCACCCCCTCCTGCATAATGTGGGTGCCATAGCTGAGCACAGAGTGTGTTCTGGGGTGCCCTGTTGAGTCACTTGGGGTAATGTTGAGATCCACATGGGAAGCGGGTGGCGCTGTGGGTTAAACCACAGAGCCTAGGACTTGCTGATCAGAAGGTCAGCGGTTCGAATCCCCACGACGGGGTGAGCTCCCGTTGCTCTGTCCCTGCTCCTGCCAACCTGGCAGTTCGAAAGCACCTCAAAGTGCAAGTAGATAAATAGGTACCGCTCCGGCGGGAAGGTAAACGGCGTTTCCGTGCGTTGCTCTGGTTCGCCAGAAGCGGCTTAGTAATGCTGGCCACATGACCCGGAAGCTGTACGCTGGCTCCCTCGGCCAATAAAGCGAGATGAGCGCAGCAACCCCAGAGTCATCCGCGACTGGACCTAATGGTCAGGGGTCCCTTTACCCTTTACCTATGTTGAGATCCAGGTGGCCAGGTCTCTGCGTGGACTAAGTGTTCTCCATAGAGCACCATCAGAATCCTTAACAATACACAAGGATTCTCTGGCAGGTAGGTCAGTGGTGTGGGAACTATCCAGCCTGGAGGTAGAGAGTCTGGAACACCCAAACATCCCACGTAAGAGCCTACTTTGTGATAAACCTCACTAACGAATCAGCACCCTGGTGTGATCCCATGTATGCGCCAGAGGAGTTGGCTGTCCCCACCCTAAATGTCAGCGTGTGGCCGGAGGTGTGAACTCATGAACCACGACCAAGCAACGTCTGATTCCCTCAGCAGTAGCCGGAATTAACGGGCCTGGGTTTACAAAACAGGGGCAATTCACAGAAGACGGGTCATCAGTGTGATGCTGTGTTGAAGCGTCCACATCCAGGGGCAGTCTACTTCTGGAGCCCGCCTGGTGTTTTCCCTCACCCCCTCCTTCCTGGCTTCCTGGAGACACCTGTGAGAAGCAGGATGCTGGACTAGACAGCACTGGCCTGAGGCAGCTGCCCAAAGCTCCTCTGTCGCCTGTGGCAAGTTAACTGCCTGGCCTCATTTAAGATGTTGGTACAAATACAATCGGAGCTGGGACCCACATACTTCCTGGGACGCCTCCCCCAATACCTTCCTGTTGTTGCTTTTCGATCTATAGTGGCGGTCCTGCCCGTGAGTGAGGTCTGTGGTGTGGGGCAGGGCTTTCTCTGTGGAGGCCCCCCACTTGTGAAACCCGCTTCCGGCTGAGGTTCAGTTGTTCCCCTCTCCCATTTTGTCAACATTCAGGATATTAAAGCGTATTTAGTCCAACAGGCTTTGAGCAGCTAGTGATAAATATTTTTAACAAACTGATTTGTCATAATGTTAGCTGTTGTTTTATGATAGTTGCGTTGTGTTTCAAGGTGGTTCTTGGATTCCCTGGATCTTGGCAAGAGGAAGATCAGGATATGAGGACAATGAGTGTATAAATCCCGCCCCCGCCACCATGACCGAAAGAGCACCCACAAATGAATAACTGAAGGGGAAAGGAAGGCTCGTGTCCTACTCGTGGGCTTCCCAAGATGGGCATCTGGTTATAATAATAAGATAATAATAATTTATTATTTATACCCCACCCATCTGACTGGGTTTCCCCAGCCACTCTGGGCGGCTTCCAACAGAATATTAAAATACAATAACCTATTAAACATTAAAAGCTTCCCTAAACAGGGCTGCCTTCAGATGTCTTCTAAAAGTCTGGTAGTTGTTGCTCTCTGTGACATCTGGTGGGAGGGCGTTCCACAGGGTGGGTGCCACTACCGAGAAGGCCCTCTGCCTGGTTCCCTGTAACTTGGCTTCTCGCAGCAAGGGAACCACCAGAAGGCCCTTGGAGCTGGACCTCAGTGTCCGGGCTGGACGATGGAGGTGGAGATGCTCCTTCAGGTATACTGGACCGAGGCCACTGTGAGGACAGGAGGCTGGACTGGATGGGTCCATGTTGGCCTGATCCAGCAGCTCTTCTTATGTTCTTGTAACTGTAATTCTGAAGCATAAAGTGCCTCTGATGGTCACTGGTGGTGACGTTACTAGCACATTTCTTTGTAGACGTCTGTTTGCCTTTGGTGGGGTGGGGACCTTAATCAGACCGGCAGCCTCATGGGCCATGTTTGATGGGCCTCCCAGGCTGCCCGCTTGTTCACTGATGGTCATGGTGACATCTGATGGGTCTTCAGGCCTGCTTTCTGCTGTGAAGTTGGATTCCCCATGGATCCTGCCACACCTCACCTCAGGTGTGGGAGAGGTGGACACTGTCTGGGAGTGGCTGGTCCAAACTTGACGTGTGGGCCAGAGGTTCCCCACCCCTGGCCTGTGGCGCTGTAATGCCTTGGGGGTGGGAAGGCACGAAGGCTTTTTTTCTGTGTAGGGCAAGGGGGTTTGGGGGTTTGCCTGCTACTTTCCCCTCTTCTTCCACACCCACCTGATGTTGGTCTGTGTTGGCAAACGGGAGGTGGAAGTGTTTGCAGATCCATATCTTCTATTTCAAATATTCTGCACCCTGCTTTTCCATGGTTTTTTTTTTTTTACAGCAGTGAGTCACGTTAAAAGACGTGGTTAAGTCACATCAGCACTGCAAAGTCAGCAGCAAAAGGGATGGTGCAAGAAATCATAGAATTCCAGAGTTGGAAGGGACCCCAAGGATCCGCTTGCCCAAATGTCTGCTATGCAGGAATCGCAGCTAAAGCATCCCTGACAGATTTTATTTATTTATTTATTTATTTATACCCCGCCCATCTGGCTGGGTTTCTCCAGCCACTCTGGGCGGCTTCCAACCAAATATTAAAATACAGTAATACATCAAACATTAAAAGCTTCCCTAAACAGGGCTGCCTTCAGATGTCTTCTAAAAGTCTGGTAGTTGTTTGTTCCCTTGACATCTGATGGGAGGGCGTTCCACAGGGTGGGTGCCACTACCGAGAAGGCCCTCTGCCTGGTTCCCTGTAACTTGGCTTCTCGCAGCAAGGGAACCACCAGAAGGCCCTTGGAGCTGGACCTCAGTGTCCGGGCTGGACGATGGGGGTGGAGACGCTCCTTCAGGTATACTGGACCGAAGCTGTTTAGGGCTTTCAAGGTCAACACCAACACTTTGAATTGTGCTTGGAAACGTCCTGGGAGCCACTGTGGGTCTTTCAAGACCGGTGTTATGTGGTCTCGGCGGCCGCCCCCAGTCACCAGTCTAGCTGCCACATTCTGGATTAGTTGTAGTTTCTGGGTCACCTTCAAAGGTAGCCCCACATAGAGGGCATTGCAGTAGTCCAGGCGGGAGATAACCAGAGCATGCACCACTCTGGCGAGACAGTCTGTGGGCAGGGAGGGTCTCATCCTGCGTACCAGATGGAGCTGGTAAGCACCCAACCTCTGCTTCAAAACTTACAAGGAAGGGGAGAGTTATTCTTCCTAGGTCATCCCTTCCACTGTCAAACTGCTCTTACTGTCTTTCTTGTAACTTGAATATATTGCTTCGAGCCCTTCTCTCTGGAGCAGCAGAAAACAAGTTTGCTCCATCTTCCACGTCACAACCCTTCAGATATTTGAAGATGGCTGTCATGTCATCTCTCATTCTTCTAAGGCTAAGCATATCCAACTCCAGCTGTTCCTCATAAGGCTTGGTTTCCAAACCCTTGATCATCTCGGTCGCCCCCCTCTGCACACACTCCGGCTTCTGAATATCCTTACACAGGGGGGGCCCAGAACTGGACAAAGGACTCCAGGTAGAGTCTGACCAAGGCAGGATAGAGTGGGACTATGCAGGGACGTCGCCAGGCCATTTGTTGGGGAAGGGAGCAGAACTGAGCTATCTGTGACACGACTGGCCAGTTAAGTATTTTTGTTTATTTTCTTGATGGGGGGGGGCAGCTGCCCCTCCCTCCCCCCCATAGCTACGCCCATGGCACTATGACTTCCCTTGAAGCCAGAAAGCAGTTTGTTGTGCCAAGTGCCCTCTGAGATACCCATCTTGCCTTAAACCCACTCACGGTGGGTCTGTTTGAGGAAGGAGTTCCATGCAGCTGTATAATAGATTTTTTAAATTTTGTTTTATTTTGAAAAAGGATTTGTATGTTGATTTTTCACGCAACGTAGCGAATCAGTGTGCAACATAATTTAACAATATTGTAAAACTTGCAGTTAAACATTCGTACCTAATTGCAGATTGTACGTAACAACTTCTAATAATAATTCAAAAAAATAAATTTTTATTTATACCCTGCTCTCCCCGGCCAGAACCGGGCTCATGGTGGCTTAAAACCAATAAAATTACAATAAAACATAATGGGGGGGGACACAAAAAACAACAACAGTTAATTAAAATACGAGTTAAAATACAATTTAAAATACAGCCTCATTTTAGTAGTAGCCCATAAATCAAAACCATAAGGGGAGGGAAACAGAAGGGTCAGACTGGTCTCATAACCAGGGTGAAAGCCGGACTGGAATGGATCCAAAGCCGATGTTTCATCCAGAAACCTACCAAGCTGTTTGGCAACCACTCTCTCAATCACCTTACCCAGGTACGGAAGATTCAAAACCGGGCGGTAATTGGATAGATCTAAAGGATCTACAGTGGTGCCTCGCAAGACGAAAATAATCCGTTCCGCGAGTCTCTTCGTCTAGCGTTTTTTTCGTCTTGCGAAGCAACCCTATTAGCGCTATTAGCGGTTTAGCGGCTATTAAAGGCTTAGCGGCTTAGCGGCTAAAAGGCTATTAGCGGCTTAGCGGCTTAGAAAAAGGGGGGGGAGCGAAAAAAATCGCAAGACTCGCAAGACGTTTTTGTCTTGCGAAGCAAGCCAATAGGGAAATTCGTCTTGCAAAGCGCATCGAAAAACGGAAAACCCTTTCGTCTAGCGGGTTTTTCGTCTTGCGAGGCATTCGTCTTGCGGGGCACCACTGTAGAGATGTTTTCTTTAAGAGCGGACGCACCGCTGCTTCCTTCAACTCCCCTGGGAAAGTCCCCGTGCCAAGGGACAGGTTGATGATCTTACCCAGGGGGGTCCGCACCTCGTCTGGCCATGCTCTAATCAGCCAGGACGGGCACGGGTCAAGGGGGCAAGTGGTGGGCCTTTCAGCTTGGAGGAATCTGTCTACATCGGCAGGGATTATCCGATCAAAGTGGTACAATTCTGGACCCGAGGACAGTGTGCACTAATCCTCATCCCATTGGACATGATGAGAGCAGCAGACTTCCTTCTCCATGGTCTGAGGACAAGTGGTCCATGTCTTTTCTCATATGAAATGGAGCGGCAAACTCCTTCTCTGGCTGAAGGAGAGGGCTAGGTTGGTCTCCCCTTTGCTGTTTTCCTGGGAGACAGTGGGCGCAGTCTCCCAAGGGCCGCTAGTCCTTGACCACTGGCAGAAGGACGCATCCTGCGCTTCCCTTCTGCTTTGGTAGCTGATCTGAGGATTAACATGTCTGTGAAGAGCGATGATAATCCCAATTATGTATTCTCCAGTAGTACTTATCCTCCAGGGGAAAGGGTCATAACTCAGTGGTAGGTAGAGCAGCTGCGTTGCTTGCAGAAGGTCTCAGCTTCAGTCCCTAGTGGCATCTTCAGGGAGGGCTGTGTAAAACTCCTGCCTGAAAACTTGGAGAGCCAGTGCCAGTCAGTGTGGACAATGCTGAGCTTGAGGGACTTGGAAAAAGCAGCTTCCCGGCGCTGTGGTCTAAACCACAGAGCCTAGGGTTTGCCGATCAAAAGGTCGGCGGTTCGAATCCCCGCGATGACGGGGTGAGCTCCCGTTGCTCGGTCCCTGCTCCTGCCAACCTAGCAGTTCGAAAGCATGTCAAAGTGCAAGTAGATAAATAGGTACCACTCCGGCGGGAAGGTAAACGGCATTTCCGTGCGCTGCTCTGGTTCGCCAGAAGCGGCTTAGTCCTGCTGGCCACACGACCCGGAAGCTGTACGCCGGATCCCTCGGCCAATAAAGCGAGATGAGTGCTGCAACCCCAGAGTCGGCCACGACTGGACCTAATGGTCAGGGGTCCCTTGACCTTTATGTTCATAAGAACATAAGAAGAGTGTACTTCATCAGGCTAAATGGGCCCATCTCATCCAGCATCCTATGGCCAATAAGATACCTGTGGGAATCTTTTAAGCAGGATGCGAGCATAAGAGCTCTCCGCCTTTGGTTTCCAGCAGCTGGAAGCATCCTATGGGTGTGTGTTTTGGGGGGGGGCGGGGGGAGTGGAGGAACCACCTACTTAATTATTATATGTGGCCCGCCTTAACCCTGGCCAAATACCTTGCTCTGTCTTTGAGACTGGGAACACCAGATACCCCTTGCTCTCATCAGCCCAGTCTTGGGCCTTAGATGGAGATGGTTCCTTTAGAGTTAGCAGTGTTAGAAACCCGGATATAGAAGCTAATCACCAAATGGCGCCTTAAACCTGGACTATGGTTGCCATAGCAGAATGTCTAGGTGGCATTTTTTTAATAATGAAATAATAATAATAGTAATAATATTTCATGAGAGGGGACTTGGATCCTGAGCCCCCATGTCCTGGTCCTGCACTCTTAACTACCACACCACACTGCCTTCCTGCAGTACTTCTGCTGCGGGCAACTATATAAAGTAAGTAGGTAAATAAATAAATGTGGGGAAAGCAAAATGTACTTGTCTTTGTTATATTCTGGATTGTTTCATGTTTTAATGAGTTGTAAACCACTTTGAGGTTTTCCCCCCTTTAAAATATAGAGGGGTATAGAAATGAAATCATTCGTTCATTTTCATTTAGAGCATTTAATAAACCACTTGTTGGGAAAAATATATATCAGTAACGAATCATCGGTGACTGCAGATCTTAGAGCAGAGGTGGAGTCATCCATCCCCTGGCAGACTCATGACTCCTCCTGCCAGCAGTCCTGCTGTAGCATTTTGTACTATTCCGTTGTAATAATAACATAATGTTCTTTTTACCCTGGCCTTTGACCCACCCTATTCTTCTGATATTTTAAGCATTTTCACTGGTTTTAATCTAAAGGAGGTTGCGGGTGTAATCTCAGAGCCTCCGTCTATAATCTTTGAGAATTCTTGGAGAACAGGTGAGGTTCCTGAGACTGGAGGTAGGCAAATATTGTTCCCATCTTCAAAAAGGGGGGGGGGGGAGAACACCCAGGTAACCAACTGGTGAGCTAGACATCAATCCCAGGAAAGGTCCTAAAACAGACAATTCAGCATTTGGTCTGTGAGCACTTAGAAAAGGATGCTGAGATTACTAAGACCCAGAATGGGTTTCTCATCAACAAGTCATGTCAGACTTTTTCCTTTTTTTGATAGAGTTACAGTCTTGGTGGATAAGGGGAATGCTGTGGACGGATCACTTCCGGGGTGGCGCCATCGGCAATGGTAGACTCCCTCTGAACTGGACGGACTAGCTCCGCGGGAAATGGGTCTTCTCTGCTACGGCGAAGCGGGGACCCTTTTAAAAATCACAGGCGGATGAAGCCTGTGACCATGGGACTCGGCGGGCACCTTTAGCGCCCCCCCCAACTCGCTAAGGAACCCACTGACGGGCTCCGAAGTGAAGAGGGGGAAGTGGCGCGGTGCTGTGAGTCAACTGCTATTTCCGTGGAGCGAAGCCGCATAGCCGTTGCCGGAGAGCGCTGCCTTTTTCCTGGGACAATTTGGACTCTAAAATAAGCACCCGTGAGTACTTAGACTTTGAACAACTGGACATTAAATAAGGACTTGCGAGCAGAAAGGAATTGGATTTTAAAAACCTATTTTTATTTGGTACGGAACGGGAAGGTCTAAACAGGAAGTCAGCCTTCCGTTCTTCTGTAGACAGAATAAAGCAAAGACAACGTAAACTAGAGCTTAGAAAATCACCTTTAAAGGATTGGATTCCATCATTTAAAATTGTGGAACCCCCCTTCAACAGCAGGAGAAGGAGGGAGATCTTTTTCGGACTGTTTAAAGTGAGTTTAAAGTAAAGTAACTTTCCTCCGTCCTGATCCTGGAGCGGGGTGTCAGGACTGACGTTTGAAGTTCATTGACCAGAGACAAGCGTTTTTGACAGATAGCAAAAAGAAGAGAAACATAGTGATTCCACTGTTCCCCTTCGCATTTTAAAGGAATATATATTGACAAAGTATCTCAAAAAGGGAAACTTTGTTGCAAGAACAAATAGAAGTTTTCCCCCTAGAGGGAGTCTGTGAAACTGTAACCAACTCCAGGGAGCCGGCAGCTGTTACAGATTACAATCGTGGGAACAGGCATTTGACCTTGCAGGACAATGTATTCAGAAGCTTTGTTGTGTGCTTTCTATAAAACAAATGCCCTACTGGAACAATTACATGAAAAGGTGAATTGGATGGCGACTTCGACTAGAAATTTTGAACAGGCAGTGGGAAATTTTGAACAGACAGTGGGAAAATATGTGGAGCCCACTCAGGAATTAAATCAGGAGTGTGTCCTGACAGAACAGGCCCATCAGGAATATGAGTTTTCGGATTTGACAAATGAACTTGGAAAAAGCCAGATTTGGAAAGAAAAAGTTTGGTTTGGCTTGGAAATGGGGGGCTGGATTGACCCCCCTATGCTGGGATATTTGGACTTTTCAAATCTGGCAATGGGCCGTGAGATGTTTGGGATTGTGGGGGCTCTTAATTTTGGAGGGTCTTTGAAACATGTTTTTAAATATCACATGGAATTCAGTGTTGAATATGGAAAAGGGGCTGATCTGCCGAGAAGGGTTAAAAATATTGCCAAGCTGGAATTACAACGAGCAGGAGACAAGGGAAAATACAGTTACAAATATGAAGAAGAGCTGCGGAAGGGACATGGAAGAGACTTGAGGGCCTCGGACATAAGGCTGCCAGGTTAATGGGCCAGATCGACGGGATAATAAGGACTGACAAAACCCGGAACCAGGAGGAAGGGACGTTGGATGAAGATTGGATTTGTTTGTATTTCTTTTCTCTACCATTAGAACTGTTTTATAAAATTGATGAATGTTAGAAAAATGTTGGAATGAAATTACTTGGCCTTAGTAAAGATGTTTAAAGAATTATGAAAGAATATTATGGTTATGAGAAGTTGGTAAGGATAAGATTTAAGTCTTAAGCTTTAAGGTTTATTTTATTAAAGAAAGATAAGATTAAAACAGTTTAGGGTAATGTAATGACAGAATATTATGAAATATGGAAAGGATTTGCTGGGATAATTAATAACTAGGATACAAAGAAAGGGAGGAGGAGGAGGAGGTCAAAGAAAGAAGGTAATGACAGTTGAGGATTTGAGAATAATGAATTTGTTTTTAAATGTTTTTAATTGTTTGTGATGTATTTTTGTATTTTTTTTTCTGTCACTTTTTCTTATTTTTGAATTTGTATTCATACGGTTGGAAGGTTTTCTTTTTCTTTTTCTACTTTGTTAATTATTTTTATTTTGTATTTTCTACTGCTTTTATTTTATTTGGTAACACTTTGAAAATTTCAATAAATATCTTATAAAAGATGGGGGGGAAAAAGAGAAAAAAAAGGGGGGAATGCTGTGGACGTAGTGTATCTTGATTTCAGTAAGGTTAAAGTCCTCCATGATATTCTTGCGGAGAAGCTAGTAAAATGTGGGCTGGACGAGGTAACTGTTAGGTGGATTTGTAGCTGGCTGACTGACCAAACCCAAAGAGTGCTCATTAATGGCTCATCATCATCCTGGAAAAAAGTTCTGCAGGGTTCTGTCCTGGGCCCATTGTTGTTCAGTGTCTTTATAAATGATTTGAATGAAGGAATTGAGGGGATGCTCATCAAATTTGCAGATGACGCAAAACTAGGAGGGGTAGCTAATGCCACATAAGACAGAATTGGGATTCAAATTGACCTTGACAAATAGAAGAACAGGGCCCAAACTAACAAAATGGATTTCAGTAGGGACAAATGTAAGAGTCTATACTTCGTCTGGAATAACCAGCTGCACAAATATAAGATGGGGACACCTGGCTTACATGTGGAAAGGGTCTAGGAGTCTTTGTGGACCACAAGCTTAACATGAGTCAACAGCAAAGAAAAGCTAATGCAATTCCAGGCTGCATCAGCAGAAGTCTAGCGTCCAGCTCAAGGGGAGGAATAGTGCCACCCTGTTCTGCCTTGGTCAGACCATGCCTGGAGTTCCATGTCCACTTCTGTTCGCCACAATTTAAGAAGGATATTAACAGGCTGGAATGTATGCAGAGGAGGGGGACCAAGATGATCAAGGATCTGGAAAGCAAGCCTGACGAGGAATGGTTGGAGGAGTTAGGTATGCTTAGCCTAGAAAAAAGGAGACTGAGAGGAGATATGGTAGCCACCTTCAAATATCTAAAGGGCTGTGGCATGGAAGATGGAGCAAGCTTGTTTTCTCCTGCTCTGGAGGGGAGGACCCGAACCGATGGAGAAAGGAGATTCTGACTAAACATCAGGAAGAACTTCTGACAGTAAGAGCTGTTCGGCAGTGGAAGGGTCTCCCTTGGGAGGTGGTGGGCTCTCCTTTCTTTGACGTTTTTAAGCATAGGTTGGACGGCCGTCTATCATGGATGCTTTAGTTGAGATTCCTGCATTGTAGGGGGTTGGAGTAGATAACTCGGGGTCCCTTCCAACTCTTTAATTCTGTGATTTTTATGTAGTTGTAGCTTGTGCTGGGACCTCATGGGAAAGGCCGTGTAAGACATCAACAAACAAACAGCAGTAGTGAATGATAACAATTGAAAATACTATATGAACCAGTATTCACATGATAGAGAGTAGGCATCTATCTAGATACCATATATCTGCATTATATTCCTGCCCCCCCCAATGTCTTGTAAGTATGCAATCTGAAATAGATTGGTTCAAAAGTGAGCCCCATTAAGTTCAGTGGCACTCATTCCCAGGTTAGTGGGTATAGAATTGTGACCTGAGCGTTGTGTAGATTTGCATAACCTGATGTGCTTCTTACCAGCTTAAGAGGTGAATGCAAAGTTTCAGGTCTTCAAACCACACTTGTAAGGTTGCACAGATAGGGTTTGTGCTGAGGCGTGGCAATTACAGATGTTTCTTTTCTTCGGGGAGCAAGGAGAACATCTTTAGCCCTCCAGATGTTGCTGTACTGCAAGTTGCACTTGCCCCCAGCAGCCAGCAAGATCTGGGGACCACCAGGTTGAAATTGCCATGGCCGTGGCTGCAGTCATGTGATCCGGGGGGGGCAGGTAGCCCTCATGAGTCCTCCAGATGTTGCGGGACTCCAACTCCCATCAGTCCCAGACAGCTGGAGCAGGGGGTCAGGGAGGAGGAGGAGGATGGGAGTTGGGAGTCCAGGAACAACAACTGGAAGTCACCAGATTTGGGAAGGCCTGATGCCTTAAAAAAACAAGAAGATAATTTAGCATCATAACATTGGGCGACTGGTCAGGAGTTTGTCCTGGCCCTGATAATGAGTGGCTAGAATTAGCTAATTATTGTTTAATGTGCAAAGTGGCCCCTTTATAGTCATCCATAGGAGAGCAGCCCTGGGATCAGTTCTGCACTCTTTGTAAAACAAGAAAGTGTGTCCCCGTGTGGAAGGAGAAATAAACAGCTGTGTCTCTTGTCTGTTTAAAAGTTGCGGTAACTTGGTGCGTGGTTTAGAGAGGCTCTCCTTCCGAGGGGGTGGCGGAATCCCCTCCATGTGTGGCCGATGGGTGCTTAATCTGCCAGTAGGATGATGATGGAGGAGGAGGAGGAGGGCCCCCCTCCTTCCTCCAGTCTCTCTCAGATGATGGACAGCAAGCGATTGTGCTGAGGCGCACTCTGCCCTTGCAGGAGTTAAACCTTCCCAGGAAGCAGCAGCCTCCGCCACAGCGGAATCAGCCCACGTCCATCCCGCACAGGAAATCAGATTAACTGTCTGGACAAGGGCAGCGGTGCTTTATCTCTCTGAATGTCAAGCCGAGTTGGACAGAAGCTTCTTGGCTGCTATGGCTGCTTCTCTTTCTCAGTTCCTGGCCAGGCCTCCAGGGGAAATACTCCTCTTTCTATCCATTGCCCCATGCACACATGGAGGAACCATCTCTGTCGCCTGGGCAATAATACTCTAATAGGGATCCGTTTTGCAGCCCCAGGGCCATGTTCCTTTGGTGGGGGGGCACACAGGGCCGTGGTGGGTGGAGACAGAGGCAAAGTGCGTGGGACCACCGATTCCATACCTTTTGTGTACTGTAGGCTATTTCCTTCACGGCCCCCTCTCTGCCCTCCACCTAAGCAAGCGAGAGTTCAGTGACGTTCTCCGACCAGGATATCTGTTTTCCTCACTGTCTTGTATTTATTTCCAGTAGTGGACCCTTAGCACCACACAACCACCTTCCCCAGTCCGCACCTCCCACTCCCACACAGCGTTTGACATTTGCCAGGTGCATTTTGCGGGTGGCGCTGTGGTCTAAACCACTTGCTGATCAGAAGGTTGGCGGTTCGAATCCCCGCCACGGGGTGAGCTCCCATTGCTCGGTCCCTGCTCCTGCCAACCTAGCAGTTCATAAGCAAGTACAAGTAGATAAATAGGTACTGCTCCAGCGGGAAGATAAACTGTGTTTCCGTGTGCTGCTCTGGTTCACCAGAAGCGGCTTAGTCATGCTGGCCACATGAACCAGAAGCTGTCTGCAGACAAACGCCGGCTCCCTCGGCCTGAAAGCGAGATGAGCGCCACGTCCCCATAGTCGCCCACTGCTGGACTTAACTGTCAGGGGTCCTTTTCCTTTATTGGCCACTTGCAACCAAGTGAAGATGCCTGGGTGCCAGGATGGTGCCTGACGCCTCCACTGTCTGGAAGTGCATACCTGTGGAGCCTTGGACCTGGAACATTTTCGCACACTAGCAACACATCCTATAGAATTCTATTCGTGATATATTTTACCTGCTCCATCAGAATGAATTTCAGGGACCAAAAAGTCCTATTGGAAAATACGACTTCTGAGCCGTCTGGCCCCCAAATGGCAGCTGGGCGTTCTGTTTCGGCAACTGCAACCAGGGAACCGTTTGGTGCCTGGCTTATATATGTGAATTTCTAACACTGCTGCCACATGCTTTCTTTAAAAGAAGACTAGGCAAATTCACGGAGGAGACGACTGTAGATGGCTACTAGCCACAGTGTCTATCCTCTCTGCAGTGCTTCTGGAGACCAGTTGCTGGAACCCCCAGGAGTTTTCTTTTGCCTTCTGGTCCTGCTAGAGGGCTTTGCAAAAGGGGCTCACGGTTTGCCACTGTGAGACGAGGGTGCTGGACTAGATAGATGCACCACTGGCCTGATCCAGCAGCCAGGCTCTTCTTATGCTACTACTGTATGTTCTTACGCTTGGCTGCGTGTCGTCGCAACTGTAAAATGTACCCTAGAGCACACAGTTAAAACCGGCATTTGCTTCTATGAATTGTGTTGATGGCCAGCAACTTAAAACAGTACTGTCATACCTCGGGTTACAGACACTTCAGGTTGTGTTTTTTTGGGTTACGGACCCGCCGAAACCTGCAAGTACTGGAATGGGTTACTTCCAGGTTTCGCACATGCACAGAAGCGCTAAATTGCACTTTGCACATGCACAAAAGCGCCGAATTGCAACCCGCGCGTGTGCAGACGCGCTGCTGCGGGTTGCGAACATGCATCCCGCACGGATCACGTTTGCAACCTGAGCGTCCGCTGTATTAAAAGGGGCTCTGGATATTCCCAGAGCCTTTGCAGGCCACTGAACTCTGGATAAGAGTTCAGAACTGTAACTGGATTACAGAACTGTAACTCTGGCTAAGGCAGTTCCCTCTCTTCCTGCTTTCTGGGACCCAGCTTCCACCCGTCTGGGGATGCATGCATAGGAATGGTTGGTTTTGACGTCAGAAAGTATGGCAGATATGGAGAGTCCTGCTGTTGCGCTTGCGTCCTGCCCATTCCCGTTGAGGCATCTGGTCGGCCACTGTGAGGACAGGCTCTTGGACTGATCCAACAGCAGCCAGGCTCTTCTGACATTCTTCGTGTCTCTGGTAGTCTCCGAACTCTTCTCAGCCCTAAAGCAGCCAGTTTTAGCTAATTTTGTTTACAAGATTAGACTATTAGGAGCTCAGCGGTAGGTGCGTGTGTCTGTGTGTTTAAAACCCTATTAATAGCCTTGTAAGACCCTCCTCTTGGTCGGGAAATTGACAGGCTGGTCTATTTCTGCTGGCGAGGCAACCCCGGTTAGTTAGTCAGAGAAATTGCGCTCCCCTCTCTCTCTCTCTCTTCCTCCTTTTTCCCTTCTGTGAGGCATGAGTTCTGTGTGGTGAGCTGGAAGATTACACTTAGCCACTTGCAAATCAATCTCTCTCTCTCTTTCCCCGAGTTGACCCACTTTGAGGACTTGATCCTGCCTCCCGCCCCCATTATAATCTCCTAATTGCAGCATTTTGTTCCACTCCGGCTCCTGAGATGGCAACGCTTTATTAGCCTTCTCTAATACATATATGTATACGTATATCTTTTAATGCCATATCTTCCAGGAGGTGCCAATGGCTGCTTCGTCCTTTTTTCCTCTTGTCTTCAAATCAGCTAGAGAGTCTTTCTTTCTCTTTCTCTTTCTCTTTCTGCCTGCCCCTTGGAGACAACTTTGGGTCCTTCCCTATTTCCCCCACCCCCATCCTGACACGTCTCCCTGGGAGGAAATGCAGGGAAATTGGGGACTGGGTGAGGTGGGTTGAGGGGATGCACACCTGAGAAAGACGACCAGGCAGTTGCATTACATGGGCTGGTTTTAATCTGCCAGTTTTATCCCTGCACCTTCAGGGACGCCGGTGGCGCTGTGGGTTAAACCACAGAGCCTAGGACTTGCCGATCAGAAGGTCGGTGGTTCAAATCCCCGCGACGGCGTGAGTTCCCGTTGCTCGGTCCCTGCTCCTGCCAACCTAGCAGTTTGAAAGCACGTCAAAGTGCAAGTAGATAAATAGGTACCACTCTGGCGGGAAGGTAAACGGCGTTTCTGTGCTCTGCTCTGGTTTGCCAGAAGCGGCTTAGTCATGCTGGCCACATGACCCGGAAGCTGTACGCCGGCTCCCTCGGCCAATAAAGCGAGATGAGCACCGCAACCCCAGAGTTGGTCACAACTGGACCTAATGGTCAGGGGTCCCTTTACCTTTACCTTTAACCTGCACCTTCACTCATTTCCAGTTGAACTCAGCAGAGTTCCCATTCTGGCTGTCACTCCAAGAACTAAGAATGAATCCCCAAGTTGGCTTTCCCCCCTCTTCCCTCCCCAATCTCTTTTCCTTTTGTGTCATGTGTTTTTAGATTTGTTAGCCTAATGTGGGCACTGACTGACCAGCTACTAGTATTTGCAAACAGTTCTTGGGACCCCTGTCTTTTTGCCAGAGCAGGATTTTAAAAAGCTGTAGGTAAATCAATCAATCAATCCAATCAATCAATAAGAGCACACATTTTTGTTTTTGTTTTTTGGTGTGGGT
This sequence comes from Podarcis pityusensis, assembly GCF_964106645.2. Classification (NCBI taxonomy): domain Eukaryota; kingdom Metazoa; phylum Chordata; class Lepidosauria; order Squamata; family Lacertidae; genus Podarcis; species Podarcis pityusensis. The sequence continues at coordinate 945,007 of NC_138041.1, read as the reverse complement.
AATTTGGAATTAGGGCTTGCTACAAAATATTCACCTTGATTGGGGCTGCCACTGAAAGCGAGTCAGGCTCTGTGGGAACAAGCTGGAGGAGGGTCTCTCTATTGGGGGAGGGGGCAGCAACTAATGGGCATTAGCAGACCCTCAACTCAATTTCAGGTTCTTGCTCTTCTGTTGAGCCTCTGGCCTCCTTCACACGTCTGTAGTCCTGCTGTGCCTGAGGGCAACGTCCTGTTTCTGACCACTGGCCTTCCTCCAGGTTTTCTGCAGCACACTGCCCCTGCAGCTGGAGGCTCCATTCCCCCCCCCCCCCGTCTTTGTGGGCCAGTTTCGACCCTGGCAGCCAGACAGCTGCCTCTTTGGTGTCAAGGAAACATACAGGGCAGGCCTAGAGGAGGAGGTAAGTGAAAAGACGGAACAAAATCATCATCATCACCACCATTAGGCAGCTCCTGCTTTCATGCAATGTGCGAAGTATGGGAGGGCAGGTCCCTGCCCCAAAGGGGCTTCAGATGGATAATTTCATATTTAGGACAATGCCTTTATTAAGGCCATCAGTGTTTCTGGAAGGGCTGTGAGCACCAGCGCTCTGCGGCATAGCTGTCAAGCGCCCCTTATTTGGTGGGACAGTCCCTTATCCCAGCGCCATGTCCCGCTGCTGTCCCTTATTGATGAGGCTTCGTTTGGCTGCTGGCTGGGCTTTCTGCCTTTGGCTCAGAGGAGCTCAGAAGCTGAACATACCTGTGCCCGGAAAATCCCTTATTTTGGCTGCTGAGCCCTTATTTTCGAGGCTGCTGGTCCCTTATTTTCAAATCTGTAAGTTGACAGCCATGCTCTGCGGAGGTGGCAGAGGGCCGGGTTGGTAGCGAATCTTTGCTGGCTGGGAAGCCAGTGGAAATCGCAGCACCCGTGGCTTGTGGCCTCATCCTCTCAGCAGAGGCAGACTTGGAAAACAAAACGCAGAAGAAGAAAACGGGGGAGATGTGTGTGTTTGTGTGTGGAGGTGGTCCAAAGGGAGCACTGATCTGATGGAACGAGGATGTAATTACCTTCCTTCGCCTCCTTCCATGCCTGTAATTGTGGTTTCGGAAAGACGTTCCGTGTTGTGCAAATGTGCTTGCTGAAGCAAGAGGTCTGAGCGCCTCTTTCCTTGGGGTGGGGCATGGGTTTGTGTGTGAGGGAGATTTCTCTCCCTCTCGCACACACACAGACCCTTATTGGTTGTTTGGATGTTGCTGTTTTTGCTCTGATTTGGTTCTCTGTCCTTTTGTGGAGGGGATTCTCAAACCCTGCTAATTTCTCTTTTTTTGGCATGGGTTTCCACACACCCTTTTTTTTTGCTTCTGCTTCTGCTTGCATCTGCTGATCTAGCATTTGCCAGCCTTGTCTCCCCACCACGCTGTGTTTTCCCAAATAAGCTCCCGTTTGTGCTCATTTGCATATCATAATAATTCTTTTTTGTGGAGGGTGGAGAGGCTTGTGGAATTACCCAGTCTGCGTTTATACTGGAGCTCGTTTCTCAGGTGGAGATCTCGCTCTCCAGATGGTAATTATTATCTTTCTGAGATCAGGAAATAATACCTATCTTTATCTCCCATTTTCACAGGAGGTGATGGGTAAGGGTGCATGTTGGGGGGGGTGTTGTTGCTGCCCCCCCCCCCATAAGAGCAAAGGTACTTTCCTCCTCCACCCCCTGCAAAGGCCACACAGCAAGCTGGGGTCAAGCCCACCTAGCAAAACCAGGAATTCCTGGCCTCTAGGCTCAAACCACAGATTGCTGGAAGACTTTGCAAAAAACCCTCTCCTGCTTCTGTCAAACTCTCTTGTGCCCAGATCTCAGAGCCAACACAGGCTGGCAGCCCCTTGGCATTTTGGGCAAAGGGACCCATTCCCTTTCCTGTGCCACCAGAGCAGACCCCAAAAGAGGTTTTTAGGTTGCTGGTCGTCGCTGCCTTTGTTGCTGGAGACTAGCCTTACCCAACCCAGTGCCCTCCAGGTGTTCTGGGCTTGCAAGCCCCAGCCAGCCCTGGGGCTGAGGGTGGGCGTATAGCTGCGCTAGTTTTGACCTGCAGACCAGTGAAGCTGAATGTTGGCAGGTTCAGAACAGATAAAAGAAAGTCCTTCTTTGTGCAGCGCACAGTTATAAACTATGGAACTCCCTCTTTATGGATGGCGCGAAAAGAGGATTGGACAAATTCATGGATGAGGAGAAGGCTGTCAATGGCTACATTGATGTACAGTCATACCTTGGGTTGAAGTTGCTTCAGGTTGAGCATTTTCAGGTTGGATTTTGGATTTGATATCCCACCTTTCACTCCCTTTAAGGAGTCTCAAAGCGGCTAACATTCTCCTTTCCCTTCCTCCCCCACAACAAACACTCTGTGAGGTGAGTGGGGCTGAGAGACTTCAGAGAAGTGTGACTGGCCCAAGGTCACCCAGCAGCTGCATGTGGAGGAGCGGAGACGCGAACCCGGTTCCCCAGATTACAAGACTACCGCTCTCAACCACTACACCACACTGGCTCTCCAGGTTGCGCTCCGTGGCGACCTGGAAGTAACGGAACACGTTATTTCCAGGTTTCACCGCATTTGTAGACGCTCAAAATGACATGATGCGCAGAAGCGGCAAATCGCGACCTGCGCATGCGCAGACGCAGGTTGCATTCTGCTCTGGATGCGAACGGGACTCTGGAACGGATCCTGTTTGCATCCAGAGGTACCACTGTATTTTTAATCTTTGTTGGAAGCTGCCCAGAGTGGCTGGGGAAACCCAGCTGGATGGGTGGGGTACAAATAATAGATTATTATTATTATTAGCCACTGTGGCTGAGGCAGCAGTCTTCTGCATAGCAGTTGCTGGAAACTGCAGGAGCAGAGAGTGCTGTGGTGCCCGGGTCCTGTTTGTGGGCCTCCTAAGGGCACCTGGTTGTTGGCCACTGTGAGAACAGGACGCTGGACTAGATTTCCCCCCTTTGGCCTGATCCACAAGCGCTTATCTTAGGTTCTCCTGAATCACCGTGACCAGGCTCTCTTCCTGCGCTGTGTTTGATGGTTGCTGTGCGTGGTGGCCCCTGGCTTCCCCAGCCTGGTGCCCTCCAGAAGCTTTGGACCACAACTCCCATCGCCCCCCCCCCCCCGCTACCAGCCAGCATTTGAGATGCAGCCGGAGGGCATGGTGCCTTTTTTCTGCCTTGCAGGAGAATGAGAAACTGAGCTCCTTTGCAGCAGTTCATGCCTGATCTTGCAGAGATCTTGCCCAGTGGACAGAAGTAGCAATTAGAAAAATGGTGTGTTGAGCTGCCTTAAACATCCCCCCCCCAAAAAATCTTTACACCGTAGACATGTGTGGTTACTTCAGCACTGGAATAAACAACAGCTGCGGATCATGGTTTTGCAGGGGCCTAACTGTATGTTGTGTTAATTGAGTGTTGGGAAACAGTAAGGGTGTGTGTGTGTGTGTGTGTGAGAGAGAGAGAGAGAGAGAGAGAGAGAGGTGCAAACAAGGAACCTGCACATGTTCAGAGGTATTTTGGCTGTCAGTCTGGTTTTAAATACAGTGGTACCTTGGTTTAAGAACAGCTTATTTTATGAACAGCTTGGATTAAGAACGCTGCAAACCCGGAAGAAGATGTTTTGGTCTGTGAACTTTACCTTGGAATAAGAACATTTCGCTTCCTGTTGAGTGCGTTCCATTTGTAAATTGAGTCTCCTGCTGCTATGGGAAAGCACACCTTGGTTTAAGAACACTTTGGTTTAAGAACGGACTTAAGTTCGTAAACCAGGGTATCACTGTAGTTTGTTAATTTCTTTGTAAAGGGAGCATTTCCCTTAGAGCAGGGCTTGGAAGGGCATTTGTGGCCCTTGGTACCCTCTCTCTCTGGCCCTCAGGACTCCGAGGCCACGCCTCTGGCTATCCCTGCTTTGGGCCTTCCTTGGGTGTTTTGCCTCGCCTGAATTGTGACCTTGAGCTCTCCTAATGCTTCTTGCTGGCCTGGATGGAGTGTGGTTGTGAGTGTGTGTAGAAAATAGGCTACTCCACACAGGTACAATTTAAATGCATTGCAATGCCTCTGGCCCTTCCCACTGCTGGCGTATGGCCCTTGGAAGATTGCCCAGAAAGGAGTGCAGCCCTCAGGCTGGAAAAGGAGCTTTTCCTTAAAGCAAAGGGATTGGGGCCTTTGAGCCTGGAGTCCTGGAAGCTGCTGTGTTTTGTGGTTGTGGCCTTTTCATGTCTACATCTCCTTTCTCTCTCTTTCTCTGTTTCCCTCACGCTCTCCTCTGGCCTTGCCTGGTCTCTCTGCCAACCCCTGTCTTTGGTGTCAATTTCTGTCTTCCCCTCCTTTACAACAGACCAGCCAGTAAAAAGCACCCTCACCTGCCCAGGTAAGATGGGAGCAGCTGGGATGCAGAACGATTTGGGGCAGGGATGGGGGGAACTGGCTGGGCTCCCAGCTCCCATCAGCCCCCCTCCAATGGTCAGGGATGAGGATGATGGGAGATGGAGTTCCAGCAACATCTGGGTCGGCCACAGATGTTCCCCCTCCCTGCTGTGCGATGTGTAAGAACTGTGGGTGTTATTATTTTTAAACATCATCTCTGTGTGTGGCCTGATGCTTTTGGCTCTCCCATACGACCCCTGAAAGCCCAATATTTGACTGGAGGTGTGAGTCTCTCTCTCTTCCCTAAAGTGACCTCTTGACCATCAGTTACGCAGATCTCAGAGCATGCATTTAACAATTGGCTTCGCAAACTAGATGTGTATTTTCCCCCAGAGCTCAGCAGGTATTGGCGGTTTGCAATGGGGCCAGAAGTGGTTTTGAAGAAGGGGTGCCCTTGATGATGAGGAGGACCTCGGTTGCCATGTTCTTTTCCGGACAGGGTTGTGGAAGCTGCGACCCCTGCCCCATGCGGCTGGGATCCCAACTCCCACCAGCCCCTGCAGCCCATGTGGCTGGTGGGAGGGCCAGTGGGCAGAACACCTGCTTTGCCTGCAGAAGGTCCCAGGCTCAGTCCCTGGGTGGGGCTGGGAGATGCCCTGGGAGGCCATGGCCAGTCCAGGTAGACAGTCCTGAGCTGGACGGAGCAATAGCCTCTCTGCTTAAGGCAGCTTCCTCTGTTCCAACGGTTGGCGGACGATCAGGATGTTGGGCGCTGGAGTCCAACAACGTGGGAAGGGGCCTGTTTATGATCATAGCTCTGGGGGTCTTTGGGGAGCAACTGAAGTGGGCAGGGGCAGTCGTCACAGCCCAGCAGCAGGGTCCTTTGGCCGTGGCTTTAAATCCGCCAGCACAGAGCTGATGGGAAGGGAACAATCGCCGGACATAACTCTTCCGCTGTTGTCTGTTTTTGTCTGTCTCTCCACCCATCGCTGCTTTGTCTTGTGTCCTTTCATCAGCCCCATTGCAGCCTGGTAAGATGTCAGATGTTCCTCTGCCTCTTGCTGTGTGTGTGTGTGTGTGTGTGTGTGTGTGTGTTCAACGTGGCTGCTTGCACGCCCTTCCCCTCCTCCTGCTCATGTTGTCACACGTTCATGGCTCCTTGACCCCTCCACCACTGGCTGTCCATGTAAAACCACCAGGAATGGCGTCCCTCAGAAGTGTGCGTGTGTGTGGTTGCCCCTTCCGCTTTCCACTGGTCTTTGAAGTCTGCTGCATTGCATCAACTCCTTGTGGGGGTTGGCCATGGATGCTGGGGCGGCCTTGGTTGTCCCTGGGGGCCAGGCCTGGCCAGGCCAGAGGCAGAAAACAACAGGGAAGGGCAGCCGTGGCCACAGGAGGTCAGAGGGAAAGCAGAGGTTGAAGGTGACCATCCCTCTGCTGGCTTGCCTTGGGGGCCATTCCAAATGGCCCCATGTGGCTCAGAAGCTTCTATAAAGGACCAGGAATCCTCAGGCACCTTGCGATGGCCTGGCTGGTGATCTCCAGGCTCTGTGGGCCAGCCAGAGGGCATCTTGAACCTCCTTGCAACTTGGGATACCCACTTACATCTTCTGCTCTTGGGGCAGTAGTGAGAGGAGAAGCGTCGGCCCCAGCGATGAAAACCTCACAGTCCCTGTTTCCACATGGGCTGGCGCAATTCCTGCAGTGTTGAGGAGAGCTTAGTGCTGAATTTAAGGGAGCAGGGGTTCTGCCAAGGAGGAACAGGATCTGCTTATTACAAAGTACTAGGTTCCTGTTTGTCTCAGCCGAGGTATATACAATGGGTCAGAAGTGGCCTGTTGCAGCCGTGGCCAGCCAGATGTGGACTGCAACTCCCACCAGCCCAAAACATCTGGTGGGCGCTCGGTTGGCAGTCGCTGGCTTGCTGCAACCCTCTCCCCGTTGCTTTGCTCCTTCTCTCAGTCCCTTCCTTCTCTCTCTCTCCATCTGCAGGTTGAGCAGCCTGTCTTCCCTGGGCGACTCAGCTCCAGAACGGCGCTCTCCTGGCCACCGCCGTCAGCCATCCGACTCCAGCGAAACAACAGGTGAGCCCTTTTTTCTCCCGGGGGAGAGGCGGGAAGAAGGGCAGCAGCAGTGAGGGGCTCCCTGGTCGCTCTTGGCTGCTTCTCAGAGCTGCGCCAAATCAAGTCCGTTCCCCCGGAAGCCTTTCAGTGCCACGCTTGCTGCCCCGGCTCTTGAGCAGGCGGGCTCTTGCCTGAACTTTGTGGAGGAACAGAATAATAAGCCTTGGTCTTCTGTTTTCTTCTTCCTCCTCCTCCAAGGTTTGGTCCAGCGTTGCGTCATTATCCAGAAAGACCAGCATGGCTTTGGCTTCACCGTCAGTGGGGACAGGATCGTCTTGGTGCAGTCTGTACGGCCAGGTGAGCAGTGTGGGGAGTTGGGGTGTGGGCCTTGGGCCCTGGCCTCTGCTCACAGGCCCCTGCCTCCTTCCCCTGACTCAACCCTCCACAGAAACAGGAACTGGATTTAACTTGGAAAGTGGGCTGGCAGCCTTTGCCAGTTCCCATCTGCAACGTGGGGGTAATCATGTTCTACCTTAAAGGACTGGTGTAAGGACTGCAACATAACGGCCCGGTTTGAACACAACACTCCTGGCTCCACAGCCCATGGTTTTATAAGCTAGGAATCATTATCACACTTGTACACACAGCCCTCTCTTCACACAGCGGCTTCAGTGCTTTGAACCTCTCCTGTTCAAAATCACAGTTTCTTTTTTCATCTGGAAGAGGGAACTATGGTTTAATGTCCATTTTAGGGCCAGGATCATGAACTCGAATCCAGCTGCGGTTTTAAGATCCTGGCTAGCAAAATAAACATGCAAATGGTGTGGGGAAAATAAGAATAAAAAATACACAACACCTGCAGATTATTTATGGCATAATCTCAAAAGTCTGTCTGTCTCCTGTGTCGTGTTTTGCGCTGCTGTTTCCACAGGGGGGGCCGCCATGAAGGCTGGCGTTCAGGAGGGTGACCGGATTGTCAAAGTGAGTAGTTCTGAACTTACCCAGGTAGAAAAACAACCCATTCTGCCATTCTCCTGAGCACCTCCCTCGCCCTTGGGCAAGCATCCCTTCCTAAAAATTACTGCCCCAGGAAAAGTTTGCATCTCATTTGCTCCCCATCCTTCTTCCAAGGACCTGAAGGTGTTGTCTCTTCTGTCTTAACCCCGTTCCTTCCCCTCACAACTACACTGCAAGGTGGAGCGACCATCCCGAGGTCGTTCAGCAAGGGTTGCGATGGATGAGCAGGGATTTGAACCAGTTTCTCTCCAGAGCAAGCGCCAGGCTGGCTCTGAGGACGTGCCTGGTCCTGGGCGTCCAAGAGGAGACCTCCGTCTCTTAAGATGCCAGGGGCATATGGTGGGGGGGTGTGGAGGGAGCCTGTTGTCTCTCCAGCATGACTCCCCCAGCACCCTCTGATTCCCTCTCTTCTTGTGCCAGGTGAACGGGACGATGGTGACCAACAGCTCCCACCTGGAAGTCGTGAAGCTCATAAAATGTGAGTGGGCCATGCCGGCAGGCACTGAATTAAAACACCGGCTTTTAGCCCTTCTGGGGAATATGGGGGCAGTGTGTGTGTGTTTGTGCCCTTGGCAAGAAGGTTGGAGAAACTCCCCAGCAAGGGTACTGAAGACCCATGTGGGCACATAATAATAATAATAATAAAATTTTATTTACATCCTGCCCTCCTCAGCCAAAGCCGGGCTCAGAGCGGCTAACAACAATAAAAATAACACAGCATTCTCAAATCAATTCATTTTAAAATCAATTCAAAATCAAATTAATGGCAACCATTGGGCTAGAGTTCTGTGAGGATTGCCAAAGGAGGGGGTCAGACTGTGCCTTGGCCAAAGGCCTGGTGGAACAGCTCCGTCTTGCAGGCCCTGCGGAAAGATGTCAAGTCCCGCAGGGCCCTAGTCTCTTGGGACAAAGCGTTCCACCAGATCGGGGCCACAGCCGGAAAAGCCCTGGCTCTGGTTGAGGCCAGCCTAGCCTCCCTGTGGCCTGGGACCTCCAAGATGGTTTTTTTTTTTGAAGACTGTCAGGTCCTCAGTGGGACATACCAGGAGAGGCGGTCCCGTAGGTACGGGAATTTCTTTGAGGGACAGAAAAGGGGGAAAGGCTGGTGAAAAAAATGAGTGCATAGTTACACTATGGAACTCTCTGCTGCAGGAGCCAGCATTGCTTCTGAATGTTAGTTGCTGGAAACCTCATGAGGGGAGACTGCTCAGTTCCTGCTTGGGGCATCTGGTCAACCACTGTGAGAACAGAATGCTGGACTAGATGGCCCATTGGCCTGATTCAGCAGACTCTTCTTGTTGTTGTGAAACGCTTCGTTTGCACACATTTTGCTTCATATCTCAGTTCTACAGATGCTTGAAATAATCATCATCATCATCATCATCATCATCATTTTTATTTATACCCCACCCTCCCCGGCCAGAGCCAGGCTCAGGGTGGCTAACACCAGTAAAATGACAATGAAAACATAATGGCGGGGGGGGGGGGGGAGAGAAAAAAAAAACAAATTTAAAATATGGGTTAAAATGCAATTTAAAATGCAGCCTCATTTTACAAGTAGCCCATAAATCAAAACCGTAAGGGGAGGAAAACATAAGGGTCAGACGGAGTCCAAATCAAAGGCCAGGCGGAACAGCTCGGTCTTGCAGGCCCTGCGGAAAGATGTCAAGTCCCGCAGGGCCCTGGTCTCTTGTGACAGAGCGGTCCACCAAGTCGGGGCCAGTACTGAAAAGCCCCTGGCCCTAGTTGAGAGCAATCTAACCACCTTGAGGCTCAGGACCACCAAAGTGTTTTTATTTGTGGACCTTAAGGTCCTCCGCGGGGCAGACCAGGAGAGGCAGTTCTGTAGGTACTAGGGTCCTATGAATGAAATCTGGGGGTTATGGTTCATTTGGTCTGGTGGGCGTGTGCCCCCCCCCCCCAGGGAAACGGGGACCGCCAAACGGCTCATGTTTTTAACACGAATCTTTCTTTCTGTCTTGTCCCTTTCTGACCTCCCCCCTCACTGCTCCCCCCAGCCGGTGCTTACGTCGCTCTCACCCTCTTGGGCTCCCCTCCTGCCTCCGTGGGGTTCCTGGGCTCCCAGCAGGATGGGCACCAGCCAGGGGCTCCTCAGGTCACACCTGCGTGCCCCCCTCCGCCCCCTCCGCCACCGCTGCCTCCGCCGCAGCGCATCACGGGGCCAAAGCCACTGCAGGTATGAGAGGGGGGGTCCTGTGCAGTGGGGCTGGAGGACAGGGCAGAGGCCGTAGGCAGCCTTAACTGACCTTGCTTCCTCCCCACTGCGGCCTTTTCGAAAACTTAGGATCCAGAAGTCCAGAAGCACGCAACACAGATTCTCCGGAACATGCTGAGGCAGGAGGAGGCAGAGCTGCAGGTAGGAATCATAGGATCTTAGCATTGAAGGGTTGGAGGGGCCCTCCAAAGGTCATCTACTCCAGCCCTCTGCGGTGAAGGAATCACAGATGAAGAATCTCTGACAGATGGTCCATCCAGGGGAGTGGAGTGGGGCTCTGCTGGACCTGACATGGTGGTTTTGCTTGCCTCCTCAGCCTGGGGACTTGCCCGCAGCAGAGCAGTTCATTGTGGTGGAATGGGACCCCCTTCCCAGTTCACTGCACTGGGCTCTCTTGCGGAGCCACAGGGCCCTTTTGGGCTTGTAAGTGCTTGTGGAGGGACGCGGGTGGCGCTGTGGGTTAAACCACAGGGCCTAGGGCTTGCTGATCAGAAGGTCGGTGGTTCGAATCTCCGCAACGGGGTGAGCTCCCGTTGCACGGTCCCTGCTCCTGCCAACCTCGCAGTTCAAAAGCAAGTGCAAGTAGATCAATAGGCACCACTCCGGCAGGAAGGTAAACGGCGTTTCCGTGCGCTGCTCTGGTTCGCCAGAAGCGGCTTAGTCATGCTGGCCACATGACCCAGAAGCTGTACGCCGGCTCCCCTGGCCAGTAAAGCGAGATGAGCGCCGCAACCCCAGAGTTGGCCACGACTGGGCCTAATAGTCAGGGGTCCCTTTACCTTTAAGTGCTTGTGGGGTGGTGGGATACAGGCAGGACTGAGGCCTCTGGGTGTTGCTGGATTCCCTGACCATTGGTCATCCTGGCCGCTGCTGCTGCTGCTGCTGGGAGTTGGAGCCCCACAACTTGCCTGATCTCCCCCCGTTTGAAGCCAGCGGTTAACCCATGTTGCTGTTTCTCTTACTGCCACCCTCTTGCAAATCGGAGGGGTTTTCTGTCTGTGTGCAGAAACCAGCCCCCTGCCCTCCTTGTCTCAACCAATTCTAACAACTGGGACGGCGGCCATCACTTTTTTGAATTGATGATTGTGGCGGTTTCCTTCCTAGGTGTGTGACATCATACTGGGTTCATAAAGAAAGGCTTAACTAATTGTAAAATGACTAACCAATGGGAACCCAATGGGCAGAGTTAACTGTGTAGAAGGTTTAAGCACATAGGTTTTGGGGGGAGTTAGAGTTAGGGTGGTTGAGAAGACAGTCTGGAGTGAGAAGAGACAGAGAGGATAGGTCTGTGGGTTGGCTAGTCTGGTGTGAGAGAGGGAGAGAATTTGTTAAGAGGAGGCAGTCAAACAGCTGAGATAATCAGCCAGAAGGTATTAGGAAGGGATAGGCCGGTAAAGAAACTAAAGTTAAGATACTGATGGGAATATTATCTGAGAAACCATAAACTTGTTAACGTTTGTAAAATAAACTTGGTTTTTTTGGTTCACTTTTAACAACTGTCTCTGGACTCAGTGTTTTACCTGAGAGTAATGGGTTGGTGGCAGCGGGGAAGTGATCACAGGGCGATCACAGGGATCAATAGACCGTTAAACACCCGGGGACCCTGTGTGATCGCCACAGTGATCTTGGCCAATGCTTTATGTTTTGCTAGCCCTTTGCAAAATCTACTGGACAGCCTTGGCTCCCTGTCAGTCGGGGGGGGGGGTTGACGGCCACCAGTTGGATCTCTCTTTTGAAAAAGCAACCTGTAATCTTGGTACCTGCCTTCCACCCTGGAACAGCGTTGCTACGAGGCCTACAATCGGAATCCGGCTTCCCTGATCGAGGAGCAGATTGAAGGCGCTCGCCGGAGAGTCAATCAGCTGCAGCACAAGATCCGCCAAGAGACAGGAGGGTTTCTGGTGAGTGAGTGGCTGTGTTGCGGAGGGGGCAGCGTGGACCGTCAGCTGCAGTGAGGATGGGTGAAGGTTGTGACAGGCTGGCGATGCTCAGCAGACAGTGGAAGTTGGTGATGAGAGATCCTGTGTCGCCCACAGAGCACGCCATGCTCCATCCAAACAGAGCAGGACGCAGTTCTCCTGTTGTGGGCGGCTGCCAGCCACACACTCCTCCATCCCATTCTCCTCTCCCACCTGGAGCCCTGTTTTTCTCCCCCAAATTTCAGTTGGCATTCTGCAGCCACAGAACAAATATGCTCAGTCCCCAGTGGGGAATGCATCTTGCCACATCAGGTTTTCGTCCCTTATAAAGTAATTATTCTATAATGATAATACAGTGTTACCTTGGGTTACATACGCTTCAGGTTACAGACTCCGCTAACCCAGAAATAGTGCTTCAGGTTAAGAACTTTGCTTCAGGATGAGAACAGAAATCGTGCTCTGGCGGCACAGCAGCAGCGGGAGGCCCCATTAGCTAAAGTGGTGCTTCAGGTTAAGAACAGTTTCAGGTTAAGAACGGACCTCCGGAATGAATTAAGTACTTAACCTGAGGTACCATTATAATAATGATGATGATGATAGTAGTAGTAGTAATAATAATAATAATAATAATAATAATAATAATAATAATAATTTATTATTTATACCCTGCCCATCTGGCTGGGCTTCCCCAGCCACTCTGGGCGGCTTCCAACAAAATATTAAAAAACCGTAATACATCAAACATTAAAAGCTTCCCTAAACAGGGCTGCCTTCAGATGTCTTCTAAAAGTCTGGTAGTTGTTCTTCTCTTTGACATCTGGTGGGAGGGCGTTCCACAGGGCAGGCGCCACCACCGAGAAGGCCCTCTGCCTGGTTCCCTGTAGCTTTGCATCTCGCAGTGAGGGAACTGCCAGAAGGCCCTTGGAGCTGGACCTCAATGTCCGGGAAGAACGATGGGGGTGGAGACGCTCCTTCAGGTATACTGGGCTCGAGGCCATTTAGGGCTTTCAAGGTCAGCACCAACACTTTGAATTGTGCTCGGAAACGTACTGGGAGCCAATGCAGGTCTTTCTAAAATAATTTTGAAATGCCTGGGGAGAGTGTTGCTGTTGCTCTCAGGTCTTGCTTGTGGGCCTCGCTTTGGGGCATCTGGTCAGCCACCATGAGGGCAGCTGGCCTGATCCAGCAGCAGCCAGACTCTTCTTATGTTCAGAAGCAGTCTAGGTTCTTGGGGGCATTTGGCCACTGTGAGACCAGGAGGCAGGACTAGCTGGGTCCCCTTTGGAAGCCAGGCCCTTCCGATAGTCTTAGGATTGATCCCAGTGTTGCTTTTCTCCATCCTCCCACCATTCTTACAGGGAGGGTCAGTCTGATCCTGAGCTCTCAACCTCTTTCCCTTTCAGGATTCCACCACCCGGCTATTCAGTGACTTCAGCAGCTCCCGGGTCACCGATGGTGAGTTGTTCTGTGGGACAGGATGCCAGGGCCAGACAGCCGCTGCACCTACCTCCTTCCAAGCAGCAAAGGGGGTTCCCACTGATTTGTGGGCCTTGTTTTCAGAAACGGTGTGAGTTTGTGTGTGTCAAGGGGGTCAGGGCTAGCTGAGCTTTCTTCCTTATTTGCTGTTCTTCTACATTTAGGGAACATAATGGAAAAAACAAATTCCCTATGCATAGAAGTGTGCAAAATTCATTTACGCATTTTCTTTATCCTACTCTTCAACCCAGCACACAGACACACACACACAAAACTCTCCAGAACAGCTTACAGACAAGACTGCCTGTCTCTGCCCCGCTTCAGGCTTCCAATCTAAAAAGACTCGGCACAAAAGGAAAATGGATTAGGAGGGAGGAGGAAATAAGCAAAGTCATGTGCTCATTGTTGGTTGAAAGTTCCTTCTGGGATGGAAGCGGTTCGAGGAGGAGGAAGCCCCAGGTGCAGAGGCAGTCTGTCTCGATTTCTAGGTTCTTAAGGAACTGTGTTGACAGGGTGCTGGACTAGATCACAGAATTCTAGGGAGTTGGAAGGGACCCCAGGGGTCATTTAGTCCAACCCACTTTGACATGATTCAGTAGCGGCCAGGCTCTCCTTATGTTCTGGTATGTCCTTGAATCTCTCCTGTCAAATACTGACAGTTTGGAGGCCCCACCCCAAGTTTCTTAGTTTCTGCCCGGGCTCTTAACTGTGTCGTTGTCCCCCCTTCTGCATTCTCCAGGACGCCTCTCCTTGGACTCTCAGGACGGTGACAGTGGCATGGACTCTGGCACAGAGCGGTTCCCCTCCGTCAGCGAGGCAAGTGCTGAAGGGGGTGCTTGGGGTTCGGCTTCCTTGGGCCGGTAATGAAAGTGGTGTGTGGGTGTGGGTGGTCTCAGTAATGCAATTTCTCTTCCTGGAGCAGATCTCCCTGAACCGGAATTCGGTCCTGTCTGACCCCGGCTTGGACAGCCCCCACACCTCCCCAGTCATCACCTCCAGAATGTTCCAGCACCATCGGCGCCAGGGCTCAGACACGCCATTCTCCCCCTCCGCAGAACAGGTGAGGGTCCGGACTTCCTGCCCCCCCCACACTTCCCCATTTTTAAAAGCACCCCTTGAAAAATTACCCCTGCCTCTCTCGCTTTTCTGAGCCCCTTGAGCAGGGGCCAGCAAACTTTTTCAGCAGGGGGCCAGTCCACTATCCCTTGTGGGGAGCCAGACTATATTTTTGGGGGGGAAATGAACGAATTCCTATGCCCCACAAATAACCTAGAGATGCATTTTAAATAAAAGCACACATTCTACTCATGTAAAAACACCAGGCAGGCCCCACAAATAACCCAGAGATGCATTTTAAATAAAAGGACACATTCTACTCATGTAAAAACACGCTGATTCCCAGACCGTCCACAGGGCAGATTGAGAAGGTGATTGGGCCGGATCAGGCCCCCGGGCCTTAGGTTGCCTACTCATGCCCTTGAGCTTCCCAACCCTTTAGCTGCGATTTTGATTCTCGCCCACCCCATGACCACAAGGTGGGTAGGAACTTTCTTTGTGTGTGGGGGGGGGGTGTTATTCTGGGATGGTGTTTTCCCCCTTTTCTGTTTCAGATTTCTAAAACAACAGTAGTGAATACAGACCTTACCCATCAGAGACCATTAAATACACATATAATAACACCAGCTTGCTCTCCTTCTGAAACTTCCATTTTAGATAATAAAGCTGAGACATAACTATTCTCAGCTTCTTCCCCCCCCCCCCCAAAAAAAACCCCAACAACTTGTGGGTCTTCCTCCGCAGTTTGTGATGTGTCTCACCCTGATAAATGACCTTTTGCAGGGCTCGGATCGGACGCTGAGGCCGCTCATCATTGGTCCAGAGGAAGATTACGACCCGGGATACTTCAACAATGAGGTAGTAACACCATCCCTGCCTCACCCGTGCTTTCTTGGTGGGGGGGTGGGAGCGGTAACAGGCCTTCTAATAGTAGGGTAGGATGGGGTTTGCTGGTTGGCCAAGGCATCTCCTATTCAGAATTTTAAAATATTACTATTATTATTAATTTTTATTAGCTGCCAAGTGCAAAATGCCTCTGAGAAACATACATACACTATGTAAAGACATTTGTCAGGTTTAAGAATACACTACCTCTCTAAGGCCACCCCCACCCCACTCCCAATGTCAGATCGTAACCCCTCAAAAGCCCCAGAGAATCTGCATTTCTGAATGGGACGCTGATAGGATGGGCCTTCTTGGTAGTGGCACCCACCCTATGGAACGCCCTCTCACCAGATGTCAAAGAGAACAATTACCAGACTTTTAGAAGACATCTGAAGGCAGTCCTATTTAGGGAAGCTTTTAATGTTTAATAGCCTATTGTATTTTAATAGTCTGTTGGAAGCCGCCCAGAGTGGCTGGGGAAGCCCAGCCAGATGGGCGGGGTATAAATAATAAATTATGGTTATGATTATTATGATTATTATTGGTCTGATAGGATGTTAAGGTATGTGCCAGGAGGACCTCCCTGGGCAGAGATTAAGGGGACAGGGCACAGTAGAAAAGGCCAACCTCTGGATCTCAGCCAGAGGCAGGGTACAGAGAAGGGCCTGATGATGAGGAGGATGAACACAGAATCTGGGCTGCCCATTAGGTATTGGAGGTCCTGAGCAAACAATGGCTTTGCAGGACCAAAACAAGCACTTTGAGGCGTACCCTGGAACATACAGGCAGTCCGTGTGGCCCCTGTGTTGTCGTCTGGCAACCACTGAGCGTGTTTCTTCTTCTTCTTCTCCTCTCTCCTCCCTGCAGTGTGACTCCCTCTTCCAGGATTTAGGGAGGCTGAAGACACGGCTGGCGCACCTGGGCGTCTTCCTGCGCTACATCTTCTCTCAGGCTGACCCGAGTCCTCTGGTAGGAAATGATTTTCGAATGCTGTGCTACTTTTATTGTTGCTAGCTGCTCTGAGCCCGGCTTCGGCTGGGGAGGGCAGGATATTATTATTATTATTATTATTATCATTACTATTATTATTATTATTATTATTATTATTAAACTCTCTGAATCAGAGGAGCTGCTCCCGGCATGAAGATTGGGGGCTGATAGCAGGCAAGCAGTTTTCTAGTTGTGTGCCTTAAGCCTATGTATTAATAAGGTGTATGTTCAAATTAAGATATTCCCAGCCCTCACTGTTGCCTCAGACTTGGAGATAACTTTTTTTCTCACATTACAAAGAGACCAAAGTGTCTTGTGAGCAGGATTCAGTCCCACTAAAAAGGAGGATGGAGACCCCAGAGAACCACTGCCGGCCACAGACTTGGTAGATGGCAGCTTTCTGTCTTCCCCTCCAAATTGGTTCTTTATTTAGAGCCATGAGGACTGCAGCCTTCATTTCTGGAGGCTCAGTGGTGGGGCACGTGCAGAACATCCCAGGCCAATCCCTGACTTTGCCAGGTCAGGGCTACCCCTCCCTGAGAGCCATGGCTGCCAATCAGTGTCGACAGTACTGAATTAGATGGGCCGTTGGTCTGACCCAGCAGAAAGCAGCCTCTTCGTAATTCTTGCAGCCTGTGAAATGCGCTTTGCTGTGGTTGCCACAGTTAGTTCCTGCCCGTGCAAGAATTGCGAAACACGCCTGCAATCCCTCCTCTGTTTCCAGCCAGGCAAGATGCCCCCATTTATCCTGGACTGGCATGGTGTCTTCCCTGGGGGCTCCCACGGCAACTCCATACCGGGGACGCCCTGCCAGGCCCACTTCCTCTCTCCCCCCTCACCCCACCCTTTTCGGCTCTCTTGTGGGCATTTCTTCATCCTCTCCGTTCCCTCTCACCCTGATGCGTGTTTTTTCTCCTCTTCCTTCCTCCTCTCTCTCTCCTCGGCAGCTGCTGTACTTGTGCGCAGATGTTTGCCAGCAGATGAGCCCCAAGGAAGCCCGCGGACTTGGGAAGGACATTTGGAACATCTTCCTGGAGAAAACCGCGGTGAGCGATGGGGGGGCAGCCGGGGGCTTCCTCGCTCCCCCCACCCCCAGCCATATCACGTACCAGGTTGCACTGGTGTCGTGGGGTGTGAGAGGCCTCAGGAGGCCAGTGCTGGTGGGTCAACACTGTCTCTTTCTTTCCCTTCCTCAGCCTCTGAGAGTCAAGGTCTCCGATCAGTTGTTGGCTGAGATAGGTGAGTTTGACCTCATGAGTAAAAGGGCTGTTGTGACCCTTTAAGGATTAGAAATCTAGGAGCAGAGACAGGTAGTGATGGCTTGGAGGGAATTTCCTTCTCTTCCTGTGTGCTCCTTGAGTCAGTCTTGCCATGGGCGAACGGATCAGCCCCAAGAACAGTCCAGAAAGTCACTGGCCCAGAAGGGCCTTGAAAACAAGCTGGGCTTTGCCTTCACAAAACAAATGAAATACCTTGAAAATCCCTGAAACGAGAAGTACTGTATTTTTTGCTCTATAACTCACTTTTCCCCTCCTAAAAAGTAAGGGGGAAAATGTGTGCGTCTTATGGAGTGAATGCAGGCTGCGCAGCTATCCCAGAAGCCAGAACAGTGAGAGGGGTTGCTGCTTTCACTGTGTTGGAATTCTGCCTGGGTCAGAGGAATGTGCCACAAGCGTAGGCACCGGCAGATATTCCTGTCGACCTCCCCGCGTCTCCCAACCTCTGCTGATAAGCAGGCGAGGTCCGGCGATTCTTCTCAGATGTATGAGAGGAACACACCGTTCTTCCTCTCTCCCCTTTGGTGTCCCCAGGGAGGGGAAAGAAGCAGACAGAAAACTATTTACATCATTTATTTCTGCCTCTTACATCAGTACAGAGAATCATGTCTGCACTCAACAACAGCAAGAATAAACTCCTCCCAAGTACATCCAGTACGGGTCATATGACACACACACACTGAGCTAACATCCGGTGCTCAGTACAGAATGGACTGCCCCTTTGTTCCCATGGCAACAGTCACAAACATCCTGTCTGGCTTTCCAGCCACAAGCAGCTGGCTGAGCTGCTAAAGCCTTTGCTTGCTGCAGCATTGGTGCTTTATGGTAACATACTCCCCCTAAAGTATCAATGTGTGCTGCGAGCAAAGCGTCATCCAGAGAAGAAAACAAACAGTTGTTATATTTATAACATTCCCCTGTTGTTTCAGTTCCACCCTTGGAACTACCCGCCACTGGTTTAACCAATGTACCTCTCTGGTTGTGTGACTTCGCATTACCTTGGTTAACAACTCTCTGTTGTGCCTTTGTCTCTGACTCAGACACAGCTTCAATCTGTCCTTGGTCGTTTACAATAGCAACATATGCAAGGTTAGCAAACTCCTTTGAATACCTCTTGGGTGGTACACCCTTCGTTGCTCTCTCAGACCTACGTAAAAGGTTCTGATCCTCTGTGCTCACTGGTTCAACCTTTGAACTCTCTGGAGAACCAGTACTAAGCTTAAGCAATGGTTCATCCTCCTCTTCTGAGGGTCTAGTCATTATGTGAGATTTCCTCTCAATGACTGTGACAACTGAGCTGTCTGAGCTATCGCTGTCATCATCAGTACTACTGAACTCAATAAGATCAAACTCATCATCATCATCATCAGAATCGTTTCCTGTGGGAAATGTCTGTACTATCCGCTCTTGCTTTGGAGCACTCTCTAGGAACTTTGTGAGAATCACCTGACCAGATTCAGACAAAATTACTCTGTAGAGACCCTTTTCATAACCCACAAAAATGCCTCTGGCATTCTTTACTCCACCTGGAGCTTCTGTTCTCACATGAGACCCGAAAACCTTAAAGTAGGCAACAGAAGGTTTTCTATTGAACAGCTTCTCAAAAGGAGAACATCCCAACTCTGTTGAGACTTTTCTCAGCCACACATGAAGATAGGACGCTAGCGATTCGGCCCAATATTCATGTGGCAAATGTGAACTCAGCAATTGCGCATTCATCCCCTTTTGCAATTCTTTGTTCACTTTTACACAGACCCCCCTGTTCCACGCTTCTTGCGAAACTGCCACTTTGTGGTCTATCCCTTTTCCATCCAGGAACTTCTGAAACTTCTGTAACAGAAAAACTTGTTTGTCATCTGTGAAAAGACAATCAATGTTAGCATCATGCATATTTTTAACCTTGTCACAAAACTCCTGAAACTTTTCTAAAGTTTCATGCGGTTTCTCCATCATATAAACCCAAGAATAATTAGTGAAACAATCCACACACACAAGGTAATATTTTGCACCGCCTCTAGATGGTTCTAGAGGACCAATCACATCAGCATACACCCGCTGAAATGCTCTGTCGACCTTCTTGGTCTTGGTGCTCACACTGGTCACACCTGCAATAGAGATTTCGTTAGAATCAGAAGAATTACATTTCATGTAATCACTTTGATCAAAAGTCAACAAATACAGTCCATCTTTCTCTTTGGCAGTAAGAAACAGTTCTCCATCTTTGTAGATCTTGCAGCTTTTAGCATCATAGGACAGTTTCAGTCCTTTCTTTGCAATCTGCGACACGCTCAGCAGATTAAATCTCAGTTCTGGAACCAGGTAAACATTGCTTATAGTCAAGTTCAGACTCTCAAGATACACAGTCCCAATTCCAGTCGCTTCCAACTCTTGACCGTTGGCCTGTTTCACAATGAAGCTTTGCTTCTTCAACGTCGAAAACAGTCCTCTGTGCGGGCACATGTGAACCGTTGCGCCCGTGTCAATTATGAACGAGTTCCCAACATCTGGCGTGGTTCCTTTCGCCATCATAGCCTTTGCAGGTTTCACCTGGCACTTGGTACGGCTTTTGCCTGACGCCTGAGGCTTCGTAGAGCTGCTCTTTGCTCCTCTTGACTGGCGCGGCTTCTTACAGTTTCGCTGTAGATGCCCAGTCTGTCCACAATTGTAGCATCGGACAGCACTCAATGCTACACCATGCTCTCCAGTAGCATCAGCAGTGGGGGAATTAGAACTCTGTTCTTCCCTCCCCCTGTCCTTTTCTTCCAGTGCAGCAAGTCTGTCGTGTTCATTCAGGACCACAGCACAAACTCTCTCCGCGGTCAGCTGCGCGGCCGGTAGGGAACCAAGCTGACTGGCAACAACCTTGTAGGTGCGGCTAAGGCTGTTTATCATCATGAAGCAAAACACTTCCTCCTGAAGACGGAAATTGCGTTCCACCATCTGTTGATGCAGAAACTTCATTTCTGTCAGGTGCGCTTGAACATCTCCATCAGGCGCAAGTCTCAGATTGGTCAATTTCTCAAAATACAGCAACGCTGAAGAACCAGCATCTCTCTGATGCGTTGTACGCAGCGTGTCCCATACCTCTTTCGCATTTTCTAAATGCTGAACATGCACCAACTGATCATCTGAGACACACAGAATTATAGCAGTCCTGGCCCTCACATTCTGTGACTCCCAACCTCTGGTTGGTGCTGCAGGGATGGGGTTTTCAATTACATCAAAAAGCCTCTGATTCTGCAGCAGGGCCTTCATCTTTACAGACCAAGATGAATAATTGTCATTGGTTAAGGAAGGAGGGCAAGGCAAAGCTCCTTTCTTGGCATCCATCTTGAAGCCAAGCCTCTTCAGCTTTCCAGCCCACACTCTCAAACAAACTGTAAAATCCAACAGTTGTTTTTTTCCTTTCTCACGCAGCAAACTGCAAATTGTTTACGCTCTTTGCACCTGGCAGCTAAACTCAGGCTGCTATTGAAAAGTCCCTTCCAAGAGCTCGTAAACCTTGTAGCCAAAACATTCTCTGGTTTTGTTTCGCTTTCCCAGGCTTACACTCAGAGTCCAGCCCCTTTGCCAGTAAATTTCCAGGACCGTTACCTAGCAACAATGCATTTCAATAAGACATCTTATCTACCACAAAAATTTGTGGAATGCAGGCTTCTTCTCCGGAGCTCTTGTTTTCTTTGAAACGCAGCTCCGTGAACCAGGGAATTAATCTTCCTGCGTTCACACTTTTAGCCCGAAATGCAGCATACCTTGAACTTTGTTGCTCTGGAAAACACCTCTTCTTTCCATCAGCTGTCTGTTGAGCCTCTGGCTGCTTTCAGACGCTTGCCTTCCTCCTTGGAGCAGAGGAGGACAATCCACCAGCCTCTCATGCAGATGTCCGATGAATCGCAACCATCCTCTGCTACCACTGTTGGAATTCTGCCTGGGTCAGAGGAATGTGCCACAAGCGTAGGCACCGGCAGATATTCCTGTCGACCTCCCCGCGTCTCCCAACCTCTGCTGATAAGCAGGCGAGGTCCGGCGATTCTTCTCAGATGTATGAGAGGAACACACCGTTCTTCCTCTCTCCCCTTTGGTGTCCCCAGGGAGGGGAAAGAAGCAGACAGAAAACTATTTACATCATTTATTTCTGCCTCTTACATCAGTACAGAGAATCATGTCTGCACTCAACAACAGCAAGAATAAACTCCTCCCAAGTACATCCAGTACGGGTCATATGACACACACACACTGAGCTAACATCCGGTGCTCAGTACAGAATGGACTGCCCCTTTGTTCCCATGGCAACAGTCACAAACATCCTGTCTGGCTTTCCAGCCACAAGCAGCTGGCTGAGCTGCTAAAGCCTTTGCTTGCTGCAGCATTGGTGCTTTATGGTAACACACTGCGCAGCGATCCCTCTTGCTGTTCTGGTTTCTGAGATTCAGAATTTTTTTTTTTCTTGTTTTCCTCCTCCAAAAACTAGGTGCGTCTTGTGGTCTGGTGCATCTTATAGAGCGAAAAATACGGTAATTGACAAGAAATATTATCTTATAGAAATAAACTAAATAGGCTTTCCTATTTTTTCCTTAAACTTTTTGATTTTTTTATTTAGTTTATTTCTATAAGATAATATTTCTAGTCGATTACTTCTCATTTCAGGGATTTTCACGTTATTTCAGTTATTTTGTGTAATTTCTCGGTTCCGTGGCTGTCTTTTTTCCACGGGCTTTGCCTTCACGGCCGGAGGCAGCGATTCCTCTGAACACCCCATTGCTGGAAGCCTCAGGAGAGCAGAGCGTGCTCTTACACTTGGGTCACGCTTGAGGGTTTCTGGGGCATCTGGTCGGCCGCTGCTAGAACAGGACCGGACGGGCCCCTGGCCTGATCCAGCAACAGAGTTCTTCTTATGTTACGTTCTTACTTGCGTGCTGCTGTTGTGCTCAGGACCTGATGAGCATCTGGCTGGCCACTGTGAGATAGGATGCTGGACTAGTGGGCCCCGTGTGGGTCAGCAGACTCTTCTGTCCTTTTGAGGCATTTGGAGGCCGTAGAACGGGTGGGGGAGCACCTGCGGACCCCCACCTCCCATCACCATCAGCCGAGGCTGTTGGGTGTCAAGTCCAGCAGCACCTGGAGGGTCAGAGATGTTCCTCCCTGCTGTGAAGTCTCCCCTCCTCCTGTCTATAGAAGCCTCCAGGCCTCCCCCTTGTCACACCTTCGTAAGACTTATTTTCTTCCCCCCCACCCCCATCCATGGCTCCTCCAGACTCCTGCCTGCGGAATGGGGAGGACGTCCGGAGCATTTTCCTAGAGGCCCAGGAGGCCGTCATGCCCGAGATCCAGGAGCAGATCCAGGATTACAGGTGAGCGCAGATCCCCCAGTGCCTTGCCTGGCTGCGGCTGCGAAAGTACGTTGATAGGGAAAATGGGAGGTGGCAGAGGTGAAGGGATTGGGGGTAGCGAGCCCAAAGGCCTGGGGGGCAGAACTGACACAAGCTGTATCAGAAGGGAATCAGGAGGTGAGATTTTCAGGGTTAGGTCTTGCCTGAGCTTTTCTTTGGATTGGCTTACAGGGCAGTTGTGAGGCAATGAGCATTCATCCCGGGGTGTGTGTGTGTGTGTGTGTGTGTGTAGGTAGGTAGGGTGGTGGTGATACATCTTCCCATTTGCCATTTATCATCACACAGTTATCTATGCCTTTCCCTGTTACTTTCCAAATCACGAAAATAGAATTCCTATGAAGTGCATTTGTGTGCTGATTGATTAAATTAATTTGTAGAGGAGCGGCAAGGATGCTAATGGCTAAAAACTGGAAAAAAGAAACTGTGCCAACAAAAAAGGAACGGCAAGACAAACTGTTGGAGTATATTGAACTGGCTGGATTAACAGAGGCGATGAGAGATCACACTAGACAAGAGTTTCAAAAGGCATGGGGGAAATGCAGAGAATACTTCACAAAACAGTGCCCTAAAATACACACCTGGACTTGTTTCAATTAATGTCTGCAGGAGTCTTTGTGGATATTTAAGTTATAATTAGAAAAATCTTAATAATTATTCATAAAGGAAACAGCTTATAAGAAGTAAATAAGGAGACCAGATACAGGATAAAGGAAGTCTTTTATTTGGTTGTTTGTTTTGTTGTGTGTTATGCTCATTGCATGTTATGTTCACGTTTAATGAGGGTGGATTTCTGTATTGGGGGGTGGGGGTGGTTATGTTATGTTGTAAATAATTTTTTAAAAAATAAATAATAATCTGTAGACTTCAGCTCACTTGCTTAATCCACTACTCCAGTTTTGAGTAGTTTTGATGGGGTTTTGTGTGTCTTACGTGAATCCCCTAGTTGGCACCCACTTCCACCTGCAACAGAACAGAATAAAGTTTTGTTTTGGGGTCGATGCTCCTTCGTGCAAGCAGGGATCCCAGAGGAAGTGCCCTTTTCTAAGACAGAAAGTTGACAGCTGTTGTTTCCATCCAGCTGGAGCTGTTTTAAAAAGCAAACCTGTTCCGCAAATGTGCCTCTTCTGTGCTTTAAAAGAGAGCCCAAATGGAACGAAACAGCATCATCTCAGGTGTTGCGTTGCTTTCCTCTGGGTCACTTGACTTTCCTTCTAGATCTTCTAAGCCGCCTTGAGTTCTGGGGAAATTGGGTCGGGGGCAGGTTAGGTAGGATACAGAGTTATGAATGAAAGCTGAGAGCGAGGAGTGTCTTCATCCTGCCCTGGGACTCCTCTCTGGCCTTGCAGGACCAAGCGCACTATGGGCCTGGGAAGCTTGTACGGGGAGAACGACTTGATGGACCTTGACGGAGACCCCCAGAAGGAGCGCCAGGTGGCCGAGAAGCAGATCGCTCAGCTTGGAGACATCCTGTGAGTGTGTGTGTATAATCTGAGATTGCACACCTGAGATGACTTTCCTGCAGCATTAAAGTGTCTGTATACAGTATGTGGGGACGCGGGTGGTGCTGTGGGTTAAACCACAGAGCCTAGGGCTTGCCGATCAGAAGGTTGGCGGTTCGAATCCTGGCAACGGTGTAAGCTCCCGTTGCTCAGTCCCTGCTCCTGCCAACCTAGCAGTTCAAAAGCACGTCCAAGTGCAAGTAGATAAATAGGTACCCCTCTGGCGGGAAGGTAAACGGCGTTTCCGTGTGCTGCTCTGGTTCGCCAGAAGCGGCTTAGTCATGCTGGCTACATGACCCGGAAGCTGTACGCCGGCTCCCTCAGCCGATAAAGCGAGATGAGCGCCGCAACCCCAGAGTCGGCCACGACTGGACCTAATGGTCAGGGGTCCCTTTACCTTTATACAGTATGTGTGTGTCAGGGGCTGACCTGGCAGGGGCTCCCCCCCCCACCCCCAGCCTTGCAAGGCTCCAGATATCATATAGGAAACTTTCTGGAACTCTTGCCTGTTGCTCTGCTCACCATCTGCTCTTGGAGACTTTGACGGCCGGCTTCTGCTTTTCTTTAAGGACCTGTTTTTATTGAGTTAATGCCAATAAAGCAGGAGGGAATCATGAAGGGTGATTGGAAGTTGTGGCTCAGAGCCAGGCCGGGTTGTTTTGCGGCTGGTGTATTGGGAGTGCCCTCAGAGAGAGAGAGGAGAGAGATAGCTGTTCACGGAGGAGCGATCCCGCCCTGGTCGGTGGCCGAGGCCCTCCTCTGACTGGAGAACACAAAGGGGCACAAGGAGTGACCCCTGTAATCTTGTCCGGTCTGGAGTCACCGGTGGGTTTTCTAGAGGGGCCTGCTCCAGTTTGGGACAGCCATAGTGGCTGGGCATAGGCTGTGCTGCCACCACAGTCCCATCCTGCCTGGAGGATTGCGCATGTGGTGCTCTGCCAAGCTTGAGACTACATGTAACTACAGGGACAAGCAGCCCCTCTGGCTGCAGAGTGAGGGTGGGGCTGGGTCCCTTGGGAATGGGGGGCAGAGATATTCCCCCAGGGAGACTTGCCAGCAGAGGGTTATGTGCCTGTGTGTGGGTCTCAAGGTGGGAGACGATAGGGCAGTCCTGGGGGGTAAAAAACTTGCTTGCCAATGGAATGGTTGACCCTGCGGCTTGCAAATGATGTGCCCAGCCTCTTGCAAGCATGGCCCAGTGGTCAGGGATGGTGATGGGAGTCCCAGCAACATCCAGAGGGCACCAGTGTGCAGGGAGGAAGGTGGGTTTTCAGTATAGACCAAATGGGCAAGAGAGGGTCTCCTGCCTGGACACGTGGACCCCCTGTGAGCCATCTCTTGGAAGCGACTGGGCTGTAAGCAGAGGAGGAGAGGCTGTAGGAAGTGAAGATGCATCCTAACCTCCTGCTTCCTTTGTCTCCTTCCTCCAGATCCAAATACGAAGAGGACCGGAGGTGAGTGTCTCCCTCGAACCTCAGCCCCCCCAGGACTACTGGGTCAGGCTGCTCAGAAGGTGGGGAGAATTCCAAGGGTCCCCTTGAGAGGCTGCCAGTGACCTGCTTTTGCCTGCTCTCTTTACCTTTCATGTGGCATATTGCTTTATTTCTGGGTTTTTAATCTTACGTATGTGTCTTGTCAAGGGACGTGGGTGGCGCTGTGGGTTAAACCACAGAGCCTCGGACTTGCCGATCAGAAGGTCGGCGGTTCGAATCCCTGCGACGGGGTGAGCTCCCGTTGCTCAGTCCCTGCTCCTGCCAACCTAGCAGTTCAAAAGCACGCCGAAGTGCAAGTAGATAAATAGGTACCGCTTCAGCGGGAATGTAAACGGCGTTTCCGTGCGCTGCTCTGGTTCGCCAGAAGCGGCTTAGTCATGCTGGCCACATGACCCGGAAACTCCAGACAAACGTCGGCTCCCTCGGCCAGTAAAGCGAGATGAGCGCCACAACTCCAGAGTCTGCCACGACTGGACTTAATGGTCAGGGGTCCCGTTACCTTCACTATGTCTCGTGTCAGCTGCCTTGAGGCTTTCTTTGGCTGAAAAGCAGCCAGGAGACACAAAGTTTAGTTAACAGGATTTGTTCCGCATTTTAGGTTTCTGGGTACCCACAGATCAGTTAGGAACCGCGCCTCTCTTGGTGTTCCTGCTGAAGTTCATTCTTCAGTAACTCTTCAGGCATCCCTTCTGTTACATAGGAAGCTGCCTGCTGCTGAGTCAGACCATTGGCCCTGTATTGTCCACACTAACTGGCAGCGACTCCACGGAGATGCTGCCGGTGGGGACTGAACCTGGGACTTTGCTTCTTGAAAGCAGGTATTCTGCCATGGAGCTGCTATGGCTCTGTTTGTTGCTGGTGAAGTGTTTGTACATAAATTTCCTGTTGTGCCCTTCCAGAAGGCATTTGGTGTCCTTATGGGGCAACCCTGGAAGGAGCTGCAGTTGCGCACACACACTTTATCACACACACTTTTCAAAACATTGACCCGATTTAATATTTGCAGCCCTCTATTCCAACAGCAACCGTTGAGCTCAAAGCAGCTCAACAATAACCACAATAGCATTCAAAAAACAGACACTGCAACCGCTACAATATCAAACACAGTAACATATAAATAAAGCAAATATCAAGAGCAAAAGGATCAAAACAATTGATACAGCCATAGAATTTCCGAATATCGGAAAGGGCTGCTGAGCACCAGCCCTGGGCCATCCTCTCTCTGGGAAGAGTTTTTCTCTTCTGTGGGAGGGGCGGTCAGGGGAGGGCAGAGCCAGCCAGGACCAGGGACAGCTCTGATGCAGTGAAGGTGACTGAGAGGCCAAGACCCCCTTGTTTAAAAGCTGTCACGCTCTTGACGTTAGGGGTCTTGCACCATTTAGTGCCCTCTAGTTTGAGTTTGGGACGCGGGTGGCGCTGTGGGTTAAACCACAGAGCCTAGGACTTGCCGATCGGAAGGTCAGCAGTTCAAATCCCCACGACGGAGTGAGCTCCTGTTGCTCGGGCCCTGCTCCTGCCAACCTAGCAGTTTGAAAGCACATCAAAGTGCAAGTAGATAAATAGGTACTGCTCCGGTGGGAAGGTAAACGGCATTTCCATGCGTTGCTCTGGTTCGCCAGAAGTGGCTTAGTCAGACTGGCCACATGACCCGGAAGCTGTATGCCGGCTCCCTCGGCCAATAAAGCGAGATGAGCGCCGCAACCCCAGAGTCGGCCACGACTGGACCTAATGGTCAGGGGTCCCTTTACCTTTAGTTTGAGTTCTCTCTGCTTTTCTCCCTCCCCCTGGCCAGCAGCCTCTTCCCCCCGCCCTCCCCTTGTGGGGCTCAGTTGACCCCTCTTCCTCCCCGCAGCGCCCCCATGAGCTTCGCCTTGAACACCTACATGGGCCATGTGGGGATCCGTCCGCGAGAAGCACGCCCCGTCAGTGTGGTGGAGAAGTCCCAGGCACAGGAGAAAGACAAGTGGCTGCCATTCTTCCCCAAGGCCAAGAAGGTGAGCTGGTGGTCAGGCTGGAGGGAGGGAGAGAAGGGTGTGTGTGTGTGTGTGTCCCGTGCCTCTCCTAATACACACTCTGTGTGTGTCTGCGTGTCTCTCTCTCTCCTGGCTCAACAGAGCAGCAGCACCAAGAAGGATAAAGACGCCATGGAAGACAAGAAGCGGAACCCCATCCTCAAGTACATTGGGAAGCCCAAAAGCTCCTCCCAGAGCAGTGAGTTCCAGGGGCAGAGGAGGGCAGGGGGTGACGGTGCTGAGCACCCCCTTCTCCTGCAGTGTGTTCTGGGGGGAGTGGATTCAGCCGGGCTTCCTCCTTCCTTCCTTCCTCCTCTCCTTGCTTCTCCTCCTCCTTTTTCTGTCTTTTTCATCGGTGCGATTTTGACGTTGATTTTGACATTCCATTCTTTTTGTTTTCCTTTTCAGCATTTCATGTCCCCTTGTCCCCTGTTGAAGGTAAAAACAAAAGGAACACACAACCCCTTGCTGGTTTTTCTCCCTGACCCCCCCCTCCCAGCTCACCCCCCTTTACCCACCCCACCCCTGCTGCTGCCGCTTAAAAAAATAAAAAATGTCGAGGAGGTATCTTTTTCTAGAAAAGGCCTTGTAAATTGTTGTTGTCACTGGTTCTGTGAGGATGGGTTGGATTTAATCGCTCAGGGTCTCCCCCCACCCTCTTTCCCCTCCCCATGCAAAAGCCACACTTCCGTTTCCTTGCCTAACTTCTGCACCCAGGACAGCGCACGTTGGCTTAGTGTCTCTGCGTCCCCTCCTCTGCCATGCAATCGTGAGGAACATGGCCTTGGCGCTGCCCTCAGAGGACCCTTTCTGCCGTGGCTTCCCCAGCGGGGTGGGAGATTGCCTGGGGAAAGGTGTGCAAACCACCCCTTGCGTTCACCGTGGGGAAACGGCGCTGCGTTCTCTCTCAGACATGCCGGAGTGGAACTGAAGGCACCCCTTTCCCCTTCCCCTCCCATCTCCTTAAGAGCTGGTCATTCAGGTCGTGTCCCCATGATGTCATTCTGCTTACAGGAATGGCCCTTCTTCCCCTTTGATTTCTTGCCAACGGGTGTTTGGGGGGCCCTGGACCTGGGCTGGGCCTGAGGCCGTGGGGTTCCTCCTTTGTGGCAATCCCTTGTGGGAATCCGTAGTCCTAGGTTTCCTCCCTAAGCCGAGCCTCTTCAAGTGGGGAGAGGGGTTCAGGATGGCGACCAGGTGAAGGGGAGAGCGGAGACAGGGCCCTCTCATCCCTCGGCAGCTGTGTAGAAGCGGAGTGTGTCTGTGTAATTAAGGCGTTCCAGGCTTTTATCCAGGCAAGGCCTGCTGAGAGTGGACCAGTTGAAATTAGTGAACCCAAGCTGTTCATGTCCATTAGTTGCAGTGGGTCTACTCTGAGGAGAACTGGCATTGGATACAATTCCCCTTCCCTCCCCCCAAAAGTGCCATGCTTCAGTTCCCTCTACACCAGCGGTTCTCAACCTGTGGGTCCCCAGATGTTGTTGGACTACAACTCCCATCATCCCTGAGCTCTGGCCTTGCTAGCTAGGGGTGATGGGAGTTGTAGTTCAACAACATCTGGGGACCCACAGGTTGAGAAAGGCTGCTCTACACAGTCATCTGCCTTGGACCTTCTTCTGGGCCAGACCCTGGTGTCTACCCCCTCACACCCTCCCCAATTAAGTCTGTAGCTATGTGGGGCTTCTAACGGCTCAACTTTCCCTCCCGCTCTGACCAGTTAAACCCGGCAACGTGAGGAACATCATCCAGCACTTTGAGAACAACCAGCATTATGACTCGCAGGATCCTGGCCTGCAGCGCCTTTCCACCGGCAGCTTCCCTGAGGACCTCCTGGAGTCGGACAGGTAGGAGGATGCCAAAAACGCCCGGCAAGGGGGGTGGGCACAGGTGGGCTCCAAGTCCTCATCTGCCCTCCTTCCTCTCCCTCGTGGCTTCAGTTCCAGGTCGGAGGTCAAACTCGGCCGGTCGGAGAGCCTGAAGGGCCGGGAGGAGCTGAAGAGGTTGCGCAAAGCAGAGAACGTGCCTCGCTCACGCAGCGACGTGGATATGGACGCCGCGGCTGAGGCCACCCGCCTCCACCAGTCGGCCTCTTCTTCTGCGTCCAGCCTCTCTGCCAGGTGAAAAGCGGGGAGCTCCTTAAGGTCTAGCGCCACCTTCTGTACTTAGTATTCCAGCACCTTGCAGAAGTTGAACGCTTTCCAGATAAATTTTGTTGTTTGCTGGGCATCTCTTTAGAAGCGGCTTATCATTGTTCCATCTTTGAGGCTGCTGTTCTGCGCCATGTTGGGCACAGAAGCGTTAAGAACATAAGAACAGCTTGCTGGATCAGACCAAAGTGGACCCATCCAGTCCAGCCTCCTGTTCTCACAGTGGCCAAGCAGATACCCAAAAGGGAAACCTGTAAGCAAGACCTGAGCACAAGAAGAACAACTCTCCCCACCTGTGGTTTCCAGGGAGGATTCAGAAGCATCGCTGCCTCTGACTGGAGGCACAGCAGAGCCATCCTGGCTAGGAGCCATTGATACAACAAAACAACAACACCACAAACTGACTTATAATTATAAAACCAAATTTACTAGAATGATAGCTAGAATAGAGATGGACTTGTAACCATTCAAACCACAAACAGACTAAGGTGCCCTGTGCAAGACAAAGCCTGGAGATACTGTAAACGTGGAGTGGATAAATGTACAACTCTTATCTCCCAACATTAACGTTCAGTGTTAACAGAACGTTCACATCCAAGGTGACACAATTTAAGCAGCCTCTTTTATATTGTTTGTAAACCACTACAAGGTTTTATTGACAGGTAGGCGGGATGCAGTTTTTGCTAAATAAATAAAGTAAATAAATAACTGTAATCGGGCAGCTAAGGCAGCTTTCTGCTCCTCGTTTTCTTTATTTTGCAAAAATTGCATCCTGCCCAACTTCAAACAAAGCTGCTAAGTGGTTTACAAAGAGCATAAAATACACGTTTAAAATGGCCCGTAAAAAAGAACCAGTGTTAGAAACAAGTTTACAAAAAGCAAATTTAATGAAATAAGAAGTTAAAAGTGTGCATACTAAGCTGAAATGACTGGTTAAAATACATTTCAACTTTTACATGTCTTGGTAGGCTTTGCCCAAACAAAATATTTTAGTAGGCTCCCCCAAAAATACAGCGAAGGTGCCTCCCTAATCTCAATGGGCAGGGAGTTCCAGAGGGTAGGAGGTGCCACGCTGAGATGCCAGTTCCTTAAAGATGCAGAGTGGGCCATATGTGGAACTTCCAGGAGTGCCACTTCCGCAGATCAAAATGATCAAGTGGGCATATATGGGGGAAGGTGGCCCCTAATTAAGATGTGCAGCATTTGTCTTCATGGTGCGCCTTTCTCGCCCCCCCCCCATCCCTGCCTTTCTTCCTTTGAGGAGCCCTCTGTCTGTTTGCAAAGGAAAGGGGTCACTCTTTCCCTCATTCTGTGCCCTCCAGGTGTTTGGGTGTGATGGGAGCTGGAGTTCAAACACCTGGAGGGCACCTGGTTGGAGAAGTCTGCGTTCTGTGTCTTAAGTGTTTGCTGGATGGGTCCCTTCCCGCAGCCCCGAGGGAGTTAAGCCCAGAGCTTGTGGTGCTCACCATTTATAATCTCTTCTTGTGCCTCCAGGTCTCTGGAAAACCCCACACCGCCGTACACTCCCAAAATGGGGCGCAGGTGAGCTACCCTTGCAGCCAGGGCCAGGAGAAACGGGCATTCTTCCATGGGGTAGGAAGAATGTGTTGTCTAGGTGTTTTCCTCTTTGTCGTCTTATTCTTGGTGACCCAAAGGAGCAGGGGGAACGAGGCCATGACTGTCTTGTGCTTAGTCACGGTGGTCCTGTGTATGCCTGGGTGGGGTCCTCCCTCCCATCGCTGGACCGTGGCAGAGACCCCAGAGCTGAAATTGAACTGGAGGCTCGTTTAGTTGGGTCTCTCCGTCTGTCTTGCAGTTGGGGTGTCCTGCAAATGTGAAAGAGACTTCTGGGTCCGGCTGGCTCATAATGGGGCTATAAAGACCCTGTGTTGGGAGAGATGCTGCAAGGAAGGAACTAGGGTAGGGGTCACCCAGCTTTTTAGGCCTGTGAGCCCATTGGCACCTCACTCGCTCCTTCCCTGGAGCAGAACACCCAGCCGCAAGAGACGAGAGAAAATGAGCACATGTGCAAACATCACTATCCCAGAGGCTCTGGATACAGTTCAGATCCAGCAGAATTAACCTGAGCCTTGAAAAGCACATGGAGCTAAAAGATGAAGTGGGAAGGAGCATTGCAAGGCTCTCGTTTGCATCAGCAGGCAAACTCTGAAGCTCTTATGCACCGTTAGTTCCAGAAAGGCCCAGTTTACGAGGCTGGAGGACCTTTCTCAGAGACCCTCTTTTGACACCCCTTCTTGTCTCTCTCCAACCCCCCCCCCCCCCGGCGCAGAAGCATCGAGTCCCCAAACTTGGGCTTCAGCACTGACTCCTTCCTGCCCCACCTGCTGGAGGACGACCTCTTCCAGCTCTCGGACCTGGAGCTGGAGCCGGACTCGCAAAACTGGCAGCACACTGTGGGCCGTGAAGTCGTGTCTTCGCTGACGCAGCGGGAGATCGACCGCCAGGAAGTCATCAATGGTGAGAAGGGTCTCTCTGCGTTCGCTATCAGAAAGACGGGGGGGGGCGTGCCTGGTGAGCTCTACCCTACTGACATAGGGCCAAGGCAGCCAAGGGCGGTGCTTCCTGGCCTTGAGGGGGGCTGTGATGTCTCCAAGGAAGAAGAGGAATCCCTAGATAGGGCCTGTAAGACAGAGCTATTCCACCTGGCTTTCCATTTGAACTTAGCCTGATCTTTTATTCCCCTTCCTCCCCTTTTTATGAAGATTACCCGCTCTGGGATCCCACAGCTAATTCTCCCCTGGTCTCCTTGCTGGCCCAAATAGGACTAATTTAGCCAGCTAGCCCTGGGGATCATCTAATGTTTACTGGATGGATTTCCCCCCTAAATTGATTTCTGAATTCTGAATTTATTGTTATTCACGTTTTATACTGTATTTATACTGCTGGTTTTTTGTTGCATCAAATTTGTTGTTAGCCGCCCTGAGCCCGGTTTTCTGAACCGGGAAGGACGGGGTATAATTAAAAATTCATTATTATTATTATTATTATTAGATGGATGAGGGGTGGGTGTGCTGCCCTGGTAACCAGAGCCATCAGCTCTGTACTGGCGCCTGGGCTGGGGAGGAGCCACGTGGCTCAGTGGCAAAGAGTCCCAGGTTTGATCCCAGGGAACAGGGTCTGCCTGAGACCCTGGAGAGCCAGCAGGGAGTGGAACCATCAGGGGTCTGACTAAACAACGCTGCTCTGTCCCTTCATTGATGGCACAGTTTTGTTCAGGAGGAGGGTAGGTTTACTTCACGACCCAAATCTTTAAGAACAAATCGAAACTTCTCCCTTTCCCCTGCTCTTTCCTCAGAGCTGTTTGTGACAGAGGGCTCTCACTTGCGGATCCTGCGCGTCCTGGACGTTCTCTTCTACCAGCGCATGAGAAAGGAGAGCCTTCTTTCCCGGGAGGAGCTGGCCCTCCTCTTCCCCAACCTCCCAGAGGTCTTGGAGATCCACAGTAAGGCTGCTTCTCCTGCTCCCTTGGAGCCCCTTTGGATCAGGCCCCCCATTCTGTGGTTTCTACAGCAGGCAGAGTGGGTCTCCCCTCCACAAGCCCCCTGCTCAGGAGGAGAACTGGAGCAAAGCCAAAGAGCCCCACAGGGCGGAGAGGGCAGGGAAATCCTGAGGGTGGCCTTGATCCCATTTGCAATGTTGGTTGGACTCTAATGGCCAGCTGTGTGCCCACTGCTGAGAGCCTTTCACTGAAAATAAAGAGTGCCTGTGTGGTGTTTAAAACTAGGCCCGTACTCCATTCCCTTCTGTCACCTTTTCTCCTTTCCTCACCATCCTTCCCTCCTCCAGATTCTCTTTCGGAATCGATGAAGAGGCTGCGAGAGGAAGGGCCGATCGTCAAAGAGATTGGGGACCTCATGCTTTCCCGGGTGAGGATCCCAGACCGCGTGGGCTGCCTTGGGGACACTAGGTGACCTCCTGACCCACCTGAGGTTAACCCAGGAGTGTTTTCTCTCCCCTGCCCTCTTTGTGTCCCCCCAGTTTGATGGGGCTGCACGCGAGGAGTTCCAGCAGATGGCTGCCCGCTTCTGCGCGTACCAGTCCATGGCGCTTGAGCTGATCAAAACCAAGCAGCGGAAGGAGACTCGCTTCCAGCTCTTCATGCAGGTAGCCTCGTGATGGGGCAGGAGGCTGCTAATGGACGGGGAGGAAGGAGTTGGGGGAGGAAGGGACTTTTCTTTTTTAAAAAAAATATTTCAAAACAAAAAAAATTACAAGCATCAAATTCAAAATCCATATTCATTTTCTAACATAAGCCTATTACATAAAGGTAAAGGGACCCCTGACCATTAGGTCCAGTTGTGGCCAACTCTGGGGTGCTCATCTCGCTTTATTGGCCGAGGGAGCCAGCGTACAGCTTCCGGGTCATGTGGCCAGCAGGACTAAGCCGCTTCTGGCGAACCAGAGCAGCGCACGGAAACGCCATTTACCTTCCCGCCAGAGCGGTACCTGTTTATCTACTTGCACTTTGACGTGCTTTCGAACTGCCAGGTTGGCAGGAGCAGGGACTGAGCAACGGGAGCTCACCCCGTCACGGGGATTCGAACCGCCGATCTTCTGATCGGCAAGTCCTAGGCTCTGTGGTTTAACCCACAGCACCACCCGCATCCCTTAGCCTATTACATAGATTACCTAAATTAAAATATATCTAATTGCTCTAGGCTTCCCTTTGCTATATGTAAATACAACGCAATTAACAAATTATATTTAAAATGATATTATAGGTTCCCATATACCCCCCACTCCCCTTCAGTCATGTGTGATCTCGATATTTTACTTCTTCCGTCTTGTTATAATTTGATAATTATTCAATTGATTCTGTTATTTTTTTTCTTGCTTACGTTTTACACATTCTCTATCAATGTTTCAATTCCGGAACCATATTTTCCCATGTATTCCTTCACTCCATCCCACTCTCTAATTATTCTCTGATATGAGTGGCCTCTAATAATTGCCGTCAATTTTGCCATTTCTACAAGCTCACAGAGATTGTTTTGCTGTTCTAATAGTGATGGGATTTTCAGGGGGAGGAAGGGACTTTTCAGCGGCCAGCCCTCTCCTGTCTCTGCAGGCCAGAGAAACACAGACCTGTCTCTCTCTCTCTCTCCCTGCCTTTCCCAGGAAGCCGAGAGCAACCCTCAGTGCCGCCGCCTCCAGCTCAAAGACCTCATCATCTCAGAGATGCAGCGGCTGACGAAGTACCCTTTGCTGCTGGAGAACATCATCAAGCACACGGATGGTATCTCTCTCTTCATATTTGGCTGTTTGTTTGTTTTTTGTGTCTCTTCCTATTCAAATGTTACACATTGCAATCTCCTCTTAAGCACATTCAACTCGCTGGTTGAAATTGCACAAATTAAGTCCAGTCAAGGCTTGGTCTTCTTGGGGTTACCCAGCAGGGAAATAACTCTTCAGCTCTGTGTCTTGCTTGCTGGGCAAGGCCCACTTGCCCTGTGGCCTCTGGGAGTGCTGGGGATTCTTGCTGCCTGACCCACGAGCTGTGGGAGCAGCTCCAAGGATTAGGGCCTACACGACCATTGTGTGTACATGGAACTATTGGAACCAACCCCCCATGTAAGATGCGATTGTACTGTATTTTTTAACTTGTGTCAGCTTTCTGATGTTGTGAGTCAGCATACATAGAGATTATGGTTGTGTGTGTGTGTGCACTGTTCATTAGTGCCCTGTGGTGCTGTGTCTGTAAAGCGTGGGTGCTGTTCAGAAGCCAATTTTCACATTAACCAATAAGGATTATTTTGCATCGTGTATCAGAGCTGCCGCTGATCTGTCTTTCAGACGTCGTTTTGTTTTTAAATGCAAAATGCAGGATTTTTTAAAAATTGTACAGTGGTACCTCTGGATGCGAACGGGATCCGTTCCGGAGCCCCATTCTCATCCTGAAGCAAACGCAACCCGCGCATGTGTGATTTGCCGCTTCCGCGCATGTGTGAGACATCATTTTGAGCGTCTGTGCATGCATGAGCGGCGAAACCCAGAAGTAACACGCTCCATTACTTCTGGGTCGCCGCGGAGCGCAACCTGAAAATATTCATCCCGAAGCTACTTCAACCCGAGGTATGACTGTAGTGGAAGTCACTTTGGGACCACCCTGTGTGTTTTAAACAAAGCCTCCCAGGTTTTCCATAAACAGAAACAAACTTTGCCAGTGGCCGGCCAGCCCATCTAAGAGTGGTAGACTCATAATCTGGGGAACCGGGTTCGTGTCTCCGCTCCTCCACATGCAGCTGCTGGGTGACCTTGGGCCAGTCACACTTCTCTGAAGTCTCTCAGCCCCACTCACCTCACAGAGTGTTTGTTGTGGGGGAGGAAGGGAAAGGAGAATGTTAGCCGCTTTGAGACTCCTTGGGGTAGTGAGAAAGCGGGATATCCCTGATATTTGATATCAGGGATATCAAATCCAAACTCTTCCTCACCTTCATTGCTTAGGGGAGACCTTGGAGCACAAGAAACTTTGCCAGGCCCGGGACCAGTGCCGAGAGATTCTCCGGTACGTTAATGAGGCGGTGAAGCGGGCAGAAAACCAGCAGCGCCTGGAGGTTTACCAGAAGCGCCTAGATGCCACTTCGCTGGAGCGGACCAGCAACCCGCTGGCTGCAGAATTCAAGGTACACTTCCCCCTTTGCCCTGCACCTGAGTCCCTGGCTTTATCCTGCTCGCCGCCTCCTCAAAACGCTGCCTTTTTCTGCCCCTCCTGTCCAGAACCTCGACCTCCGAAGTCGTCGCATGATCCACGAGGGCCCTCTGAGTTGGCGCATCAGCAAGGATAAGACTGTGGGTATGTAGCTGGCAGAAACGAAAGCTCCTCTCAGCGTTCGCGCGTGTTCTCACACAAACATGGCACGGCCTCTCAGAGGGAAGGCCTGTGTGCGCTTCCTCTGCAGTTGACTTTTCTAATTTATATCCCACTTTCCGATTAAAACAGTAATCAAAAGTGTGGAGGGGTTGTAGGAAGATTGCCTGAGCTGAAAAGCCCTGGCGAGCCATTGCTGCCAGCCCGAGTAGACAAGACTGAACTAGATGGACCGAGCGAAGGGGTCAAGAGACAGCTTCCGAAAAGATTAACAGAACCAAGCAATTTTGGAACATGGTCCCTAAAACAAGCAGAGCTTTAGCTGTTGGAAGATCAAAACTGTCAATGCGTTGTTATTCATTCATTCATTCAATCAATCAATCAATCATTTATTTATTTAATAAAATGTATAAGCTTCTTGTTGTAGAAAGCTCAAAGTGGTTTACCAAAAGACTAAAACAATAGAAGTCTTTTAAGTAATTTAAACCATTGATAAACTCAAAACACACCATAGTATTTAAAGTTCTAGGACAACAGGCCACAGATTAAAAGGCTCTCCCAGATCAGCAGCCTTCGGAAGGCTCCATGGCAGAACACCTGCTTGGAATGCAGAAGGCCCCACGTTTAATCCACACTGGCAGCATCTCCAGGGAGGGCTGGGGAATGACTCCCTGCCTGAGGCCCTGGAGAGCCATTGCTGTCCATCCGTGGCAACAGTCCTGAGCTAGAGAGACCGTCCCTTGTTCCTATGTCTAGACAGGCCTTAAGTCAGACTTATATCAAAGAAAAGTACATGCACATGTATAACGCCGTAGCAGGGAGGGAGTAGTGCGACTCATGCAACACGTTGGCGATTAATATACAGAACAATAATTATCCATACTTTATCGAACTTCTGAGAAAAATACAAAACATTAAACAAAAAGACTTGCGAACTACCCAGCCTAAAATGAACTTATAATATCTGGTTTCAATCGATTTTTCAAATGGTTAACTCAGTCTTTTAGATAAGTTCATGAAGATACCAACAAAAGGTAAGTTCGGTGATATTC
Source organism: Podarcis pityusensis (assembly GCF_964106645.2). Classification (NCBI taxonomy): domain Eukaryota; kingdom Metazoa; phylum Chordata; class Lepidosauria; order Squamata; family Lacertidae; genus Podarcis; species Podarcis pityusensis. The sequence goes on along the minus strand of NC_138041.1, from coordinate 907,291 downwards.
ACAATACAGTGGTGCCTCGCAAGACGAAATTAATTCGTTCCGCAAGTCTCTTCGTCTTGCGGGTTTTTCGTCTTGCGATGCACGGTTTCCCATAGGAATGCATTGAAAATCAATTAATGCGTTCCTAGGGAAACCGCCTTCAGACCAGGTCCGGGGACAGTCTGTCCCCGGACCTCTTCTGAAGGCTGGGGGGGGGGGGGGAGACAAGGGCTTTTCTTCCCACCCCCAGCATTTTAAAAAACCCCAGGACAGCGGAGGACTTCTCCGCTGTCCGGGCGATCTTAAAATGCTGGCGGGCGGCATTTTAAAATTGCCCCGGACAGCGGAGGACTTCTCCGCTATCCGGGGCGATTTAAAAGCCCCTGGGAAGGCAGGCAGGGGGGACAAAGACTTTTGCCCCCCGCCAGCCTTCAGAAGGTGTTCCCACCCCCCCGCCCCGCTTCGGAGCACCGTTCCAAAGCGGGGCGGTGGGGGAAGGTGTTCCCACCCCCCCGCCCCGCTTTGGAGCACCGTTCCGAAGCGGGGCGGTGGGGGAAGGTGTTCCCACCCCCCCGCCCCGCTTCGGAGCACCGTTCCGAAGCCGGGCGGTGGGGGAACGTGTTCCCACCCCGCCGCCCCGCTTCGGAGCACCGTTCCGAAGCCGGGCGGTGGGGGAAGGTGTTCCCACCCCCCCGCCCCGCTTCGGAGCACCGTTCCGAAGCCGGGCGGTGGGGGAAGGTGTTCCCACCCCCCCGCCCCGCTTCGGAGCACCGTTCCGAAGCCGGGCGGTGGGGGAAGGTGTTCCCACCCCCCCGCCCCGCTTCGGAGTACCGGGAGAAGCGATCTCCCCGCAGCCCCTTGCTTCAAAAGAGGTCCGGGGGCAGCGGGAAGCGCTTCCCGCTGTCCCCGGACCTGGGGCTGCGGGGAGAAGATCGCTTCTCCCCGCCGCCCCTTGCTTCAAAAGAGAAGACCCGCTGTCCCCGGGGCAAGCTTCGTTTTGCGAAGCAAGCCCATAGGGAAATTCGTCTTGCGAGGCAACTCGAAAACGAAAAAACCTTTCGTTTTGCGAGTTTTTCGTCTCGCGAGGCGTTCGTCTTGCGGGGTACCACTGTACCGAGAGATGCTAGTAGAATTGTAGATAGATAGGGAAGCAGTGGATCATATAATACGTTAAAATTTCATATCATGTAGAACTTGTGGAAAAACAAAAGCCCTGTAAACAGCAATGAACAGGATTAGCAATACTCAAAACAATAGGCAAAGTGGTACTCTCGCCCACCCACTTATGAGCAGATCAACAAAACAGGCCTTTTTGTGGCGGCTCCCTGCCTGCACAGTGCTCTCCCCAGAGAGACTCGCCTGGTGCCATCACTGCATGTCTTTAGGCGCCTCTTTACCCAGGCCTTTGGCCATTATATAATCTGTGGGCTGTTTGTGGGGGGACTTTTATTATGATTATTTTATTAATATGCTATCTATTTTACGCTTTTTATTATGTATTTATTATTATGCTCTGAAAAACGTGTTCTTAATGTTGTACTTAATGTTAAGGTACGTGGGGGGCGCTGTGGGTTAATCCACAGAGCCTAGGACTTGCCGATCAGAAGGTTGGCGGTTCGAATCCCCATGACAGGGTGAGCTCCCGTTGTTCGGTCTCTGCTCCTGCCAACCTATCAGTGCATGCAGTGCAAGTAGATAAATAGGTACCGCTCCGGCGGGAAGGTAAACGGCGTTTCCGTGCGCTGCTCTGGTTCCCCAGAAGCAGCTTTGTCATGCTGGCCACATGACCCGGAAGCGAGATGAGCACCGCAACCCCAGAGTTGGCCACGACTGGACCTAAGAGGGGTTCCTTTAACTTTAATCTTGTACACCACCCTGGGATCTTTTGATAAAGGGCGGTAAATCCTCCCTCTCTCTCTTAGACCTGCACGTCTTGCTCCTTGAAGACCTCCTGGTACTTTTGCAAAAACAGGACGAGAAGTTGGTTCTCAAGTGTCACAGCAAGATGGCGCTGGGCTCCTCAGACACAAAACAAACATTCAGCCCCGTCCTCAAACTGAACGCGGTCCTCATCCGCTCCGTGGCAACAGGTAGGAAGGGAGGCCGTAAAACCACGTGCCCTCATGCGGAGGTGGGAAGCTAGGCAGGCCATGGCGCCCTGGTGGGTCGACTTTTCCTCCAGCTTGTCTCTCTCCTCCCTACAGATAAGCGAGCGCTCTTCATCATCTGCACTTCTGAATTGGGACCCCAGATCTACGAACTGGTAGCTTCGAGCTCTTCAGAAAAGAACACGTAATATTTTTATCTGTTGTTCTCCCACGCGCCCCCGTCTCCTTTGGGTGGGAAGGAGCAGGGAGATTAAAAGGCTAACTGGCCTCTGGGCAGCCGGATGAGTCAGGAAGAGTCAAGGAGCCCAGTGTGGCAAACAGACAATTTAAAAACAAACCAAAGCGTTCCAGAACAGTTAACACACTGTCTCCACCCCCCCAACCCCAAGAAGTTTTAATTGAGCTTTGGTAAATAATGTAACAAAACTAGATTCCCCTCGACGGTAACAAAACACCCCTTCCTCAAAACGACCACAGTTAAAAGCGGTTAAAAGTAGTTTCAGTTAAAACATGCATGTCTGTCTGTTATCTTAGAGTAGCATTGGAATCCCCTGGGCAAAGATTCTGAAGAAATATATATATATATATATATATATATATATATATATATATATGTATATGACAATATATATTGCTTGATTATAGAAAAGAAAAAACAGTGAACAAAGAAAAAAACCAAAGGATAATACAAATGACAAAAAATTAAATTAACTTCTTACAATACAACTTCTATTAATGACTTCCAGTCACCCCATCGAGAGTCCCAGGTTTCTTTTGAGTAGCGCACTTTTCATTATCACTCCAAACTTTCCCCAAATGTTTGCTTTAATAAGGTTTTCTATGTTCACAGAGGGGTCATTCTAAGCCAGCCAGAGAATTCACATTTTTACATGCTCTTTTAAGATACTTTCTGTAAATGTCCCACCCTCTAGTAAATGTTTGTTCTGTATTAAAAGATGCTGATGAAATAAATGTGGGGTCTCCCTGCCTTTCAGGATGGCAAATCAAAGGCACTCTGTTCTCTTTGGGGGCTTTTAGAGAGTCTTTCTTTTTCTCCCCTCTCCCCCCCTTACCTTGGCAGGTGGATGGAACTATTGGAAGAGGCGGTGAAGAGCGCCACCCGCAACGCCCCCCTGCCTGCCAAGCGGCATTCCCAGGAGCTCCCCCTGCACCCGGCAGCTCCTTCCAGGTAAGGGGGGACCCCCACCCCCAGCTCCTCAAGGCAGGAGACCTTTTGCAGGGAACTGCAAAGGGAGGCTGAGGTTAGATGAACTTAGTGTGTCCTTTTTTTTTCTTAAAAAAAGTCTGTGAATCCTGCTTTGCAGGAACTTTATTAAATGAGCAAAACATGCCCCTCAACCGTACCTCTTAACCTCCACATCTTCTTCTTCCCCACCTCAAATAAACATAGCTGCCCTAGGAATTACAGCCAGTAGGGTGTCAAGAGCTGTTTTCTCACTCCAGCTTTCCTGGGCAAACTTTTGGGATATTAAAATGGGGGTCCTGCAGATGGGCTATTCCTCCCCCACCCCCCGTTGCTGCATTTATGGACATCTTGGAGGTCCCAGGCCACAGAGAGGTTAGGCTGGCCTCAACCAGAGCCAGGGCTTTTTCGGCCGTGGCCCCGATCTGGTGGAACGCTCTGTCCCAAGAGACTAGGGCCCTGCGGGACTTGACATCTTTCCTGCAAGATGGAGCTGTTCCACCAGGCCTTTGGCCAGGGCACAGTCTGACCCCCTCCTTTGGCAATCCTCACAGAACTCTGGCCCAATGGTTGCCATTAATTTGATTCTGAATTGATTTTAGAATGTATTTTAATTAATTGATTGTGATTTTATGTAAACTCTGCTATTTTTATTGTTGTTAGCCACTCTGAGCCCAGCTTTGGCTGGGGAGGGCGGGATATAAATATATTATTATTATTATTATTATTATTATCTTTGTCCTTCCTCTTCAGCCTAGTACTCCAGGATGCTGACATCTCCCCCAACCTGGCCCCAAGCACCTCTGCGTCCACCCAGGAAGAGGACATTTCAGGTGAGTGGCTGGCGGTTGCCCTGGGATGGAGGTGGTGATGGGGGGCAGTCTCAGCCTCAGCAGCCGAGGTCCAGCAGGGTTGCAAGGCATTCTGGGAGTATCCTGCTGCTCCCTATTGAAGATATTTGGGGGGGATATTTTCTGTTGGTTGCCAGAACCTCCTTCTCACACACAAACGGGCTTCTTTGTCTTTGGGGCATGGATGGGGGGGCACTGTTTCAGGGCTCCAAAGCTTCCTTTCTCTCTCCCATTTCGCCCCGCTCTTCCCCCCAGCAGATGTTGTAAACAAAATCTGCCCTTATTCCCTTATGGGGTATCCAAGAGCCCGTATAGAGTCCTTACGTGGGTTCCCTGTTGGTAGGAGAAAATAACAGAGGCCAACCAGAGAATATTGAGAAGCAAAGCAGCTAGTAAGCCTGATCTTTATTAAAGATGTCGCCACAGGGTGCTCCCCTCACACGCAGGAAAGGAGGAGGAACCCAGAACAAAGGTGTGTCCGCCCTTATATAGACATTTTAAATTGCCCGCCCTGGAGCTCAAGACCACCCCCAGATACATCATATCTACATCACAGAAAGGGCGGTCTACAGCAAAAATCTGAGTTCGTTGTTTATCTCCTGTCTGGCAGGCTATCTGATAATGCCTTATCTGATTCCCTTTCCTGGTAGTCTGCCCGTTCCTTTGAAATGGTGATTACCCAATTCCTGCCCTCCCTCCTTGCAGAGAAAACATTTGGTCCGTTTGGGAGTCAACATGGTTTCAGGGCGGTCTTCCTGAGCTGCTCCAGACATGTGGTCCCCATATCTATGTTTGTGCTTGATTGGTACATTTGTGAACATTTATTATATATATAAGACCTTAATTTTTTTATTATGCAGACGATACCCCAACGGACACCCTGGCTGAGGAGAGACCCCTTGCACTGGCGGAAGAGCCAGAGGCTGGAGGCGGCGAGGAAAAGGAGCAGGATGAGGAAGGCCTATGTCCTGTTTTGTCGCCGTTCCCCACTGGGGAGATGGAGCTTCCTCCTGAGGAGACCCTGGAGGGGCCTGATGAACAGTCGCAGCCGCTTCCGGAGGCTGCCTTTCCCGGGTTCCTGGCAGAGTCAGCCTTGCAGGACGGTGAGAGCCAGATTTCTTCTCTACCTTTATGTGTCTTGTCTTTGCACTGGGGGGGGGGGGGAGAGGCTCAGGGTGGGCAGCCTTTGGCCTGATTTCATCCCGTGCCATACACCTGGATTTTCTTGGATGTACCTGGATTTCAAAGGTGGAATTGATGTCCGGGGTGGTGGGGATTTGTGAAAGGCGGCGCTTCATCTTGGATCTTAGACAAGTTTTTGTAAATAAAAAAGCTCAATAACTTTTTTGGGGAGGTCCTAGTTTTTATGCCAACCCTCCCCTTGAGTATCATTGCGACTGTCCCTCTCCTGGGCCATCCTGCTTTCCCTCAGCCCTGAAAGGGTCCTTGAATGCAGAGGAAACTCAAAGCAAAAATTTGCGGGAAAATGGGATGGTTATAGAAGATACGTTCAAAAATACAATAATAGTTTTGACTCTGTGCTAGCATTCAAGTGACAAAGGAAGTAAAAGGAGGTGGATAACAGTTAAGGATTTATTATGTTTTCTGAATGTATTGGAAAATTTATACAGAAAGGTTTTTTGTTTTGTGTACATTCAGTTGTCAGAATTGAAGAAAAGATTTTGTAAGATAAAAGGGGGAACATATTTATTTTCATTATTATTATTATTATTATTATTATTGTGTGTGTGTTGTATGGAATGTTTGGGAGGAAATAAGATGGTAAATAACAAATAAACAAAATATTGATGTATGTAATTTTTATTTCTCAATTATATTTTGTGGTAGTATGGTTGTAATTTTTTTTGTGTAACATAAAATCATGCAATAAAAATTATTAAAAAAAGAAAGAAAGAAAGAAAGAAAGAAAGAAAGAAAGAAAGAAAGAAAGAAAGAAAGGGTCCTTGAACATGGTGGCGGAAGACGAAGGCCCCCTCCCTGGTCCAAGGAGAGGCCAGCTTCAGCCCACCTGTGGGATTTAAACGACGAGCCTCCCTCCCTTCTCTTTCCCCTTGCAGTCGAGACCCTGAGGCATCTCCTCCTGCGCAGCTTCCTCCCCTGCCGGGACGCTGACCCCGAGGAGGACCTGACCCCCACCCCTTCGGTGGTCGGAGCCGGCCAGCCTTGGGACTCTGCGCTGGCCAGTCAGGACTCAGGCAGCCAGGAGGAGCCGTCTGTGGAGAGCAGCGGAGCCGTGGAGCTGCCCGAATCTTCAGCAGCGGATCCAGAGGGGGGCAGTGCTGGGCCGGAGGCCGGAGGCTCCCAGAGCACCGAGGAAGGGGAAGGGACAGAGCCTCATGGAGACGAGAGGACAACAGACCCCTCCTCCGGCCAAGGGGCTGCTGCAGAAGGTGAACGACAGGGCAGCGGCAGCAGCTACAAAGTGGTGCGGAAAGGTACGTCTGTGACTCCTGCCCCGGGGTGTGTGTGTGTCTGGCAAAGAGGTTGGCGGGAGGGGTGGGGGGTGTCCTCCCTGAGTTTCCCCTGCCAGGGGTAGAGCTGATGCAGGTTGTTAACGGAGAAATCTGAGGGCTCCCTTGGACGAAAAACAAGGACACCAGCCAGGAATCCCAGAGCAAAACAGCAGCCAGGAGGCTTGGTCTTTATTGAAGACGGTCGCGACAGGACTCCCACCTGCCACCAGGTGGAACAAGATGGAAGCCCTGAACAAAAGAGCCCCCAAACTTTTATTAGCTGCTCATCCCCATGTTGCACCCCCCCCAACCGACATCACGGTTACATCATGAAAGGGGAGGTCTGGTGGCCGTAATCTGAGCATCCTGGACCCTGCCCCATGGTTCTCCTTGCCCTCCACCAAACACCCATCAAGTGGAACAAAAGAGATATTTACATTTCCCTGTTTCCCATCCCCGTTAATCACACCCTTTTGTCTTCATCTGGGTTTGTTATTTCTGGAATGGCTACCTGTCTGGCCCTCAGGTATCAGGATGCCAGGGATTATCACTCAGGCGGAGGGGCTGCTGAGGAGCTGAGCTCACATCTCTAGATGAATTTCTGAAGTTTTCCCAGTGAGCCAGTACAGAGATACATTGATCAGGGAATTCTTACATTTGGTATTGTGCAGCAGAGGCCCTTTGAATAGATAGGAAGAAACTGTCATGAAGCGTTTTGTGGGGACAAATCACAAAAGGGATTGTGCTGATTCTGGTAGTGGGCTGCATGTGCAGGATATTTGCTGGAGGGGCAACCCCCCCCCCAACCTATACATAAATTCCTGCAACGAGGTCCTGGGTGAATATTTGTGACTGTGAAGAACAGGGCCAAGGATGGCACGGAGCTGCCAGGATGTCCCTTGCGCCAGCTCCTGGCCCGTTAGGATTGCCTGGAGGATGGAGGCGGCTTGTGCCATCTCAGACAGCCAGCGAGCTCCTGGGCATTTTATGAGTGAAGACGAGGGGAAATCCATCTGCCAGGAGCCTCAGAGGCTGCAGACTAACCAACCTCCCTGCTCTGGAACCTGCAAGCGTGCCGGAAGACGCCGCAAGAGGGTGATGGGGCCAGGATCGTGGGGCCTGCGGATCGTGGCCGCCTTTCTCCTCTCCTTCCTGGGTGCAGCTGGCTCTTGCTCAGACCTCTCTTAGCTGTAACCTGCATGCGCTTGACTCCTAGGCTTCTCTCATTCCCCTGCCCTCCCATCTGGGCACTTCCTCCTGGGTGTTCTCTGTTGGGTGATGGGCACTTCCTGTGATTCAAGGTTTTGATCACGCTTCTCTCCTCCCTCCCCCCCTCTCCCCCCCCCCCCCCGGTGTCTCCTTGCACAGCAGAGGTGGAGGGAACTAATGGTGCTTTGCCTTTGACAGACGGCAGCCAGGCTGGTGGCGCGGCTCATGCGGATGGTAAAGAAATCCTTTCTACCCCTGCCTGGTGACGGGAAGGGCTTGGGGAGATGGAAGGGGTGTCCTGGGGGCAGTGCGTGTGTCTTAGGGGTGGCCACAATGTGCAGGAAGGCCCTGCTCACCCCCCCCGTGGGACCGCAGTCTGGCCAGACAAGTGCGCGCGCGCTCTCTCTCTCTCTCTCTCTCTCTCTCTCTCGCTGAACACCCGGCTGCAACTGTAATAATAATAATAATAATAATAATAATAATAATAATAATTTATTTGTACCCCACCCATCTGCTTGGGTTTGCCCAGCCATTCTAGGCGGCTTCCAACAGAAATTAAAAATACATCAAAATGTCACACATTAAAAACTTCCCTGAACAGGGCTGCCTTCAGATGTCTTCTAAAAGTCTGGTAGTTATTTTTCTCTTTGACATCTGGTGGGATTCCACAGGGCGGGCGCCACCACCGAGAAGGCCCTCTGCCTGGTTCCCTGTAACCTCACTTCTCGCAGTGAGGGAACTGCCAGAAGGCCCTTGGATCTGGACCTCAGTGTCCGGGCAGAGTGAAGGGGATGGAGACGCTCCTTCAGGTATACTCCCAACTGGCACCCATCACTCAACATTCATACCGCCAGCCAATCCTCACTTGCCAACAACACTCCAAACTCCCCCCACGAATCCCTGCCTGACAGGATCCCCTTTCCTTGTACTACCAGTATTGAACTGACACCTTCGTTCCTTTGGTATTTGCGTGTCACAACTTTGCGTGCGCCAAAAGCAGCAGAACGTCGCAGCCATTTCCCACTTCTTTTACATCCTTCCAAAGGCTGATTGCACTAAGCCCCCCAGCCCAATTCCACCCTCTGTCCTCCCCTCACCAGCCCCATTTCTGCAAGTGCAAACTGCCCTCCCACCCTCTGACACAGGCCCTGTGGCTGGGCTGGTGTGTGTGGAAGGTCCTTCAACCTTCTTCCCGCTGGCCTTTGCTTCTCTCCGTGGGATGGGGTGGGGAGGGAAGCGATTCTTGGCCAAGGCACACCTGTGGGGTCCATCTACCTCAGTGTTGCCTACACTGGCTGGCAGCAGCGGCTCCCCAGGGTTTCAGAACTGAGACGGCCTGCAACTCTTCCTGGAGATGTTGGCCAGGGACCTTCTGCACTCCAAGCAGGTCCCCTTCCGACTCAGATTGTGGCAGCCCCTTCTCTAAAACAAATGTAAGATTTCGATCCAGAGGGGGTGATTTAAATAGGAAGCTGCCTTACACTGAGTCAGGCTATCGGATCACATGAACCGCGTGTTTCTCCAGGGGTTCAGGCAGGGAATCTTTCCCGGACTTACTCGGAGTTACAGGTGAAACTTGAAAAATTAGAATATCGTGGAAAAGTTCGTTTATTTCAGTAATTCAACTTAAAAGGTGAAACTAATATATGAGATCGACTCATGACATGCAAAGCGAGATATGCTTCTACTTCTCAGAGGTCCAATCTTGCTCAATTTGCAATCCTTGTTTTGCTGATTTCCTTGAATATTCTAATTTTCTGAGATTGTTAATTTGGGGTTTTCATAAGCTGATCATCGCAATGATAACAAATCAGGGCTTGACGTATCTCACTTTGCATGTCATGAGTCTGTCTCATATATTAGTTTCACCTTTGAAGTTGAATTGGTGAAATAAAGGAACTTTTCCACAATATTCTAATTTTTCAAGTTTCACCTGCACTACCAGGGATTGAACCTGGAACCTTCTGCATGCAAAGCAGGTGTTCTCTGCCTGTCCTCCATGGTGGCTCTTCCCCAGTGTGGGCACCCCCCCCCTCTTTTCTTCCCTTCCCCTGTCTGCTCTTCGCCTCCACGTCTCCCTCCGACTAACGCTCCCCTCCGTCTCCTTCCCCCAGGGAACTACTTCTACGTGAGCTTGCCGGCGGGTCCTGAGGAATGCCAGCCGGACGCCAGGAGCCCCAGCCCCATGGAGCCTGCCCGTCCTTCCAGCCCACCAAAGAGCTCCCCTCCTGCTGCCAGGCCGCCCCACAGGTGGCATCGTGCCAAGGAGAGCCCGGCAGCAGGCTGGCTTGGCCACTTGGAAGGCCCGCCAGCCGCCCCAGATCTCTCTCCCTCCAGCCAAGTGGTCCGGGATGTGGACGTCATCTTCCAGACGATAGAGCAGCTCTCACTGAAGCTCACCAGGCTAAAGGTGAGGGGTGGGGGGCGGCTTGGGGGGCAAGAAGGAAACCCTTGGTCCTCTGTCACCAGCAGGAAAGCTTTCAGCCACCTGCATGTGGCCTCTGTTGTGAGAGGCAGGGCAATGGGTTGAAATGGGCTGGGGGAATGAATACTGTGTGTCTTGGGATGGGGAGAGAATCAAAGCAGGCACAGAGGGTGGTCTCCAGCCTTGCCAGTCATGTCGCCCTTGGACTGAAAAAGAGCCCCCCCCCGCCCCAACTGAGGACCTAATGGGGGGAAAGATGTGGAACACGTAATCGAATAAGCCCAGTGGCCCTTCTTCTCAGGCATCCCTAATGGCCCCTTCTGTAGTGGTCAGATGGGATTACTATGAGGAATTATAAAATATGCATCAAGCCATTGTGTCAGCGATGAAAGCATTGAGTTGACTGGGTTTGATTCATGGACAATAATTTCTGGTCAAATCCCACAAGCCTCTCCATCTATGCCATTTGCTTTCTCTACACCTGACAGGCACGTATCAGCATTCTGAAACACAGGCCGGTTGCTTCCTCAGGCATCCTCAGTACATGAAGATAGTAGGTCACTTTGATGTAGTTTAATCTTTAGATAGATCTGAAGGGCCAGGAAGAGAGTTCACAAGGAGATGGTAAATACTGCCATCCTGTCTCTCCTGTTTATGACCTCTGGGGTTTTGCTGAATGCATTCCTCCTTATATTCCTATTTCATTTACTCTGGACTACTATGCATGCTCAAGTAGGAAATAGTTTCTTTGTAGTTTTAACTTTAACCTTGTCCCACGTGGGGTTTTTGAAATGCTCAGAGGAAATTGATTGGTTCTTATGAACACTGTGTAAAAAGTTCTTTTGTGAATAAAACTCACCTGGGCCAAAGAATTATCATACACACTCCTCCCAGAGTCTTGCTGGTCAAGCCTTGTGTGTATTCTATTAATCAGAGTCCAATCCTTCCTTGTTTTGGGAACGCTACACCTTCCCCTCTCTCTGTTTGGGGTCTTGTAGGATGTTGAGAAGGCCCACCAGGAGCTGCTGCAATCCTTGAGTGGCGGCTCTACCACAGACAGCTCCACGCCGGTGGGCTGCGTGCCGCCGGATCTGAGCCAACCGCTGCCGGGCAGCCGCAGAGTCTCCAGAGCCAGCGATGAGGACCTTCTGCCCTCCCCACAATCTCCGGCGGAGGCAGCAGCTGCGTTGGGTAAGAAGCCCCCTGTTTGCCCCCTCCTCTTTTGCTGCGGACACCTCTCTCCACCTGCAGGAGATTGGGGGCTCCCCAACCCCTTTCCGCCTGAGGGGGAAATACTCCTGCTGTGCTTGGCTGCTCTTCAGAGTGTTGGTGCTGACCTTGAAAGCCCTAAACGGCCTCAAAGGCCCAGTAGACCTGAAGGAGTGTCTCCACCCCCATCATTCAGCGTGGACACTGAGGTCCAGATCTGAGGGCCTTCTGGCAGTTCCCTCCCTGAGAGAAGCCAAGTTACAGGGAAGCAGGCAGAGGGCCTTCTCGGTGGTGGCGCCCGCCCTGTGGAACGCCCTCCCACCATATGTCAAAGAGAAAAACAACTACAGTGGTACCTCGGGTTACAAACACTTCAGGTTACAGACTCCGTTAACCCAGAAGTAGTACCTTGGGTTAAGAACTTTGCTTCAGGGTGAGAACAGAAATCGCGCGGCGGCAGCGGAAGGCCCTATTTGCTAAAGTGGTACCTCAGGTTAAGAACAGTTTCAGGTTAAGAACGGACCTCCAGAACGAATTAAGTTCTTAACCCCAGGTACCACTGTACCTGACATTTAGAAGACATCTGAAGGCAGCCCTGTTCAGGGAAGTTTTTAATGTGTGACATTTTGATGTATTTTTAATCTTCGTTGGAAGCCGCCCAGAGTGGCTGGGGAAGCCCAGCCAGATGGGCAGGGTACAAATAATAAATTATTATTATTATTATTATTATTATTATTATTATTATTAAAGTGTGTCCCCCCTTCTCTCTCCCTTCCAGGCCAGATCTCCCTTTCTGAAGACAGCCCCCAGGAGGTGACCCTTTAGGAAGGGGCATTTTGCAACTGGACGGACTGAAGGCAGGCAGCAGGCGGACTCGCTCGCGGGCAGATCGTCGCCCCCTCCTCTTCCCTGCCCACTTTGGGGGTCTCTGGGTTGAACTGAGGAGGGGGCGGGGGTCCTGTAGCGGCCAGCGTGAGAAGCGGCAAGACCTGCGATGGAGCAGAAGGAAAACTGGAATCCCTGGGATGCACATGCTGGATTAATCTGAACCCTGGAAAACAAGAATATCTGTGGGGCTTCCCAGGAGGGACAGCCAGGCTCCCGGAGAGTGTGGTTTTTTTTTGGGGGGGGGGCTTAAGGTGGAGAGAGCACCCGCTTCTCTCTCTCTCTCTCTCTGCCTGCATGTCTCTTCCATTTTGGGTAGGAGGTAGCTTCCATTTGCTCCCCCCACAACCGCTGAATCAATCGCGTACATATGCACCCCTGCATATGCACCCCACAGACTGGCTTTTCCAATGTACATGAAAGCTGGAAATATATTCTGTATAATTGCACTTTTTTTCCATTTTGTTTATTTTTGTTTTTCTCTCCACGGTGAGGAAGACCCCGTCCCCACTGGAGAGATTTCCCAGCTGCTTCCAGACCTTATTTGATATAAATATGTATGTATATGCATTGAGTTATTGTAAATATATGAGGAAGTTGTTGGTTTTTTTAAAAAGATATGCCTCCATACCCTGATGGATATCTAGAAGATTGGAAAGACCCACGACCCCCGTAGCCCAGACTGGGGTGGTGGGGGGCAGCAAAGACCACTGCAACTCTCAGGGCATGACAGTGACAGATCGAGCAGCAGCCCAAAGGGATCAGGCAGGCAACGGCCGCCCCCCCCCCCGTGCCCCCCACCCCAAACCCTCTCGGGGCAGAATGGCTGCCCTTCACCCCACAAGCACCGCTGTCTTCCGCTCTGGCACTCACTTCGCGAGAGGTGGGCGAGGGCTGGGATGTGGGGGCACCTGCCTTGCAGATAGGGTCCTCCTGCTGTTTTATTTGGGGAGGGGGCGCCTGCTGGTGCTACGACAATCTGCCCCCCTCCCCAGTCGCCCTTTCCTCCTGCGGCCGCTCTGGCTTTGCCACAGGGCAGGCGGCGTTTGGGCTGGAGCAGAGGGCAGGCGACCCCTCTTGGTTCTCAGGCTTGCCACCCCCCAACCCCGACCCCCAACCAGCCTGGCCGGGCCGTGCAGATTCCTGGGGGGGCCTCCCTGGCTCCAGCTGCAAGTCCCTCGCAAACCCCCTCCCCCCGCTTGCTGAAACAGGTGGATGAGGCATAGATTATATATAGATATATATATAGATATATATATATGTTTAAAAAAAAATAAGATGCCAGACTGTTTGCTGTTCAATCCGCTAAAAGCCAATTTTATTTTCTTCCTTCCGATGGTAAAGGTTTGTGGTTTTTGTTTTTTTGTTTTTTAAGAAAAGTGGGGGGGAAAGTAAAATATTATTTGACCTCCTGTCTGTGCGGATTTTTTTCCTTTCACCAAAAATGGAGCGGAGGAATCTGGAAGGGCTGAATGGACAGAAACAGACCCCCCCCCCGCTGCCTTTGGATGCAAGTGTGAAGTGGGGGGGGCAAGCAATATAAGGCCCTAAGAGAGAGGGGGCTCTATAGGGGTTGTTCTGGTGGGGGTGGAGTGCCAGGGAGGGACCCCTGTTGGGGGGGGTCTTTCGGTGGTCATTGCTTGAGGGGAGGGAATATCCCTGACAATAAGGGTGGGGGGCGTTTGGTGATTTCCCCTTGTTTAATAACACCTTATACAATTTTGAAACTATTTTGGCCCTATCTGTCCTATATCCTTTCACTAATTTTTCGAAGGGTGTAATCATTCTTTTACTACATTTTTTAACTTCTTCCTTTAGCAGAGAGTAAATTTGTCCTTTCTGTAACCAATTAATTTTATTCCAAATACCACTTTCCTGTTCCATTGTGCCTTCCATTCCCCAACTATTCTCCATCTCCTCAATTGAGATCTCCTTTAATTTATCCCCTACCTCCTTTGGGGTGAGCTCCCTTAACGGGGCCATTTTATCATTTTGGGAAGGGGAGAGAGGTCAGGAAAAAGCTCCCTTCTCCACTTCTCCCATACCCAGATGGACCCCGTAAATGTTGATATTTTATCTACTTCCCTTTTCCTTTTCCTCCTATCAAATATTCTTATTTTCCCTCCTACTACTTCCAAATTCTCCTGCTCAATACACCCCAAATCTTCCCCCTGTTCTCCCTCCAACCAAATCACAAGATGTCTCAGTTGTGGGTGCAATGGGACTGCAGTGAGAGGGTGGGGGCCGGAAATGCACGTTGGGCAACTGAGGTTCAGACTGCAGGATATGGGAGGTGGGAGTGGGGTCCCTCACGGGTGGGGGGGCCTCAAAGTGGGTGTAATGGGCTGTTATGAAGAGTCCTAACTTGCAGCCTTTCTCAACCAGTGGGTCCCCAGATGTTGTTGAACTACAACCCACATCACCCCTAACTTTCAGAGCACAATTCAAAGTGTTGGTGCTGACCTTGAAAGCCCTAAACGGCCTCAAAGGTCTAGTATACCTGAAGGAGCGTCTCCACCCCCATCGTCCAGCCTGGACACTGCGGTCCCGATCCGAGGGCCTTCTGGCAGTTCCCTCCCTGCAAGAAGTGAGGTTACAGGGAACCAGGCACAGCGCCTTCTTGGTGGTGGCACCTGAGCTGTGGAACACCCTTGTGGAACGTCTTGTCAGGATTCAACCTCAATCTGTTAGCCGCCAACCATCCTCCCACCGCCTCCAGGCACTCACACAGGACCTTCACCGCCTCCACTGGTTCTGATTTGAAAGAGAGGTAGAGCTGGGTATCATCTGCTTACTGATGAACACCCAGCCCAAACCCCCTGATGATCTCTCCCAGCGGCTTCATATAGATGTTGAAAAGCATGGGGGAGAGGACAGAACCCTGAGGCACCCCACAAGTGAGAGCCCAGGGGTCTGAACACTCATCCCCCACCACCACTTTCTGGACACGGCCCAGGAGGAAGGAGCGGAACCACTGTATGACAGTGCCCCCAGCTCCCAGCCCCTCAAGACGGTCCAGAAGGATGTTATGGTCAATGGTGTCAAAAGCTGCTGAGAGATCCAGCAGAACTAGGAAACAGCTCTCACCTTTGTCCCTAGCCCGCCGGAGATCATCAACCAGCGCGACCAAGGCAGTTTCAGTCCCGTGATGAGGCCTGAATCCCGATTGGAAGGGATCCAAATGGTCCGCTTCTTCCAGGCGTGCCTGGAGTTGTTCAGCAACCACTCACTCAATCACCTTGCCCAAGAATGGAAGATTTGAGACTGGGCGATAGTTGGCCATCGTGGCCGCATCTAAAGATGGTTTTTTAAGAAGCGGTTTAATAACCGCCTCCTTCAGCGGGTCTGGGAAGGATCCCTCACGGAGGGAAGCATTCACCACCCCGCAGAGCCCATCGCCCAGCCCTTCCCGGCTAGCTTTTTAGAGAAAGACAGAAAGAGAAAAACAACTACCAGATTTTTAGAAGACATCTGAAGGCAGCCCTGTTTAGGGAAGCTTTTAATGTGTGACATTTTAGTGTATTTTTGTCTTTGTTGGAAGCCGCCCAGAGTGGCTGGGGAAACCCAGCCAGATGGGTGGGGTACAAATAATAAATTACTATTATATTATAGCTAGCAAGGCCAGAGCTCAGGGATGATGGGAGTTGTAGTCCATCAACATCTGGGGACCCACAGGTTGAGAAGCGCTGTAAGGGATGAAGTGAGAGGGTCTCCCTGGAAGGGAAGGA
The DNA here is from genome assembly GCF_964106645.2 of Podarcis pityusensis. Lineage (NCBI taxonomy): Eukaryota > Metazoa > Chordata > Lepidosauria > Squamata > Lacertidae > Podarcis > Podarcis pityusensis. The sequence goes on along the minus strand of NC_138041.1, from coordinate 891,219 downwards.
TTTGAGGAGGGGGCTGGGAGCTCCGTGCCCACTTTGGGGGGGAAGAGCAGGTGACAGCCCCCATCTTCTCCTCAGCTGCTTAGGAGACCTGGGGCAGCCCCCTCAAAACTGGGCTCAGGCTTTGCCCTGAGTAGTGGGCCGCAGTTGCCGTGGCAACCAAGCCTTGGCAGCACCCTGTTCTCCCAAGGCCCCCCCCCGCCACCCCCGCAGGGTGGGCTGCCCATTGCCAAAGCAGTCTTCCAGGGGGCTCTCTCGGCGAGGCGGGTCATGGGGCGCCGAAAAGGAACAGCAACAAAATGGGTCTTCCGTCGTGATTCCTTCCATCGTCCCACCAGGAGTTTGAACACTTTGGAAGCGACTTTCAGCGGCGCAGGGGGTGTCCCTAAAAACACGCAGCTCTGGGGGACCAAAGGCGGGGGGGGAGCCCCTCTTCTCCCCCCTGAGCTGATGAAGATGGAAGATGGTGATGAAGACACCTTGGGCAAAGGGGGGGGAGGAGGAAGGCGTCCCAGCTGGGAATATCTAAGCAGTGGCGTCCAAATTTTTTCAGAGGGCCAGATGTGATGAAGTGAAGGGCCATGGGGGCCGACCAAAGTTGACCTCTTTTTTAGGATTGAAGTTGTTAAGGGTTTTTTAGGATTTTACCCCGGGAAATAAACTGCCACAGGGGCTGGAATCAACCGACCGGTAGGCTGGATTAGGCCCCTGAAACAGACTTTGGACATGCCTGATCTAATGCAACCACCACAACTTCCCTGAGCTCCTTAGAGGAAGATGAGAAGAATCATTTCAGAGGTCCTGCTCCTCTGGCCAGTTGCGCAGGACGGTTGTTCCATGAGTGGAGAAGCATCATGCATACTGGCAAACACGATGCAAACAAGATGTGATCTGCCTGAGATAAGATAAAACCCCCAAGTGTGTTTTATAAGCTGGTCTCCGACCGTAATAAATTATCTATCTATCTAAACTTCATTCGCAATAGCCAATGGCCATAGCAACAGTAAAACATTACAGTATACGCAGAAAAGGAAATTTGATATAAGAGCACAATTTAAAGTCCTGAATCGGCAGTCAGTGGCCCTTATTCTGATTGCCCCAGCTAGGAACCTAGCAACCTTTGCTGATATCTGCTCATTTTGATCTGAGCTCCTTAGAGGAAAGGGAAGGGAGGGGAGGGGAGCAGCCCTGGGTTCAAGGGCATCCTGGGGTTTTTTGACCCTCCTCTCCCAGCTGAGGCTTTCCTGCAAACAAGCGTGTTTCGCATCCAGACTCCCCCTTTTCCCCGCCTTGCAGAAGCGACTTGCACCGTGGGGAGACATGGATCCCTCCTTCCGGGTGCCTCCAGGGGGCACCTTTCTCGACCCAAGCGGATCCTTCAGCTGCGAACCCCTGCACTTGCAGCTGGTTGGACTAGATGACCCTTGGGAATACCTTCCAAACTACGATTCCTTCCCATTATAATCATCTTTGGCTTGTTAACGGAGAAATCTGAGGGCTCCCTTGGACGAAAAACAAGGACACCAGCCAGGAATGGCAGAGCAAAACAGCAGCCAGGAGGCCTGGTCTTGATGGAAGACTGTCGCGACAGGACTCCCACCTGCCACCAGGTGGAACAAGATGGGAGCCCCAAACAAAACAGCGCCCAAACTTCTATTAGCTGCTGGTGGCGCTGTGGGTTAAACCACTGTGCCTAGGACTTGCCAATCAGAAGGTTGGCGGTTCGAATCCCTGCGACGGGGTGAACTCCCGTTGCTCTGTCCCAGCTCCTGCCAACCTAGCAGTTCGAAAGTATGTTAAAGTGCAAGTAGATAAATAGGTACCACTCCGGCGGGAAGGTGAATGGCGTTTCCGTGCGCTGCTCTGGTTCGCCAGAAGCGGCTTACTCATGCTGGCCACATGACCCGGAAGCTGTACGCCTGATCCCTCGGCCAATAAAGCGAGATGAGCGCCGCAACCCCAGAGTCGTCCGCGACTGGACCTAAGGTCAGGGGTCCCTTTAATCCCCATGTTACGCCCCCCCCAACTACATCACTCATACATCATGAAAGGGGAGGTCTGGTGGCCGTAATCTGAGCATCCTGGACCCTGCCCCATGGTTCCCCTTGCCCTCCACCAAACACCCATCAAGTGGAACAAAAGAGATCTTGACATTTCCCTCTTTCCCAGCCACGTTCATCCCACCCTTTGGTCTTCATCTGGGTTTGTTATTTCTGGAATGGCTACCTGTCTGGCACTCAGGTATCAGGATGCCAGGAATTATCCCTCAGGCAGAGGGGCTGCTGAGGAGCTGAGCTCACATGTCTATAGGAATTTCTGAAGTTTTCCCAGTAAGCCAGTATACAGATACATTGATCAGTGAATTCTTACATTTGGTATCGTGCAGCAAAGGCCCTTTGAATAGACAGGAAGAAACTGTCATGAAGTGTTTTGTGGGGACAAATCACAAAAGTGATGGTGCTGATTCTGGTAGTGGGCTGCATGTGCATGAGATCTGCTGGAGGGGCAACCCCCCCCCCAAAAAAAACCCCTATGCACAAATTCCTGCATCAGGCTCGCAACGAGAAGCTGAGCCCTGCTCAGAGTAGACCCATTGGGTTCCCCGGAGAAGCGGAAGGGCCCCGATCCCGGAGGGCGGAGCTGCGGCGGAGGAGCGGAAGGGAAGGCGAGGCTCCGGCTGGCTCCGCCCGAGAAGGAGGCGGAGAAGGCCGAGGCTTCGTGGCCGCTTTCCTGCCCGGCTTCCCCGCCTCCCTCCCGGCAGACATGGCGGCGCCCGCCCCGCAAGAGCAGCCGCAGCAGCAGCAGGACGCGGAGCTGGAGGAGCTCCTCGAGAGTAAGGAAGGGGGAGACCCCGGGGTGGGGGTGGGGGGTAGAGGGGGACCCCCTCCAAGTCCCACGCAAACCCAAGCCCCGCCCCGAAACTGCCCTCTTCCCTCCCCCCCACCCCCGTTCCCACGATCAGGGTCGCGACACGCGTGTCAGTCCGTGGGGTGAGAAGGGTCTGGGTCTGCCCCACCCCGCAGGGGGGCAGGGAAAAAGAGAGCCTCCCCGCAAAGGACCTTGACCTTGGGGCTGCCGCCTGCCAGGCCTCCCCGGCTGGTTTGGGGGGGCAGCTGCGTGTAGGTGGGGGGAGAGGCTCCCCCCTCAATCCCCCACCTTCCCCCCAAAGGATCTGACACGGGGGTTGACTCCCACCCCCCATGCCTCCCCTGTTCACACATCCCAAAGAGAATCCCCGCTGCGGGGGCCTTTAAAGAGACTCTCCCCACATTTTCTCCCTAAGGGGGGCTGCCCCATATACTGCTTATTTCTCCCCCCCCCCACACTTCATATACCCCTGCTTAGAAGCCTGTATATATGTCTTTGCACGTGGGAAGGTCTCTCATAACGTGTCCCAGCAGGAAGAGTCGAAACCCTGCCCCACCTCTCCCCAAATTAAAATAAATGCCCTCTTGGCGGAGTGGACCGAGACCCCCATCGCTGGGCACAGTGCCCCCCTCCCCGTCCCCACATGACGCACTCCCCCTGGGGATTTTGAAGCAGAGGTTGGGTGGCCATCTGTTATGTATGATCTAGCTGAGATTCCTGCATTGCAGCGGGTTGGGCTGGATGACCTCTGGGGGTCCCTTGCGACTCCACAGTTCTAGGGTTTCTTTGTGGGCTGGCGCAGGGGGGCGAGGCTGCCCTGGGGCTCCTCTGTGGCAGCAGGTGACCCTCCTGCCTGGCGGCTCACCTGGCGCTCACAAGTGTATTTTCTGACGTTTGTGCCTTGCCCTTTCTTGCTGCCCTGACAAATTCAGGATATTACAATATAAGCCCTTAACAGCTTAGGACCAGGGATCATCTTACGCCATATACGCCCACTCTGCTAAATCCACACAATCTGCGGAGCTGGCACTGGGGCAGGTGCCGTACGGCACCCATTCTGTAGCCATAAGAAACCAGCATCTTAGTGTGTTGGCAGCCACCCTGTGGAACTCCCTGCCTCTTGACAGGGGCCTTCGCTGTGCTCTTTACAGCGCCTGCTAAAAACATTTTTGTTTAAACAAGACTATCCAGATAGGCGGAATGTTTACATGTGTCTTACTTTTTAGCTGATTGTTGATTTTAATTATTTTTTGAATGTTTCCAACAGCTGCTTTTAACTGTTTTCCCCGATAACTTTATTGTTTTGCTCTTTATGAGGATTATTTTTTTTTAACACCATCAGTGGTATATCGATTTTATGAATCAATACATAAATAGCAAAAAAATAAGAATGCGATGCACATTTTGCTGTGGGGCACATTTTGACCCACCTTTCCCCCAAGGTGGCGTGTGTCCCCCCCCCCTTTAATCCCCACGACAACCTTGTGAGCTTGAAAGGCAGCGGTCACACTCCTCCCTGGCGGAGTGGCAGGATTGGAACCCGGGCCTCTCCCAGGACCTCATCCAGCGCCCCTATTCAGCAGGGGTTGTTGTTGTTGCTCAACACAAGGCTGGCAACGTGCTCCTCTTGGGTGAGGCAAGAGTCTGGAGGTGGCTCTCTCTCTCAGTTGCATCACTGCTTTGAACTCTTATCTCCTTTCGTAAGGACTTTAGTGTGTCAGAGAGGATCGCTGCAGATTTTCTGTCATTTCGCAGCCCTGCCAGATTGAACGTTTGGGCTTTCCGTTCTTTTAAAAAACCCGCTTTGGCTTAGGCAAACGAGCCAGGATCTGCCTTGAGCTCAATGGGGCAGGATCCTGGCCTCCGTGTCCCCTCTTCCCACAACGCCTCCTCGCACTCGCTCCTTCCTTCCCAGGTGGAGTCTGGAAAGGAGATTCTGCTCAGGATCTGGGCGGTTTCAGGAGCAGGTTGGAAGCCGATTTGGCCATTAAATTTGCCTTCTTTAAGTGAAGAGAGAGATGCAGCAGTGACAAATCTGCATTCTTTTATGTCTCTATATTTCCACCTACGTCCTGCAACGTAGTAAAGAAAGATGCTGTAAATAAGGCACCTTGGAGCTTGAAATTATAACATTATTTATCAAAACGTGGCAACATTCGGCCGACTGATCAGTTATAACTTGCATTTTACGTGTTTATTTGGAAAATAATCACTGTGACTTTATGTTGCATCAGTCAGCGTCATTATGCAACTGATGAAATGTGTACAGACGGTTGTTCAAAATTTTATTCTTCCCCCGCTCCCTTATTTTTATTCAACGCCCCCCCCCAATTGCTGCTCCCGCCCCCTGGATCATTACAGCGCCCCCCCCGGGAGTGATATCGCCCCCTTTGGGAAACACCGGGGTGGGGGGGTCTTCCTGCCCCACTGTGTGCTGGGAAGCCCCCAGAAGGTGCCTTTTCCTTGGGGAAATTCCACCCTGGGCCCCCCCAGCAAAGAAACCCCTCTCTTGCCTTCTGGATTTAGGGGAGATGCGTACCTGCTCACGTCTGCTCCCTCATGTGGGGGTGGCTGTTTCAATAATGCCCCCCCTCGCCTTGCATCATCACTCTTCTTTCTCCCCCCCCTCTAGGTGCCCTCGATGACTTTGACAAGGCCAAGCCAGTCCCATCGCCGCCCCCTTCAACTGCCTCCGTGGGGGACGGCAGCGTCTCTGAGAAATCGCCTGGAGATGCTGCCAAGGTAGGGCAGGCGACCTGAGCGCCCCCCCTGGGAATGTGGGGATGTGTGGGGCGGCTGGGGGAGAGAGGGCAGCCCCTTGCTCCCAAGGAGACAGACCTTGGGGGTCTTGGCTCGGCAGGGGTCGAGGGTCGCACAGGGACAGGACCGCCAACTGCCTGTTGCTTCTTCTCCCTGTTGCTGAAACGGCCCACAGCTTCTTGACCTTGAGAACAATTTGCAGTTCCCACTCTGTAAAATGGGCCCATTGGGCCACACAAGAAGTTGTGTGGATGTCAGAGAGGGCCGAGTGTGGCGCTGATTTGAGCTCCTAAATAGCTCCTGGCCTTGCTCTCCTCTGGCGAGTGAGTTTTGTTTCCAGGCGAGTGGACAGGAAAGTTCTTATTTTATATTTATATATATATATTTATTAATTTTTTAACATATAAGTTCCAACAATCATTTAACATAACTTCTTATCTTACACAGTAATTTAGACTTCCGTCAACAACCTCTGAAGATTTTCCGTTCTTTATCACGTGTTCTGCATTTCTTAATTTCTTATTACTTTTAATTGTCCTTAACTAACAATTCTCTTCATAATCTCTTCAGTATTTTGCAAAGTCCTCCTTACACAACTTCTTGCAGTCCTCCTAGCGTAATCTGTTTATCACAATTGCTTTTCAAATAGTTCAGATATTTACTCCAGTCCTCCAAGAATCTCTGATCCTGCAGGTTTCAAATCCTTCTTGTTAATTTATCTAATTCTGCATTGTCCATTAATTTCATTTGCCATTCTTCTTTCGTCAGTAATTCTTCTTGCTTCCATTCTTGTGCCAATAAATATTCTTGCTGCTGTTGTTGCATATAAAAACAGTTCATAATCCTGTCTGTTAATATCATCCCCTGCAATGCAAGTAAAACTGCTTCTGGTTTATTAGTGAAGGACAGGAAAGTTCTTAAGAACAGATTTATTTATTTTCCTTTTGGCCCTGGACTTTGCCAGCTGCCTGGGCAAATGTTTTGTGGGCTGTTCGTGTGGGTCAGTGGCAAGACCCAGGGCTTCCCCTCTGCTTAAATCCAGGGGGTGCTGAGCCCCACTGCTCGTCTCACCCATTTCGCTTTTTCTCTTCCCAGGATTCCCTCTTTGCCTCGCAGGAGAAGTTCTTCCAGGACCTCTTCGATAGCGAACTGGCCTCCCAGGCCACGGCGGAGTTTGAGAAGGCCATGAAGGAGTTGGCCGAGGAGGAACCCCACCTGGTGGAGCAGTTCCAGAAGCTCTCCGAAGCAGCAGGCAGAGTCGGTGAGCAAGTTGCTTTTGGGGAGTTTCTTGAAATCCTCTTTCTCCGCCCCTCTTCTTAGGGGAGAGCCAGGCAGGGTCTGAACTTGCTCCCTCCAGCAGGACATTGCTAGAAAAAGAAGAGTCTAGTGCCCAGATCAAGGGAAGGGATAAAAAGGTAAAGGGACCCCTGACCATTAGGTCCAGTCGTGGCCGACTCTGGGGTTGTGGCGCTCATCTCGCTTTATTGGCTGAGGGAGCCGGCGTACAGCTTCCGGGTCATGTGGCCAGCAGGACTAAGCCGCTTCTGGCGAACCAGAGCAGCACACGGAAACGCCGTTTCCCTTCCCGCCAGAGTGGTACCTATTTATCTACTTGCACTTTGACGTGCTTTTGAACTGCTAGGTTGGCAGGAGCAGGGACCGAGCAACGGGAGCTCACCCCGTCGCAGGGATTCGAACCGCCGACCTTCTGATCAGCAAGTCCTAGGCTCTGTGGTTTAACTCACAGCGCCACCCGCGTCCCAAGGGAAGTGATAGTCCTGCCGTGGTCAAACCCCTCCTGGAGTCCGGTGTCCAGTGTCCAGTTCTGGGCACCTCCGTTGGAGGAGGATATTGAAAAGATGGAGCATGTGCAGAGGAGGGTGACTGAGATGGTCAAGGGTCTGGAAGCCAAGGAATAGTTGAGGGAGCTGCGGATGTTAGAATTCCTGCTCCATGATTGCAGTCATGGGATTTTTGTCTATCACATGACGGTGTATGTTTTGACACCACAGAGTGGGAAGTGACGGAGACAGGATGTTTGTGTTGCTGAGTTCCATGAAGTGGGACTGTTGTCCTTTGTTCTTTCTCTCTTTGCTGTCTGATGCTAGAGAGAGAGGGAGCCATCTTGCAGTGCTCTTTGTGTGTTTATATGTAAATAAAGTAGATTAGCCAAAATGCTGAGTTGCTGAGGTCTGTCACGCGAAATGCGAAGACACTGCGGATCCCTAAGTGTGCCGGTGTCGGTTGGCATCGGTCGCTGTGATGTTCAGGCTGAAGAAAGATTTTGAAGCTCCTGAACAAAGGACCAGGAGGGAGGGAACATGCCAGCCGGGGATGTGTCTCTGCCAGGGTCCTACTCGAGTGTAGGACAAGCTCCTGACAGCTTAGCCTGGAGAACAGATATCTTAAGGGCTGTCACACGGAAAATGGAGCCAGCTTCTTTTCTCCTGCTCTGGAGGGCAGGACTCACACCCATGGCTTCAAGTTACAAAAAGTAGATTCTGACTCAACATCAGGCAGAACTTTCTGACAGTAAGAGCTGCTCAAGAGTGGAACAGTCTCCCTCGAAGGTTGCGGACTCTCCTTCCTTGGAGGTTTTTAAGCAGTGGCTGGATGGCCATCAGTCCTGGATGCTTTAGCTGAAATTCCTGTATTGCAGGGGGCTGGACTAGATGAGCCCTGGGGCTCCCTTCCAACTCCACAATTCCATGAGATGCCGCCCCAAAATGTTGTGCAGTGCCACCGTCTCTGGAGGACAGCAGCCCACACTGACACCCCGTCCTTCTCAAAACGAAGACTTCCACGCTTCTCAAAATAAATGCGGGGGTGCTTTCCCACCCACCCTAAGCATCACACATTTATGAAGCAAAGCTAAGAGACCTCCATCTGAACATTAGACCCAGCACCTTTCAGGCTGCTTTACATCAATCAAGAGATCGTACCGCTATGCTGTTACTTGAAGAAAAAATATGTGTTAAAACTGTCACTTTGAAAGGGGCTCTTTGAAAAGAATGCTCTTTAAAACACACACGCAAACATAACCGGACTCCCACTGGTTAGCTAAAAATGCCTGGATGCCCCAAAGAGATCCACGCATTTTCTAACCGCAGCCTCAGCTGCGTGAGTTCAAACTAGTGAAAATGCTGTGTGGGCTTCCAGATTCTGCTTAAAAACCTCCAACGAAGGAGAGCTGAATCTGAATGAATGAATGAATGTTATGATTATGGCCACAGACCAGTTCTGGCTCACTTACAATATCAGGAAAATCATAAAACACAACAGGAATACATTGAATTGCAATTGGGTATAACAGAGATAATTCAGATATAGTGGCAGTTAAAAATATACATTAAATCTAAAATATAACCTAAAATTGTCATTTAAAACCTTAATCATTTTAGTAGTACAGCTTGTTCCCTAAGTTTTATGGCAGTTGCACAGAATTTGGCCAGGAGAGCTGCTGCTGTTGTTGCTACACGTAGAATTGTATGTGGGGACATGGGTGGCGCTGTGGGTTAAACCACAGAACCTAGGACTTGAGATCAGAAGGTCAGCGGTTCGAATCCCCGCAATGATGGGGTGAGCTCCCGTTGCTCGGTCCCTGCTCCTGCCAACCTAGCAGTTCGAAAGCACGTCAAAGTGCAAGTAGATAAATAGGTACCGCTCTGGCGGGAAAGTAAACGGCGTTTCCGTGCGCTGCTCTGGTTCGCCAGAAGCGGCTTAGTCATGCTGTTCACATGACCCGGAAGCTGTATGCCGGCTCCCTCGGCCAATAAAGCGAGATGAGCGCCGCAGCCCCAGAGTCGACCATGACTAGACCTAATGCTCAGGGGTCCCTTGACCTTTACAGTTGGAATCACAGCTAAAGGTTCCCTGGCACGATGCCCATCCAGCCTCTGAAAGAGATCTCGCCCACAACCTTCGGAGGTTGCCTGCTCCTCTGTCCAATGGCTCTTACCCCTGGAAAGTTCTTCCTGACCTTGAGTCAGAATGCCAGCGTTGCCTGACTTCAAGTAACTTTTCTGATGGATGGGCAACTCAGCACAGAATTGCGACCTTTGCCATGGCAGTTCATGGATGTTTTGTGGGAACCCCTTCTTCCCTCAGGCGAGTCTCAGGCCCTTGGGGTCTCCAAATTCCTGTTGCAGGATTTCTGGTGCCCTTTCAGAATAAAGACAGGGGGAGCAGTGAGGTTGCATCCTGTTTCAGGCTCCTGGGTGAGAGCAAAGAGGCCGAGAGGGCAGGTGTGTCAGAAGCGGAAGGAACTGACGCTGGGTTATTTATTTTGTAAAAATTATACACTGCTTGATTGTGTAAACAAACGACAACCCTCAAAGCGATTTACCAAAAATATAAAACAGTAAAATCAAGAAAAAATTACGACAGTGCTTTAAAACTTGCATAAGTTGAAACACCAGATCAGATTAAAACTGTTTCAACTTTCTCAGGAATTATATATATAAATGTGTGTGTGTGGCTTTATATTTTTGTACAATTTGTCGTTCAAGTTGTTAGTCGTCGCTTTACATTTTCGTACACCACGTAAGAGATTTATATATTTAAGAAAACTTATTAAGTGGTATAGAAGTGGTCTAAATATATAAATAATATTTTTCATTTTAAAACCAAATGCATTTTCCTCTTCAGGGGTCTCTTAAACACTTTCTCCCTCGCTTTTTTGCAGGAAGCGACTCCAACTCCCAGCAGGAGTTCACTTCCTGCCTGAAAGAGACGCTCAGCGGCTTGGCAAAGAACGCAGACGACCTCCAGGTATTACAATAATAATAATAATTTATTATTTGTACCCCACCCATCTGGCTGGGTTTCCCCAGCCACTCTGGGCGGCTTCCACAGAGACCAAAAATACACTAAAATATCACACATTAAAAACTTCCCTGAACAGGGCTGCCTTAAGATGTCTTCTGAATGTCAGGTAGTTGTTTATTGCTTTGACATCTGATGGAAGGGCGTTCCACGGGGCGGGCACCACTACCGAGAAGCTCTGAACCCCTTTCTGCCTCCCTGGCTTCTCCAAAACGCTTCCTCTGCGTTTCCAGCGGCGGATCCACTTTGCAGACCCTGTTTCGTCAACGCCTGTTTGGGGCGTGAGAAGAACAAATCCCAGTTGCTGCCCTCACTGCAAGCGGGGAGAGCGCTGCTGCTTCTCTTGCACCCAGGGCCCGCTTGCGGGATTCCACTTGGGGCATTTGGTTGGCTGGGACTAGATGGGACGCTGGCCTGATCCAGAAGGCCAGGCTCTCCATGCGGAGGTCTCCTCTGATAGCAGAACCTCCATGCCCAAGAGCAGTCTACCACAGAATAACAGGTGGCGGGGAACTGCAGAGCTGCTGTTGTGCTCAGGGTCCCACTTGGGAGATTCCTTTTGGCCACTTTTGAGAACTAACAACAACAACAATTTATTATTTGTACCCCACCCATCTGGCTGGGTTTCCCCAGCCACTCTGGGCAGCTTCCAACAAAATATTAAAATACAGTAATGCATCAAACATTAAAAGCTTCCCTAAACAGGGCTGCCTTCAGATGTCTTCTAAAAGTCTGGTAGTTGTTTATGCCTTTGACATCTGGTGGGAGGGCGTTCCACAGGGCGGGAGCCACCACCAAGAAGGCCCTCTGCCTGGTTCCCTGTAACCTCACTTCTCGCAGTGAGGGAACCGCCAGAAGACCCTCGTATCTGGACCTCAGTGTTCAGGCTGGACGATGGAGGTGGAGACGCTCCTTCAGGTCTACTGGGCTGAGGCTGTTTAGGCCAGGCATAGGCAAACTCGGCCTCCAGATGTTTTTGGACTAAAACTCCCATCATCCCTGACCCCTGGTCCTGTTAGCTAGGGATGATGGGAGTTGTAGCCCCAAAACATCTGGAGGACCAAGTTTGCCTATGCCTGCTTTAGGGCTTTCAAGATCAGCACCAACACTTTGAATTGCGCTCGGAAACGTACTGGGAGCCAATGAAGATCTTTCAAGACTGGTGTTATGTGGTCTCGGCAGCTGCTCCCAGTCCCCAGTCTAGCTGCCGCATTCTGGATTAGTTGTAGTTTCCGGTCACCTTCAATGGTAGCCCCACAGAGAGTGCATTGCAGTAGTCCAAGCGGGAGATAACCAGAGCATGCGCCACTCTGGCAAGGGAAACCCCCAGAGCAGGATCCTCCCTTCCTCCATGAATTTGTCTGATCCTCTTTTAAAGCCATCCGAGTTGGTAGCCTCCTATGGGACAGTGGGCTTACAACGTAGCCGGCAGGGCTGTAGGTCATCTCGTGCCTTTTCCTTCCATGAAGCGGTTGGCTTCCTCGCCCAGCCTCCTTAACAGCCGCCCCCCCTTCCTTCTCCCGCAGAACTCCAGCGTCTCTGAGGAGGAGCTTGCAAAGACCATGGAAGGCCTCGGCTTGGAGGAAGGAGACGGTGAAGGGAGCCTCCTGCCCATCATGCAAAGCATCATGCAGAACCTGCTGTCGAAAGATGTGCTCTACCCCTCCCTGAAGGAGATCACGGAGAAAGTAAGGCGGAAGGGCCCACCCGGGGGGGGGGGGGACGTGGCTCAGTGGCAGAACAGCTGCCTTGAATGCAGAAGGTCCCAGGATCAGCCCCTGGCATCCTAAGCAGGGATGGGAGAGGAGCGTAGATGGTCTGAACTCGGTGTAAGGCTGCTCCCTACATTCCTGGAAAAAACAATGCTGTCCAGGGTTGTAAAGACTGCGGAGAGAATAATTGGGTGCCCTCTTCCCACCTTGGATCAAATATACGCTTCCAGGTGCCATAAGAAAGCTGCAGAGATAGCGCAGGATAGTTTGCACCCCGGAAATGATCTCTTTCAGCTTCTGCCTTCTGGAAGAAGGTCCAGGGTTAGAAAGGCCAGGACTAGCTGCCTGAGAAACAGTTTCTATCCAAATGTGATTTTGGTTTTAAATGCAGTGTAAGGAGTCTCTATGGGAGTATATTGTATTTTAAAAAAGGGGTACCAGAGTTTTTAGGGGGCTAACCAGGTTGGGGTAGCTGGGATAGCAGGCTTGTGGGTTTTGAATGTCTTATGTCGATTCCCCCCCCCCCAATATCGTTGTTCTGTATGGGACAATGACAATAAAGATTATCGTATTGTATCATTTTGTGTTTAAAGCAACACTAGAACAATGAGGACTGGGAACCTGCTTCATTTTTAGTGGAATGGGCCATCGCTCAGTGATAAAGAGCAAGCAGAAGGACCCGGGTTCGGTGCTTCTCCAGGTGTGGCTGTCTGAAAGATGCCCGTCTGAAACCCTGGAGAGCCATGACTGCCACTTAGTGTAGACCAGGGGTCAGCAACCTTTTTCAGCAGGGGGCCGGTCCACCCCCCCCCAGACCATGTGGTGGGCCAGACTATATTTTTTTGGGGGGGGGGGAATGAACAAATTCCTTTGCCCCACACATAACCCAGAGTTGCATTTTAAATAAAAGGACACATTCTACTCATGTAAAAACATGCTGATTCCCAGACCGTCCACAGGCTGGATTTAGAAGGCGATTGGGCCGGATCTGGGCCCCGGGCCTTAGGTTGCCTACCCCTGGTGTAGACAGTCCTGAAGAAGATGAGCCCAAGTCAGGCTTCCTATGGTCCACGTAGGAGCAGCCTGGCCCACCCTCCCCTCTTCCTCCCCCAGTACCCAGAATGGCTGCAGAGCCACCGTGACTCCCTGCCACAGGAGCAGTTTGAGAAGTACCAGGAGCAGCACAGCATCATGGGCAGGATCTGCGAGCAGTTTGAGGCCGAGCTGCCCACCGACGGCGACACGGAGCACAAGGCCCGCTTCGAGATGGTCCTGGACCTCATGCAGCAGGTGGGTAGGGGGGAGAGGGCACGAAGGACAGGAAACTGAGTCCCCTGCCATGGTTCCCTTGCTGATGCCGCTGCCTGTTTTGTCTGCCTTCCAGCTCCAAGACCTCGGCCACCCCCCCAAGGAACTGGCGGGAGAATCGGTGAGTTTGGGCCGGGGGCAGATGGCGACCCATTCCTTCCTTCCTTCCTTCCTTCCTTCCTTCCTTCCTTCCTTCCTTCCTTCCTTTCTTTCTCTCTCTCTCTCTGTCTCTGTCTGTCTCTCTCTCTCTCTCTCTCTCCCCCCTGTCCTGCCCGCATTCCCACAGCTCCCTTCTTAATTCTGCCCACGCCTTTCCTTCCTGCACGCCAATCAAAGAATGGTGGGGTTGGAAGGGATACCCCAGGGCCATCTAGTCCAACCCCCCCCCCCCGAATCGCAGCGAAAGCATCCCTGACAGGTGGCCAACAAACCTCTGCTTGGAAACCTCCAGCGAAGGAGCGCCAACGTTCAGACGGGGCCCATTCCTCTGCCAAATGGCTCTTGTGCTCAGAAAGCTCTTCCTGAGGTTTAGTCAGAATCTCTTTTCTTGCAGTTTGTTGGTTAATGTCCTTCCGGCACAACAGGAAATATTCCATAGAATGGCACAGTTGTGAGGGACACCTGTGAGTCATCTATTCCAACCCCCTGCAATGCAGGGGTCCCGGCTAATCTCCCCCTTCTCTCCATCTTTTTCTTCCTCCTGCAGCCCCCCGGGCTGAACTTTGACCTGGAGGGAATGAACCTGCCGGACGCAGCCAGTTCGGGAGGAGGAGACCAGTGCCAGATCATGTGACCCCACAGAGCGAGCGGACCGGGAGGAACGCGGCAGAGGGGTCCCTGGAGGGGCGTTACTGTGTCTGGGGTTGGGGGGGGCTGATTCTCTCTCCCCCTCCCCACCTCCTTTTATTTTGGTTTTCTTCAATCACCAGGTGCCTAAAAGGGGCTGGGCTGACTGTGTTAATACGTATGTGTGCGGGGGAACTTTATAAGAAAAAATCCAAATAGGATGATACAAGTCAGAGGCTTTCAGAAAGTCTCAAGGGATGTAAATGGACATGCTGCTGCCGTCTCTGGGGTCCTGGGGTGTGTGTGTGTATGCGGGGGTGCAAGAGACCCCCCCCACACACTTCTTTCCCTTTCCTTCCCTGCCCTGGACCGACTAACAGATGGAGCTCAGCCGCCGTGTGCGTGTGTGTGTCAATTGCTCCCCTGGTTGGCTCTTGAGGGAGTTCACTGGAATCTGCCTTTTGGAAGCCGGCCGGCGCCGCTCCTTCGAAGTTCTGTGACGGTTTTGGGCCACGCAAGAAGTGTTGGCGCTGGACCAGAATCCCCTCCGCACCTGGCAGGGAGGAAGAGGGAGCGTCCAGCGGCCCCACCTGAGCCCCAGTGGGGATGCCTGGCCGAGGCGATTTTCAGAAAGCACTGATTTAAATGGGGGCATTGAAAACATCCCTGCCCCAAACAGCTGCTGGGTGCCCTCTCTCCCCACTTTTCAATACTAACCCTGCCTGCCCCTCTGGTTAACACTGCCCCTCTCTTGGTGCCTCTCCATCTCTGGGTCTCCGGGAACTTGGGCTTGGCCAGAGAGAAAGCCAGGAGAGGTCAGTCGGGGGGCGATGCCGTCCTCATCCCGGCCAGGACTGGGGGGGTGGGCTCTGGAGTTTATGTCTACTCTCCTTCCTGAGACGGGCAGAACCTCAGAGGGAGGGGTGTTTGTGTGTGTGTGTAAGGATAATTATTAAAAATAAAGGTGGAAAAGCTGATCCTCTTTTTGCTTCCCTGCGTTTTCTTTTGATGAAACACTGTGTGTGTGTGTAGAGAGAGAAGTCAAGGCTTACTCCAGACACCCTGTTTTGTGTGAGAATAATTTCAGCGAGTTCCCCTAGGACACTGCTTCCGACTGACAAATCGCCAGCTATGTCCGGGAAATTCTGGACGTAGTTCGCTTCTTTAAGATCCTTCCCAAAAGTTGCAGCTGTCACAAGTGCATTTTGATGTGATGCCAAAACATTAATTCCTGCATGGCAGGGGAGTGGACTAGATGGCCCTTGAAGGTCCCTTCCAACTACAGTTCTATGATCCTTGCACGGAAGTTAATCTGATGCCATTTGGGGAGGAAGTTCGACAGGCAGGGAGCCACCACCAAGAAAGCCCCACCCCAAAGACCCATCGTGGCGCAGCAAACAAGGCCTTTCCAGCAGATTGCAAAGCATGATGTGCGAATTATCAGGTCCGAGACCATTATGTACTTGTAGGGAATCAATCTCTTTTTTTTTTTTTTTAATATTTATTGGGGTTTACAATAAGAATAAATATAACAAGCAGTATAACAAATATCTTAACATACTTTCACATTTTTTTTTGGACTTCCTCACATCTCCCGCTCCCACTTTCATCGTTATAACTTTTTACCAGCAATTTATTATCTTATTTACATTCTTGTATCCCATCTGTATATTTATAATCTTATAATTCTCAAAAAGGGTTGTATTTTCTCAATCTCACTTATTATCTTAAATCATCTAAGTTAGTGGTGCTCAATTATTTATGATCTAGCATCCTGCTTAGCATTCACTCAAATTGCAATGTTTTTGTAAATAATTCTTAAATTTCTTCCAATCCTCCTCCATCTTCTCTTCTCCCAGGTCACGAATTCTGCCGGTCATCTCGGCCAGTTCCATGTAGTCTATCAGTTGCATCTGCCATTCTTCCAGTGTGGGTAGATCTTGAGCTTTCCAGTGCTTTGCAAGTAGTATCCTTGCTGCTGTTGTTGCATACATAAAAAATGTCCGGTCCTTCTTTACCACCCCTTGGCCGACAATACCCAAAAGAAAGGCCTCTGGTTTCTTTGTGAAGGTATACTTAAATACCTTTTTCAGTTCATTATAAATCATTTCCCAGAACGCCTTCACTTTAGGGCAGGTCCACCAGAGGTGGAAGAATGTTCCTTCACTCTCTTTACATTTCCAACACTTATTATCAGACAGGTGGTAAATTTTTGCAAGTTTGACTGGGGTCATATACCATCTATATATCATTTTCATTACATTTTCTTTCAAAGCATTGCATGCAGTAAAGTTCAACCCAGTACTCCACAACCTTTCCCAGTCCTCAAACATGATATTGTACCCAATGTCCTGCGCCCACCTTATCATAGCCGATTTAACCATTTCATCTTGTGTATTCCATTTTAACAGCAAGTTATACATCCTTGAAAGTACTTTAGTCTTTGGTTCTAACAATTCTGTTTCTAGTTTCGATTTCTCCACCTGGAACCCTAGTTTCTTGTCATTTTTAAAAACTTCTTTAATCTGAGCGTAGTGTAACCAGTCTCGCACTTTATCCTTCATTTTCTCCAAACTCTGCAATTTCCAGTTGTCTCCATCTTTTTCTAGTATTTCCCAATATTTTGGCCATTTAGCCTCCATATTGGGTCTTTTTCGGGCCTTAGCTTCCAAAGGTGAAAGCCACCTTGGAGTTTTATTTTCCAGCAAGTCTTTATATTTTGTCCAGACATTAAACAGTGATTTTCTGACAATATGGTTCTTAAAGGCCTTATTTGCTTTAACCTTGTCGTACCATAAGTATGCATGCCATCCAAAGGTATTGTTAAACCCTTCCAAATCTAACACGTCAGTGTCTTCAAGAAGTAGCCAGTCTTTTAGCCAGCAGAACGCTGCGGCCTCATAGTACAACTTTAAATCTGGCAGGGCAAAGCCCCCTCTTTCTTTCGCATCAGTTAATATCTTAAACTTAATTCTGGGCTTTTTGCCCTGCCAGACAAATTTAGAAATATCTCTCTGCCACTTCTGAAAGCACTCCGTTCTGTCCAAAACCTGAAGTGTTTGAAACAAAAACAACATCTTTGGCAATACATTCATCTTGATAGCAGCAATTCGGCCTAACAAAGAAAGTTTCAATTTTGTCCAACTATCTAAGTCTCTCTTGATTTCTGCCCAACACTTTTCGTAATTATCCTTAAATAGACTTAGATTTTTTGCTGTTATGTTTACCCCTAGGTATTTTACTTTTTTAACCACATTAAGTTCTGTCTCTTTCTGAAACCGTTCTGACTCTGTATCTGTCAGGTTTTTCCCCAAAACCTTAGTTTTCTGTTTATTTAATTTGAATCCCACCACCCGACCAAAGTCATTAATCAGTTGTAATACTCTTTTCGTACTAGACTCTGGCTCCTGCAGGGTCAAAACCAGGTCATCTGCAAAAGCTTTTAGTTTGTATTGTTTCTGTCCGACCTGAATTCCTTCCACCAACCGGTCCCCTCTAATCATATTCAATAGCACTTCCAGAACCGAAATAAATAACACTTGTAGGGAATCAATCTCTGGAACTCCCTGCTCCTTGATATTAAGCAGGCACCTCCTTTGCACTGTAAAACTTTAAATTTTGTTGATATTTTGACAAGTTTTCCAACACTTTGAATTGTGCTTGGAAACGTCCTGGGAGCCAATGTAGGTCTTTCAGGACCGGTGTTATGTGGTCTCGGCGGCCGCCCCCAGTCCCCAGTCTGGCTGCCACATTCTGGATTAGTTGCAGTTTCCGGGTCACCTTCAAAGGGAGCCCCACATAGAGGGCATTGCAGTAGTCCAGGCGGGAGATAACTAGAGCATGCACCACTCTGGCCAGACAGTCCGCGGGCAGGAAGGGTCTCATCCTGCGTACCAGATGGAGCTGGTAAACAGCCGCCCTGAACACAGGGAAGACCTGTGCCTCCATGGACAGCTGTGAGTCCAGAATGACTCCCCGGCTGCGCATCTGGTCCTTCAGGGGCACAGTTACCCCATTCAGGACCAGGGAGTCCTCCATACCTGCCCGCCTCCTGTCCCCCAGAAACAGTACTTCTGTCTTGTCAGGATTCAACCTCAATCTGTTAGCCGCCATCCATCCTCCAGCCGCCTCCAGGCACTCAGACAGGACCTTCACCGTCTTCACTGGTTCTGATTTGAAAGAGAGGCAGAGCGCTCTTCTCCTGCTCCCCATAAGTATCTGGTTGATCATAGTAAGAACAAAATGCTGGACTAGATGCCCCCCTCCCTTTGGTTTGATTCACCAGCCAGGCTGCTGTGTCTCCATGGACAGCTGTGAACTCATGGATATTCTGGGAAGCTGAATGCGGGGCAAATGACAGAAGGGCCTCCTTGAGGCGGGACAGAGTGGAACTGCGGAACTCTCTGCCACAGGAAGCAAGCTGGAAGCCTTGAAAGGAGGCCTGGAACCTAGAAATAAAAATGGGGGAGCCTGATCGTGGTGGTGCTTGAACAACAACAACATATTATACGATATAATAAAACAATACGATATTTTTTGATTACTGCTTTTATTGTTATTGAGGAGCTGCCGCTCTGCGCGCGCCTCTCTATGGCCCCCCTTCCCTCCCCCTAGAGCCCTTCTGCGCGCTCCTCTCGGCGGCTCTCCCCTCCCAACCCGGAAGCACTTCCCTCGCGCGTGCGCGTTCCCCTCCCCTCCCTCCCCCCGCCCGCCTCCTTCGGGGTCGGTTGCCCGGGAAGTGTCGCAAGGTGTCGTGGTCGGGGGGCCGTAAAGCGCAGAAAGGGAAAAAAACACCCAGCGCTGCTCGGGGTCGGCGGCGGCGGCGGCGTCCGGGGAGCATCGGCGGCTGGGCGGCCCCATGGCGGCAGCGGCGGCGCCGGAGGTGGCGGCGGCGGCCCCCCGGCCTGGAGGCGGCGGCGGAGGGGGAGGCGGAGCGGCCTCCAGAGGTGAGGGGGGTCGGGCGCTTGCTCCCCCCCCCCCGAGAAGGCCCAGGAGGGGGAAGGGAAGGAAGGGCAGAAAACGGGGGGGGGGTCCTGCTCCCCTCCCCCCCTAGAAAATACCCTGCAAAAAGGAGGAGGGCTGTTTGTTTGTTTATGGTGTCGCCCCCCCGTCTCCTTTCACCCCCCCAGAAGGACCAGGGCCTCCCCTGAAGCGGGAAGGGAAGGAAGGGCAGAAAACGGGGGGCCCGTCCCCTCCCCCCTCCTTCGCCATAGAAGATGCCCTGCAGAAAGGAGGAGGGTGGCTGGTTGGTTGGTTGGTTTATGGTGTCGCCCCCCCCCCAAGTGGGTTGAGAAAACGCCCCTCCGGGGGGGGGAAGAAGCGGGGTGGGGGAGGGGAGGCGGCGTTTTTCAGGAAGAGCCCCTCCCCCCAAGAGGAGGGGGGAGGGGCCGGGGGGGTCGAAAAGGGGCTCCCCCCTCTCTAGATCTCTCTTCTTCGGAGTTGCCCCCCCCCCCCCGCGTGGCCCTGGGGTTCCCTCGGGGCGCCTCGCCTTCTCTTGCCTCGCTTCCCCGCTTCTTCTGGCCTCTCCCCCCTTTGCCCCCGTTCCTGCTTCGCCTCTTCATCCCGGCTTGTGCTTATTTCTGGCATTTGCCCATTCTCGCCGTGGTCGCTGCTATTATTCACTTGCCCTTAAGGTCACAACAATTAAAACACAATAATGTTAAGAACAGGTTGCAGCCGCTTCCAGTCGCCAAAATGAGGCGGAGCCTAAAAATATACATTTCTTTTTCTAAGCAGGGCCAGTCTCTCTCTTCATCCGCCCTCGTAACTTTATCTCAGTTTATGTTCAGTTTCTGTTGTGTATTTATATCCATATTTATTCACTGATATCTATGTTTATCTATGTCACCTCCCTCTGTTTATCTCTGTTAGTTTCTGTTTAAAAAATTCCTTCCAGTAGCACCTTAGAGACCAGCTAAGTTTGTTCTTGGTGTGAGCTTTTGTGTGCATGCACACTTCTTCAGATACACTGAAACAGAAGTCACTAGACCCTTATATATAGTGGGAGGGTGGGGAGGGGTGTTACTCAGAAGGGGGGTGGGAATGGGTGATTGGCTGATAGGTGTGGTAAACCTGTTGAGTGGCCAAAAATAGCTTTATCATGTATAATGAGATAAGAATCCAATGTCTCTATTCAAACCAGGTCTCTCCATGATTTTAAGTTTGGTAATAAGTTGCAATTCAGCAGCTTCTCTTTCCAGTCTATTTCTGAAATTCTTTTGTAGCCATGTTGGTCTGCCGTAGTCGAAACAAAATAAAAAAAATTCCTTCCAGTGGTTCCTTAGAGACCAACTAAGTTTGTTCTTGGTATGAGCTTTCATGTGCAGGCACACTTCTTCAGATACACATGTGCAGGCACACGAAAGCTCATACCAAGAACAAACTTAGTTGGTCTCTAAGGTGCTATTGGAAGGAATTTTTTTAACCTGTAACTAGTTTCTGTTTATCTGTTCATCTGTCGTCTTTATCTGTACTTATCTTCCTATATGTAATCTCTATCATTTTAGCTAAAGCTGTCCATTTATATTTTATCTTTCTGCCAGCTACATCATTTCTCTATATTTATCATATGTTTATATTTACCTTTTTTAGCTATTCATATTTAATTGTATTTCTCTTTAGCTTAAGTCTGTTTACATTATTTTTTCCTATCTTATCTTTTTTATTCGTTCATTACACTTTTGTCCTCCAGGGAGCTCAGGAGCTCCCTGTTTTATTTTGACAACAACCCTGTGAGTTAGGTTAGGCCCAGAGAGGAGAGACTAGTCCAAAGTTCATGGGTGAGAGTTCTGGCTGAACAGGGATTTGAAGCAGATGAATGGGCATGGCTAACTTAGATCCATTAGTTCAGTGGTTCCCAGTTAGCTAAGTACTGAGGACCCCTTGTTTTTCAAAAGCCAATCCGTGGATCCCCCTGCTTCTGAAATTTTTGATATCTCTAGGTAGTTTTTGTTACGCCTTGGACTCCTTGGTGGGTTACGTGGACCCCCACCCCGGGGCCTGCAGACCACCAATTGGGAACCACTGTTCTCGTTAAATACAACTCAGAGCTTTCTCAGCCCAATGCTGTTTTTTTATTAATACATCAGCACCTCAGTTTTCTTCCAAGAAGTCCAAAGTAGAAAATATGGTTCTCCCTATTTTTCCTCCCCTCACAACAACCTGGTGAGGTAGGTGACCAGCTGTGAGAGAGATTCCTTCAAATCTTGGACTCCAGTGAAATCCACAATATGGTTCTCAACTTCATGGAAGTTATGAAAATGCATAATTTAGGATTGAATATATTTAGTGATGTGTACATGGATATGAAATAATTAGGAGCACATTTGTTTGCGATTTGCCATCTTTTCTGCTTCTGTGTGTATATCTGTATATGTGTGAGTGGAGAGAGAGAGAGAGAGAGAATGCACACACAGAGATCTGCACACATAAACAGATTTATATCCCACTTTTAAGGGTGAGAAAACTTTCTTATACAATGACTTATAAAACAAGAGTTTGAAGCAGCAGTGTACAAAGTCTGAAGGCAATAGTTGTTGGTCCATAAGAAGAATTTCCCAGTCCACACCTGGGCAGGATCTTGATCAGGACCAAACCAAAATGTCACAAAAAGCAGACAAGTGGTTGAGTTAACCAGAATGGAGACTGACTGTTAAATGAAACGGAGGAGCTGAAGGTGGGTGGGAGGGGAAGAAAAAATTAAATGGAATTATTCAGGATCTTGAGGTCTGCACTCGAGATTCATCCTCCGGGTGGTGATTGCAGACTGAATGAGGCTCATGGTTCTTCCTTGCAGGCATCAGGCTGCCCCCAAATCTCATTGCGGGATGGAGAAACCATGGCTGGGTCCCCCTGTTTAAAACAAAGCCCCAACATTTATCCACATCTGTCTCTATCAGTATTATAGATAGATTGTGTGTGTGTGTGTGTGTGTGTGTGTGTGTGTACACACACACACACACACACACACACACACGTAAAATTGAGAGAGCTGCCCATTGGTGTGTATAAAATAATTTTTTATTTAAGTAACTTATGTCTTATTGCTGCCAGAGGAATCTTCAAACCCCTTTTTCATACTATGTTTTGAGTTACAAAGACGTTTTTCTGGTATGAGAGGTATAGTATAATCCTTACCATGATGCCAGTCAAACGAAGTGGCAGGAAAGTTTTGGGTCCGGATGAAATGTTAGTGACATTGTTTATTTATTACGTTTCTATCCCACCTCCTTCCCTCCAAGGAGCTCAAGGGCTCTCCTCCCCATTTTATCCTCACAACAACCCTGTGAGGTGGGTCAGGCTGAAAGGCAGGGTCTGGCCCCAAGGCCAGCCAGTGGGACGCTGTATGAACTGTATCATCACGTCTTGTCTTTCTCTGACTGCACTTCTTTGTAAAGCTCAATTATGGATACAATAAAAAGCATACACACATACACACTATAATATAGATAAAACAATTATATATCTAAATAAGTTGTGTGGCACCCTGGCACCAAATGGTGCCATCTGTTAGGAGGTCTCTGGCTCCTTCCACTGGAGGGCCAGTCCAACGTTCCCCTGTGAAGCCCAGAACGTATTTTCATGCTGATTTACTTTGGTTGCTGGGACTTGCATGCCTCTTTTTTTCCTTTCGCATGCTGCTTCAATATTTTTTTGGGATGCCAAGCAGACTATTAATATTTCTGAAATACCATTTATTTTAAGAATAAACAAATGTGCATCTCAAATGATTTGGAAGGCAGTAAATTTCCAGTCTTTTCAGTGGGGCCTTTAGTTCATTTGAACCAAACCGTTTCGTGCAGATAAATAGTATTAACAAGGCAAACGATTTATATGGTCTGAAGAGAAACCAGAGTATTAATAATATATTTTTATTATTTATAACCTGCCCATCTGATTGGGTTACTCCAGCCACTCTTACATAAGTGAGCGTTGATACTTAAACATTCATGTTTTTGCTTGCACATGCTTGTATATAAAAACTGTGTGTTTGCGTCTGTTGCTTTTAAGAAAGGGAAAAGTTCAAAGCAATGCAACGGTGAAACCAAGTCTCAAGAAAGTGAGGGAAGAGGGAGCAAGAGAATCCGTTATCTGCTACCCCAAACTTATTAGTGCATGGGCAAAATAAACTGAGATAAATTAGGTGTGGCTGTAAATTTGTTGATCCTTAAGGTGCCACAAGACTCGTTCTAACCATATGTGTGAATTTCACTCCCTGTAACTTTCTCCTCATGTCTTTATTTGCAAAATGAGCTCCCACAGCCGCTTTTGATCCCTGTAGCAACAGGGGCGCTAAGGGGCATCATCGGTGGCCCATCAACTGCCTGAGCCTTGAAAGTCATAGAATCAAAGAATTGTAGTTTTTGAAGGAGCCCAAAGAGCCATTTAGTCCAACCTCCTGCAGTACAGGAGGAGTCTTCCAGCTGAGAGAGGCAACGCCACACAAATAAATGTGTGACTGTTTACCTGTTTCTCCACCAGCCACCCTTAACCCTGATACTAAAAAGATCCTTTGCACTAATGTGGAGACCTTTCAGGAAAAGCAGGATTGAAACCGCCCCACTTCAAATTCCATCTTCTGCTTTCTCCCCCAGTCTGACGTCAGTTCTACAGCACCAGTTCCCAGAGAGCTCCTGGATCTACTCTGCTTGAAAAGGGAGTCGGGGAAAGGTAAGTTTCTGCCTTGAGGTTCCTTAGTCCCTGCCCAAAAGTACAGAGCAGTGAGCAGAACTTTTGGGTGTCCAGTGCTGCTGGGGGGTGGCCTGGCATCCCTCCCAGATAAGTGTGTCCTTCAGGAGAAGCCCCATTGCTGATCAGTCCAACTTATTTCAAGTTAAACGCTTAGAAAATTGGGAGCGTTCATCTTGTGTTGGAATGGAAATACAGCCTTAATCGATGCGGAGGCCTTTGTCCAGTGACTACCACCGAATGAGGGGTGTGCGTTGTTGTTCAGTGTTTCATTGGTGATGCTGCTCTTACCAGATCCTGCGTCAGTAGAGTTGTATGCACGTAAGAAGAGCCTGCTGGTTCAGGCCAATGACCGTCTAGTCCAGCATCTTGTAATCACAGCAGCCAATCAGATGCCTCAGGGGGAAACCCAGAGGCAGGATTGGAGCACAAGAGCATTCTCAGTTGGTATTCAGAAGGACTACTGCCTCCGACTGTGGAGGCTGGACGCAGCCGTTGTGGCTAGCAGCCATTGATAGCCCTCTCCTCTTCCTCCTCCTCTGTGAATTTGTCCTGCCCTGTTTTAAAGCCATCCAGGGTGCATGGTGCATGGTTTCTGTAATCTGCTAATTCTGTGGATGTTGAATTCTGTGATGTTTTGCTAGGGTTCCTCCCTATTTTGCTTATTTTTTATGATTTTTTTTATGATAATCTTTATTGTCATTGTCCCATACAGAACAACAAAATTGAAAAAATCTACATCAGACATTCAAAAACCAACAAGCCTGCTATCCCAGCCTGTTTAGCCCCCTAAAAACTCTGATACCCCATAAATAAATACAGTATACTCCCATAGGGACTCCTTACACTGCATTTAAAACCAAAATCGCATTTGGATAGAAACTGTTTCTCAGGCGGCTGGTCCTAGTCTTTATAACCCTGGACCTTCTTCCAGAAGGCAGAAGCTGAAAGAGATCATTTCCGGGGTGAGCACTGTCCTGCGCGATCTCTGCAGCTTTCTTATGGCACCTGGAAGCGTACATTTGATCCAAGGCATTTATATCCCAGTCTTCAGCAAAAGGGGTTCTCAGAGTGAATTACAAATACTGGTGATAAGATGGTCCCTGTCCTCGGGCTTGTGGTCTAAAATTCACAAAAGGAAAAGGAAATTGGAGCGAAGAGGGGGGGGGAAGCAAACTCCGGTACTATTATTTAGAGCATGGATAGGGAACCTCAGGCTCAGGGACCCCCCAGACCTCTCTGTTCAGCCCCTGGGACTCTGCCCTCACTGACCTGTGCTTTGCACCCTCCTTGAGGGTCTTTGCCTTGCTGAAATATGCCCTGGGCCTCTGGTAATGCCTCTCATTTGCCTGCATGGAGGGTCGAGTCGGGTGTGTGTGTAGAAAGTCTTTTGACGATTGCTCATAGCCGAGTAAGATGATCTTCCATGAAAATGGTCTTAACGGTGAATCCATACGTGACAGTGGAGGCCAATTCTGGATCCATACATCCTTCCACAGTGGGGGCATAGGTTTCTGGGTGGGAGTTGATCACGGTGAGGGTTTGCTAAAGGTCAATTTGCATTTGTTGCTCCGCCCACTTTTGCTTCTGACCCTGCCCACTTCTGGCCCCCAGAAGGTTCCCTAGAAGGGAATGCGGCCCCTGGGCTGAGAATGTTCCCCATCCCTGCGATGACCATCTCTGTCTCTCTTTCCCTCTCCTGCTGCCTGGTGGAGGTGAATTTCAGGCTGCTACGTCCCCTAGTAGGGGGGCTTTGAATCCCACCTGCCCTTGATTCTGGGGTTGAGCACAGGGGACGGCCCTGACTCCACCTGGGGAATTACCCCTGGAGGGGAGCGTGGCTTTGGCCTCGGCTGCCTTGTGTGATGCTTCCCTCCTCCCCGGTTTCCTTCAGCTCAGGCCAGGGCTCCTGGCTGGGCCTTTTTAATTCTTCCAGCAGCCAAAAGCCCTCGGAGCGGCTGGTGACCTTGAGTGGCCGCCCTCCTCCTGCCTGTTCCCTCCCTTATCTGCTTATGAGCAGTTCTGGGGCCCAGCCAGGATGTCTCACGGCCTCAGCCGGGCTGCCTCCACCTCCTCTAATCGCTCCCTGCGCAAGCCATAGCTTCCCTTTCCCCCGCTTTCCTCTGGGCTTTCCCTTGGCACTTCTTCAGAGTGAAGCTGTCCAGGGTCCCAGCTTCCCCAGTCTCTGTGGGGATTGGCCGACTGGCTCCACTGATCCCGCCCCCTCCCAGACAAACAGAGGGAGGGGCAAAGGAGGAGCTGCAGGTCAGCTCAAAAGGGTCCCGGGTCTTCGGATGCTGTGACTTTGGATTAGTTTCAGTTGAAACCAAGGGCCAGTTCCTCTTGTCGGTGACATTAATCCTCCCCCCAAGTGTATGTTGCTCCACATGGCTCTTCACCAGGGAAGGTGGAAGCTGGGGTTCCTGCATGGCAGGGGGTGGACTAAATGAACCGGGGGGGGGGGGGCTCAACTCTATGCTTGCTTGGCCTTCCTCTGTGCTGCCTCTTTGTCACCTGCCCTCCAGCCAGCAACTCTGATGCCTGTCTTACTTTCATCTCCATGTGACAGCCGGGCCTGTAGAAGAGGGTGAATCAGCCAGATAATAGCTACTTTCTCTAGCAATTAGGCCAGCAGGAGCCTCTTCAGAGCCAGGCGATACCTCCTGCCCTTTGTCGTCTTCTTGAGCCCAAGTGACTTCCCTTAGACCTCACTCTGAACTTCCTTCCCCACAGTGTTAAAGAAACGGCTGAAGGCTACCCACCACGGGGTCTCCAGAGTTTATGGCCAGGCACCAAAGAGCTGGGCTGCTCCCTCTGTCTGCTCTCGATCGCTGGTGGGCCTCTTATTTCAGAAAACAAGCAAGAAATCCCCCATGCCTTGTAGCTTAACTTAGCGCTTCTCCTGCCAGCTATGGATTTACTTAGCTGGCAAATGCAGGAGCGTTCTTTGTACATGAGCGGGATGAAATCCAATACAGTGGTTCCTCCGGTTGCGGACGGGATCCGTTCTGGAGGTCCGGCCAGATCCTGAGGTTTCCACAACTGAAGGACCGCTTCTGCGCATGCACACACGGCAAAACGCTGTAAAATACTTTCGGGTTTGCCGCTTGCGTATCCCAGAGGGTTACGTAAGCGGAGGTACTACTGTATATAATAAACACAGCACCAGCGGTGTTGCCTCTTCATAAACCAGGATGGCAATGAAAGAATGAAAGCTGGCTGTTTTCGGATGCATGCTTGAAGTCTCGGGCGAAGGACGTCTGTGTCTGGGGCCAGCAAGATATAGGAGAGAGCTGCTGCTTTGGGGTTTCTTTTGGCGGACGGTGCATGGCAAGGTGCCACCTCTGGTCATTCAGATGTTGGGGGGAGAGGGGGCATTGGAGGCAGATTGTAACGCTCCTCAGGTCGGCTCATGCAGAGGTCCCAGGTAGCCAGGCTCATAGCGGCTTAGGGCTCTCCAGGTAACAACCGGCACTTCTAGTTGTGCCTTGGAGCTCAGAGCGCCTGGCCTTGAGGAGCTGCTTGTTTGAACTACTTCTCGGAAACTGCAGGAAGGGAAAGTGCTCTTGTCCCCGGGTCCTGCTTTTGTGAGGCATCTGGTTAGGCCAGGGGTTGGCAACCCGCGGCTCTGGAGCCGCATGTGGCTCCCAGTTTTTTTTTCTTCGGAAACGGGTCCAAGTGGCTCTTTTTGTCTTAAAGGTTGCAGACCCCTGGGTTAGACACTGGGCTAGGTGTCGTCGTCTGTCCCCCCTGCCTGATCCAGCAGCCAGGCTCTTCGGGTGCTTATATGGAACCTCCAGGTCCAGGTGTAGGCTATCTGGATTCCTAGGGTGCGAGGGGCATTTGCCCATTGAGAGAACAGGAGCCTGGACTAGGGAGGCCTCCTTGGCCTGATCCTGCAGCCCGGCCCTTCTGACATTCTTGCGTTGTCATGTGCCGGTGGGGAGGAGAAGTTCTTGCCTTCAACCTCTTCTCAGGCAGTTCCTGCAAGTTGTGGAGTTGGCCACAGGTAATAATAATAGTAATAACAGTAATAAAAAAATTATTTATACGCCACCCTCCCCAGCCAAGACCGGGCTCAGGGCGGCTAACAACCGATATAAAACAAATTGATTGAAATACAACTTAAAAACAAGATTAACATACAGCATTAAAACATTAAAATGCAGCCTCATTTCAATGGAAACTCAAATCAGAAACGTTTTTTGGGGGATGAAAATGTCAAATCTTCACCAAGGCCAACTATCCAGACTGGTCCTACATGGGCCAGAAAAAAAGCCAGGGAAGTCCCTAAATAGGAGTTCCGTCACAGAAGGAGAAATGAAAAAGGAAAGAGGGGGAGGGGATTAAGTTGATTCCAAGGCAAAGGCCAGGCAGAACAACTCTGTCTTACAGGCCCTGCGGAAAGAAATCAGATCCTGCAGGACCCTGGTCTCATGAGGCAGAGCGTTCCACCAGGCCGGGGCCAGTGTTGAAAAGGCCCTGGCTCTGGTTGAGGCTAATCTAACTTCCTTAGGGCCCGGGACCTCTAGGGTGTTGCTATTTATGGACCTTAAGGTCCTCCGCTGGGCATACCGGGAGGGGTACCCCCCCACAACACCTTCCCTGCAGAACGCCCCCAGATAAGGAACTGGGGCCTGTGCTCCTTTTGGGGAGCGCTGGAACAGTGCCAGGCCTGTGCCTTTCACTCTGTGTGCCTCTCCGTGCAGATGGCGCCTGGCACTTGGTCTGCACCACCAGAGCCTCTGTTGAAGGAAGATGAGATGGGCGGCTGTGATGACTCACCTGACCCCCTGCTCTGTGGGAAACAGCTGCGGGGGGGTGGGGGGTGCAGGAGGAGGAGGTGGTGGTGGCACCGGGCCTGCCCTCTGCCTTGCTGCCTCCCAGGCTCTGTCATCTCTGTGCTAATGCAAAAGTGACAGCTGACGGGGTGCAAAGAGGCACTTTCAGGGGAGGCGCATGAGCTCAGAGCAGATTCGCTTTGCCGGAAGACGGTCCCAGAGTCAGCCGCCACTGGCACCTCCAGGTGGCACCAGGGGAGACCCAGGGCAGTCCTTGTGGGTCAGCACAGGAAGTCCTGAGCAAGGCGGGTCAAGGGCCTGACTCCATTTCCAATGTTTTCCAAACACACATCTTAGGTATTCAAAGTCTTGAATGAGGAAGGAAGCTTCAGAGCAGTCAGTGGACCCAAAATGTTTTTAGGCCGAAACCTCCTTGGCCCATAAACTCACCCCCAGTATACCCCCTGCCCTAAAGTATTATTCAGAGTATTGGTTTGCATAACCTGTTAAGGAAGGTAACGGCACAATAAAAACAGTCACAATTTGTTGAAAATCTAGTTGAAACTGACGTAATTGATTCACAAAAACGTATGGACTTCATCCAGTAATTTCAGCTTTTCAAAGTCCAAAAGTCATTTGCCCCTCTAGCCCCTCTTAGTGCCCCCTAGGCAATCCCACTGCCCCCCCCCCCGAGGGAGGAGCCACCCTCTCCCACTTTGGGAACTTCTGGCCTGGAGCTTCCATGTTTCTATTGCTGAGAGAACCGGAGTGTGAGAAGGCTTCTGGGAGGGAGAAGTTTTGCTGACCCAGCCAGGGAGCTTGGAGTGGCACCCCAGGGGCGCTGGAGGGGGGCGGTTGGCTGCCCCACAACGTAGGAGGAAACGAGCTCATCAGAGAAATAGCGGGAGAGTGTGTGTGTGTGCCGAGGGAGCGTCCCACTCCAAGAGGCTTGGAGGCCCCCTTCGTCCTTTGCATTCCGTGCCAGACAGAGTGACCGTTGGGGAAGGGCAGTTGGGCCCAGGGTCTCGGGGGGGGGGGGGGGCTTCAGGAGGAATGGCTGCAATGTCACGGCTCCTGCTGGCTTCCTCACGTTCGCAACCGTTGCTCCAGCTTTTCAGCTAGTCAGTTCTTCCCCGCTAAGCAGGCGTACTCCTGAGGGTGCTTTAGGAAGGCCCGAGGTGAAGTTCTTGGTGGGCCAGTTGATTTAGGGGATGCCCTGGCCCCAAACAACGCCCAAGCACTTTCGAGGCCACCCTTGGGCCTTCGGATCGGGGCCTGGGAACGAATGGGGAGCTGGGGCCCTCGTTTTGGCCAGGGAGCCTTGCACAGATCATGGCCCCCAACTGGAGGGAGGAGAGGCTTCATATCCTCCTTGGGGCCATGGATCAGCCTGCCTCTGGGGTCCTGCTCTGCTCCATTGGGGGCCAGCACCCCTTAGCCTTGCCTGGGGGGCAGTTTCAGCAGGCTGTGCCCCTCTCTCCTCCCAGCAGAGGCTGGACCCCATGTAGAGCAGCTTCCTCCACACAGTTGGGTCCCCTTTGTTGGCTCCGATGTTTACAGCCTCCTCCTTTTCTCTCTTTACCGAACCTCTCAGGGCGAATTCACGAGAAAACGCAATGTCAGACGCAGGAAGTAGCACGGATGGGAAAACAGATTTACCCAACGGTAAGAGGAGGAGGGTGGAGGGACTACAGAAACTTAAATTGGCCTGAGTTCTTGGTGTGCTTTTTTCCAGTGGCTTCCAGCCACGTCTCTTTGGACTTGCGGGTCCCTGAATTGCAAGACCCACAACTTGCACGTGGGCTAGATTCCCACAAACCTTCCTGACACAGGCCTGGAGTGCCTCCTGCATGTGTGTCTCTGACACAGGAGAGGATCCCTCTCGCCCGCCTTGTCCAGTGAGCTCAGGATTCCCTGCAGCTTGACCAGAGAGAGGTTCTGAGCTCGTGTTTCAGGCCGTTGTGGATGCAGAGTCGCCAGGAGAAGTCAGAGCCGCAAAGGCTGGGGTGGAAGAAGAAAAGCCCTCCCTTTTGGTTTGGCACATGCCCACTCCTGAGCGCAGTGTCCAGGCCTGGGCAGTGCAACATGATCTCTTTGGCTCTGGGTTTTGAAACCCAAGTTGTGTGGCGACGGCGGCAGCAACTCCTGAGCTGAGTCCCTGGAGAGCTGCTGAATCTGGCTCCACAGTGGAGGGGGTGAATGCAATAGGTGCGTGTGCCCCCCTCACCGAACCTGTGGGTCTCGTTGCTCATCCTCCCCATTTCTAAACCCACCCCAAGCAGCTCTGTCGCATTATCTGCCCCTCCAGCTGACCTGGGGCACAGTCTGGCCTCTTCCCTGGAATTGTGGCATGCAGCAACCCTCTGTCTCTAGAGCTCCATTTGCTGCCATCCCGTCCACAAATCATAGAATTTTAGAGGTGGAAGGGACCCCTGGAGGTCATCCAGTCCAACCCCCCTGCAATGCTGGAGAATCCCTGGCAGGTGCCCCCTCCCCAGCCTCTGCTTCAAAACCCCCAACGAAGGAGACTCTGCCACCTTTCGAGGGAGTCCTTTCCACTATCAAGCAGAAAGTTCTTCCTAGCGTTGAGTCGGAATCTCCTTTCTGGTTTCCTCCCCTGGAGCAGCAGAAAACAAGCTTGTCTTCCCTGGGCCAGCCCTCCAGAGAGTTGTAGATGGCTCCCATGCCACTCTCAGCCTTCCCTTCTCCACGCTAAACATCCCCAACTCCCTCAGCCGCTCCTCACGAGGCTTCATCATCATGCCGTCTCCCAAGGCCTTGTCGCCAGACCCTTCATCATCTCAGTCATCCTCCTCTGCCCACCTTCCAGCAAACATGACAAGAGTTTCATGTGGCTCTTCCTCTTGCCTTGGGGAAGGGCAGTCATAGCTCCTCTGCAGGGCACCTGCTTGGCATGCAGAAGGTCCTGGGTTCAGTCCTGCTGGGGCTGGGGAAGACCCCCTGCCTTAAGCCCCAGAGAGCCATTGCTGGCTTCCAGTGTAGAGAACAGTGAGCTAGGTGGAGCCCAGGGACCCCGACTCAGTTTAAGGCAGCGTCAGCCAAGTCAGGGCGAAGGGGAATGTTTATTTTCTGAGGGAAGCTTCAGAGCTCAACAGCAAAGCACTTGCTCTCAGTCCTCTTTGGCTGGGAAAGTTCTCCTCGCTTAGAACCCCAGCGAGCCATTGCTGCCTGTCAGGACGGAGAGTCCTGAGCTGGCCAGACCCGACCGGGTGCACGAGGCGGCCTTGCTCTGCTCTTGAGTGTCAGCCCCAGCAGAGTTCATGCCGAGCGGATGGAGCCTGGCGGCACAGAGGGCAAGCAAGCAGAGCGGCATGACGCGTCTTGGGTGGGCGGGAAGAGTGTTGGCAGCTCTGCGGATCCAGCTGGCAGCGAGGGAGTGGATCCATCCTCCCTCAGCAGCTTTCCCCCACAGCCGGAGCAAAGGGGAAGGTTTTTGAGTTAGCCGCCCCCCCCCCCGGCACATTCTGGGTTGCAGCTCAGCCCCTTCTGACCGACTTGAGGAGCTGGGGCTCTGACTCAGCCCAGACGGCGTGGAGATGACTCCCTCTTTCAAACAAACAATGATTTATCGATTGCCTTCGAAACCGCCCTCTCAATTGACACAGAAGGTAACGGAAAACAGCTTAAGATGTTTAAAACAAGACTAGCAAGTGGATAGTCATGACAAAGACCCATTTATCCTGCGAGGAAAGCCTCTTGGGGCAAAAAGTGGGCACCTAGGCAGGGCTGTTGTGGCACAGAACGGGGGCAGTCACCCTCAAGGCCCTGCTCTTCTGAGCTACTGGCTGAAGGAGCTTCTGAGATCTCCAGGGTTTGGAGGAGAAACTCACCCACAGACTGCCCTGATTTGTGGTGTGGATAAGGGATCAGGCAGTCTCAGATGACCTGGTGCTGGGCTGTATAAGGCCTCATGCGTTACTACCGGCACCTTGAATTTGGCCCGTTAGACGAACGGCACCCAGGGCAAGTCCCACAAGTCAGGTGTCAAATGCTGGCAGTTGCTTTTCAGTTGTGACCCCTGGACCAACCCTGAGGGTAGCCCCACCTTAGAGACATGGCCGTAATCCAGTGCAGTTCCTTTGGAGTTTTCCTGCATTGTTGGGGGTTGGGCTAGATGACCATGGGGGGTCCCTACAGGACCTGCAGTTCTGTGAGTATCCACAGATATCAAGCTGGTGCGGTTTTCTCCAGGCTGAGGCAGAGAGGGGTAGGCAGGATGCCAGAAAAAGAACTGTTGGTGCATCTTGAGCGGATGTGAGAGCGATGTGGCTGTCGCATCTGTCACCCCACTGATCGCCAGGGTTGATTCGGCTGATCTGGCGGGTGCCCCCTCCCTCCCTCCTGAAGCCGTGCGCTTGGTGGAAGAGGAGGCCATCCCCGATAGAAGGAGTGTTTTCAAGGGTATGCAATTGCTGCTTCTTGAGCCATCCCCTTGTAGTTTGATAAACCTCTGCGTTGTTGGGGGCGGTCCCAGACTTGTGCTGCCTGGAGCAGTCTAGCAGGGGCTCCGATGGGAACGGAAACCTGGGGTGGGGAAGGCGCTTTCCTGCGGCCTCACCAGCTGCCTCTCTTCCCTGCACAGGAAGCTTATCCAGCAGCCCGGAGGAGATGTCTGGCGCCACGGAGGGCCACGAGACGTCCTCGGGGGTGGAGGTCGAGGCTTCCGACCTGAGCCTGAGCCTCACGGGGGACGAGGTGGGGCCCAACCGCACCTACACGGAGAGCTCGGCGGAGGAGAAGGACTCGGACAGCATGGACGACACGGGCCACTACTCCATCAACGAGATGAACCGCACCTACGACCGCTCCCACTCGGAAGAGGAGGAGGAGGAGGAAGAGGAGGAGGAGGAGGAAGAAGAGGTGGAGGCGGCCGAGGCCCAGCGGTCCCGCCGGCGAGCCCAGCGCAAGCGTCCCAACCGGGACCGGGACTCCTCGGACGATGAGCGGGCCCTGGAGGACTGGGTGGCCTCGGAGACGACGGGGCTGCCTCGGCCGCGCTGGCGGGCAGTGCAGGCGCTGCGGGAGAGGGCTCTGGGCTCCTGCGCCCGCTTCGTCCACGAGGCCTGTGGCGCCCAGGTCTTTGTGCAGCGCTTCCGGCTCCAGTATGGGCTGGAGGGCCACACGGGCTGCGTCAACACCTTGCACTTTAACCAGCGCGGCACCTGGCTGGCCAGCGGGAGCGACGACCTCAAGGTGGTGGTCTGGGACTGGGTGCGGAGGCAGCCGGTGCTGGAATTTGAGAGCGGCCACAAGAGCAACGTCTTCCAGGTGAGGGGGGCTCCTTCGCCCAGCCTTGTGGTTCGTTGGTTACAGCACAAAGCAAATAATTCATAGTATCGTAATAGTGAAAGGAGGGACGTGGGTGGCGCTGTGGGTTAAACCACAGAGCCTAGGACTTGCCGATCAGAAGGTTAGCGGTTTGAATCCCCGCGACGGAGTGAGCTCCCGTTGCTCGGTCTCTGCTCCTGCCCACCTAGCAGTTCGAAAGCATGCCAGTGCAAGTAGATAAATAGGTACCGCTCTGGCGGGAAGGTAAACGGTGTTTCCGTGCGCTGCTCTGGTTCGCCAGAAGCGGCTTAGTCATTCTGGCCACATGACCCGGAAGCTGTACGCCGGCTCCCTCAGCCAGTAAAACGAGATGAGCGCCGCAACCCCAGAGTCGGTCACGACTGGACCTAATGGTCAGGGGTCCCTTTACCTTTACCTAATAGTGAAAGGGGGAGTAGGCAATTTGAAAGGCCATAGATGGATTAGCAGCTCAAGACCTGGGTGAAGAGGAATGTTTTCGCCTGGTGCTGGAGCCACTGCAGGAAAGGCCCTGTGCTCATGTTGCCACCCTCTGGACCTCTCATGTCAATATGGGGAGATGCAGTCCATGACGTATTGGGGTCCTGAGTCTCACAAGGCTTTATAGGTCAAAACCAGCACTTTGAATTGAGCCCGTAAACTTAACAGGCACCCTTTGCAGTTGGCCAACATGGGCGTTGCATGCTCAGACCGCCTTGTAAGCAACCTGGCCACCAAATTCTGCAGCAGTCAAAGTTTACAAACCGTCTTCAGAGGCAGCACCATATGCAACTCCCGTGACGTTCACGGAGCCCTGTGCTCTTCGGTAGGGCAGGGCTCAATCCGACTGTGGCCCACGGGGCCCCTTCCTTTGTCAGCCAGTACTTCCAGGCGTTTGGGCTGCTGATTGGTGGGTTTTGGGAGAGGGGGTGGGCCCACACTCCTGCTAGGGGCCTTTCCTGTTCTAGCAGCTGCTCCTGGGCAGGCCTTTAGCTCCTCCTCCCTGGGTGTCACTCAAAGCCTGGGAAACCAAACTCCCCGCCCCCCTTCTGCATCTCTCCTCTGCCGTGCTTCCTGTGACCAGGAAGGACCCCTTGCTGGCTGGAGGGGGGGGGGGAGTCACTCTGGGGTCATTTTGTGTGCGGAGGAGGGGAGGGTCTCCTTGTCCATCAGCTGCAGTCTCAGGGCCTCCTCTTTCTTTCTCCTGCCCTGCCAGGCCAAGTTCCTCCCCAACAGCGGGGACTCCACCCTCGCCATGTGCGCCCGGGACGGCCAGGTCCGCGTAGCCGAGCTCTCCGCCACCCAGTGCTGCAAGACCACCAAGCGGGTGGCCCAGCACAAGGGGGCGTCGCACAAGGTGAGTGGGCCGGCTGGGGCGGAGGGAGGCCGGGCAGCGGGCTTCTAGTCCTGGGGGAGGGGGCACAGAAAGCGAGAGGGCGAGAGCTTGGGCCCATCTGTACACTTTGCTTTCCTAAGGGGTGGTGGGGAAGGTTTGACCCAGTAGAATTGATCTGAAAGCCATCTATCACGGATGCTTTAGTTGAGATTTCCCGCCTCGCATGAGGTTGGGGTCCCTTCCATCTCTCCAATTCTGTGAGCCTTGGAAAAAGTCCCTTAGAGACGAAAGAGGAAGTGGGAAAG
This sequence comes from Podarcis pityusensis, assembly GCF_964106645.2. Classification (NCBI taxonomy): domain Eukaryota; kingdom Metazoa; phylum Chordata; class Lepidosauria; order Squamata; family Lacertidae; genus Podarcis; species Podarcis pityusensis. The sequence continues at coordinate 855,548 of NC_138041.1, read as the reverse complement.
AACAGCACCCCTCCATCTTCCTCTTTCAGCTCTCTCCAGTGTTTGATGCGGGGCTCATGAGCAAGGGAGCAGCGATGTGGGGTGCTATGGGGCCTCACTGATGCCAGGGGAAATTCTCGAAGGTGCCATTTTGCGCAGGAGCCCCAAATAATCAGGCCCTGCCTGGTGTCAGCGGCGCTGAGGGCTGGGAAGTGATGCAGTCCATCCTTGCAAAAGGGCTTCAGGGATGTTTATATAGCTCGGAGGGGGATTTCCCCCGCTTTATTTATTTTTCTTTATTTCATAAACATTTGTACACCGCTTGATTGTAAAAAAAAGGCCTCAAAGCGGTTTGCAAAAAGATGAAACCATAAAATAAAAAGAATTGCAGCAGTACAACTTGCAAAAGTTGAAATACTTAAACAGGGTTAAATTTCTAATCACCTGGTGGGCTTGTCTGAACAGAATGCTTTTAGCAGGCCCTGAAAAGAGGATGGTGAATGTGCTTGCTTGGCATCAATAGGCAGGGAGTTCCAAAGGGCAGGTTCTGCCACACTAAACGATGGACTTCTTACAAACGTGGTGTTGGTATTATGTGGCACGCCTGGTAGTGCCATTTCTGTCGATGGAAGCTCTTGTGTGGGCACGTGGGGTGATCTTGCAGGTAAACTGGTCCCAGGTTGTCTTTATTGACTGGTAGTATCACCTTGAACTTGACCTGGTAGGAGATCTCAGAGCACGGGCAGTGCATGCTGGAAAGGCCTCACCCTGTCAGCAATCGTGTCGCAGCACCCTGCACTAGCTGCAGCTTCCAGGTCAAGTGCAAGGGAAGCCCCACAAAGAGTGCCTTGCAGTAATCCAGTCCGGAAGTGACCGGTGCGTGAACTGGGGTGGCCAGGCTTTCCTGGTCAGGAATGGCCGTAGCTGCCAGCTGCAGTTGGTCAAAGGCACTTCTGGCCACCGAGGCTGCCTGATCCTCCAGGGACAGCGCCGGGTCCAGAAGCTCCCCAAACTGCAAGGCTGCTCCAATTTCTCAGACCCGGGAGCTGCTCACCCACACTGCCTCCATCTTGCTAGGAAGTCTTTGGCCCTTGAGTTGCTCTGGCCTGGCAGCTTCTTGGGGATCGGCTGCTGGGCAGCGGGTCCCAAGGGAGTGTTGTCTGAGGGCACACAAGGGGTGATGGGGGGAGGCCTTGCTGCAGTTCCCTCCCTCAAAACAGCCCATCTCTCTCTCTCTCAGTTGGCCCTCGAGCCAGACTCCCCCTGCACTTTCCTCTCGGCTGGCGAAGACGCCGTGGTCTTCACCATTGACCTGAGACAAGACCGGCCAGCTTCGTAAGTGTGTGGGGCCCCCTCTCGTTGCTCTAACTCTTGGCCTGCTCCCCCCAGTAGTTCTCCTGCCCCCTTCTCTACTTTATCCCCAGCCCCCCTTGTTCCACACTCCCTCTCTAGATCAGTCCACCCAACCTCTTCCTGCTCTCTGGAGCCACGGTTTGGGCTCCTCTTTCTTAAAGGTGGGCTGGTTTCATTTCAATAAGTTGTCCAGATGTGGAGCGCACCCCCCCGGCCGCTCCGCCCCTCTCCTGTGGTTTTTTTCTTTAATTGTCTCAGCTTTCATTGCTCCCATTGAGACTGGGGCCAGATCCTCCATGTCCTGCGTCTCTTTAGGGATGCTCTTCTCTGGGGTGGGGGGATTTGGGTTCAGATTCCCCCCCCTCCAGGCTGCCGAGCATTTGGGGTGGCAGCTGTTTTCCTCCCGCTCTGCCTTCCTGGCTCCACTGAAGGGCCCCCCTCCCTGGTTCTCTTCCTTGAAGCCCGGAGCCAAGAAGCAACTCCTTGCCACTTTTGAGCAGGACACGGCTGGGTCCTTTGGGGTCTCCATGCTGGAGCCTGAAGGGGCGGGTGGTTTTTCTCCATCGGGACTCATAAGCTGTGGGGGGAGGTGTGTGTGTGTGTGTGTGTGTGTGTGTGTGTACCATATTTTTTGCTCTATAAGATGCACCAGACCATAAGACGCACCTAGTTTTTGGAGGAGGAAAACAAGAAAAAAAAGATATTCTGAATCCCAGAAGCCAGAACAGCAAGAGGGATCGCTACGCAGTGAAAGCAGCAACCCCTCTCACTGTTCTGGCTTCTGGGATAGCTGCGCAGCCTGCATTCGCTCAATAAGATGCACACACATTCCCCCTTACGTACTAGGAGGGGAAAAGTGCGGCTTATAGAGCGAAAAATACGGTATCTAGCCTTCTATCTCTATATCTCACCTTCTTCTAAGGAGCTCAAGGTGACAGAGCTTATTTCTCCCCGAAACAACCCTGTGAGGTAGCTTCTGCTGAGAGGCAGTGAGTGGCCCAAGGTCATAGTCTCTCCCAGCTCCTGGCGAGGAGGGGGGTGAGGAGGCTCTTTCCACTGAGGGGAATTCAAGCCCCCTCCCCTCTCTTTCTGGTTTGCATCCTCAGGAAGCTGGTTGTGACGAAAGAGAAGGAGAAGAAGGTTGGCCTCTACACCATCTACGTGAACCCGGCCAACACCCACCACTTTGCTGTCGGGGGCAGAGACGAGTATGTCAGGTGAGACCCCTCCCGCCTGGCGACATCTCAGGGACCACTGAGCCCGCCCCCCGTCTCCCAGAACCCCGCAGTTCAAGTGAAGGCAGGGGAGGCTGTTGTCCTGGCTGGCGTTGGGGTGAGGCATTGACCCACTTTGGGGTTCTGGGGGCCTGTGGGGTTGAGGGGAGGGAAGCATCTTATTGGCTGGTTGTTGGGTCCATTGTGCCCCCCTCTTGGGCACCCGCGTCTCCCTCCTCCCGTGCCCCCTGCGGACATCTCCCCAATGTGCAAAGGGATAATAATTTATTATAGTAATTTTATTATTTATACGTCACTCATCTGACTGGGTTGCCCCAGACACTCTGGGTGGCTTCCATCGCATATACAGTGGACGCTTGGGTTGCGAGCAGGATCCATGCTGGATGCACGTTTGCAACCCGCAGCAGCACGTCTGCGCACACGCGGGGTGCGATTCAGTGCTTCTGCACATGTGCAAAGTGTGATTTAGCACTTCTGCGCATGCGCGGCCGCCGAAACCCGGACGTAATCCGTTGCGGTACTTCCGGGTTTTGGTGGGTGCATAACCCAAAAAAACGCAACCTGAAGCGGCTGTAACCTGAGGTATGAGTGTAAAAAACATAATGAAACATCAGTCGTTAAAAACCTCCCGATACAGTCCTGCCTTATTTGCTTTTAAATAAAGAAATTGAAATGGCAGGCCTTTCCTTGCTCTGGGCGGGTGCCTGGATGTTGCTCTCAGCCACCTGCCCACTGCGATGTGACCTTGGGGTAACAGGCGTGAGCAAGGGAAGCCAGCAGCAGCCCTGAGCAACTTACAGGCAACAGCCCCAGTGGCACCCATGAGTCTCTCTCTCCCCCTCTCCCCGGGCGCCTTCCCTATTAGGTGGGTGGCTCCCCACACAACACGATTTCAGTTATGCGCACGGGGGCATGGAACATAACCCCTGCGTAAGTAGGGGACGCGTGTAGAAGTAAACGAGGCTGCTGCTTTGCATAGTGTCTTCTTAAAACTGCAGTAATATCCAAGGCAACACAATGACTAAGTACAACAATGCGATGTCAATATAAATTCTTTATATAATCTATACAGAACATTAAACAGTATGAAATATATGAAACATGCCCTCTCTGCAAAACCAAATAAAGAATCTGACCCATTGCTTCTTTCAGAGACTTGCATAGTCTACAAAGACTTTCAGAGACTTATAAGACTTATGTTTATTTGGTTCTATGTTTTCAAGAGAACCCATCAAGAGTGCATATTTTGTGACTTTCGGAGATTTATAAGATTTCTGTTTATTTGGTTTTGCAGAGAGTGCATGTTTCATATATTTCATACTGTTTAATCTTCTGTATAGATTATATAAAGAGTTTATATTGACCTGGCATTGTTGTACTTGGTCATCGTGTTGCCTTGGATATCACTGATAATTGTTTGCAACACAATTGTTTGCTTACTTCTTAAAACTGCAAGCTGACCCCCTTTTCCCTTCTGGCGTTTCCCCAGGGTCTACGACCAGCGGAAGATCAATGAGAACGAGAACAACGGTGTGCTGAAGAAGTTCTGCCCTCACCACCTGGTAAGGGCCTTCCTGGGGTCCATGTTCCTTCTTCCCTGCCAGGGTCTTTGCCCTTCGTCCCCCAGCCCTGCGGTGGTTCTTCAAGGAGCACACAAAGAGCCTGGCTTATGGATCAGGCCAAGGGGGACCCGCCCAGTCCAGCCTCCTGTCCTCCCAGTGCCAAAATGCTCCAAACAGCTTAGCAATCTGGACAGACTGCCCCTGGCGCTGGAGGTTCCATAAGAACGCAAGAAGCGCCTGGCTGCTGAATCTGATCAGCCCACCTAGTCCAGCCTCGTGTCGTCACAGGGGCTGGCTAGATGCCCCCAAGGAAACCCCCCCCCCCGAGCGAGTGGGATGCTGGATTGTTAGGGGCCGCCTCTCTCTGAAATCTTGGCCTGCCTGCCCCAAGTGCAAAAGCTGCCTCTGTGCTCAGCCCACGTGGCTCTTTGGCATAAGAGCCATAAATAGCAACACTCTAGAGGTCCTGGGCCCTAAGGAGGTGGAACGCTCTGTCTCCTGAGACCAGGGCCCTGCGGGATCTGATTTTTTTCCGCAGGGCCTGCAAGACAGAGTTGTTCCGCCTGGACTTTGGCTTGGAATCAACTTGATCCCCTTCCCCTCTTTCCTTTTTCCTTTCTCCTTCTGTGATGGAACTCCTATTTGGGGACTTCCCTGCCTTTTTTCCTGGTCCATGTAGGACCAGTCTGGATAGTTGGCCTTGGTGAAGATTTGACGTTTTCATCCCCAAAAAAGTTTTTGATTTGAGTTTCTACTGAAATGAGGCTGCATTTTAATGTTTTATTTTAATCCTGTTTTTAAGTTGTATTTTAATCAATTGTTTTTACACCTGGTGTTAGCCGCCCTGAGCCCTGTCTTGGCTGGGGAGGGTGGGGTATAAATAAATTATTATTATTATTATTATTATTATTATTATTATTATTATCTGGGGCTGGAGGTCTTTGGGAAGGTGCTCTGCTGAGCTTTCCTCTGCTCCCCGATTCCTCCGTAGGTGAACAGCGATTCAAAAGCCAACATCACTTGTTTGGTCTACAGCCACGATGGGTCAGGTACGTGGGGCATAGGGGGAGCTCTCTGGGGGGGGAGTCGGCCACCAAGCTAGGAGGGCTCCTCTTCTGTTGTGTTGGGTGCCAGGACAGCCCTTGACCAGGAGAGCCTGGGAGAGGCACCTTCCAGGGTGTCACAGACAAGGAAGTGCAACAGAGGGAGGGAGGGGGTTGCCCTGTCCCAGTGCCCCCCTCCCTGGTGAAGGCTGGGAGGTTGTGATGTCTTAGAATCTGCTGGCCAGCCTCTCCCCCCCCCCCCAGGCCAAAGAAAGCTCTCCCCTCCTGCCATTTCCCAGATGCAGCTGAGCTTTCCCCAATGTGTCTTGTTGCAGAGCTTGTGGCCAGCTACAACGACGAGGACATCTATCTCTTCAACGCGTCCCACAGCGACGGAGCCGAGTACCTGAAGAGATACAAGGGGCATCGGAACAACGCCACAGGTGCAGGAGCAGCCTCCTCCCCCCCCCCCCGGCCACCCCTGGCAGGGGGAAATGCCCCCTGACCTTGATGGCCTGAGGGGCTGGCAGAGCGCCTGGCCTAGCCTCGCTCAAACCCCAGGCGCTTTTGCTAATGTTGAAAACTTCCAAGAAGGGACAGGTCTGATCTAGATATATATATGTAGGCAGGCAGTAGGCTCACAACTTACATGAGGGTTATATTCCGGGGGGCTGCATGCAAAGGGGAAATCGCACAAAGTCGGGACGACCCAGAATGCCCCACATCTCTGTGTGACTATCGCTACCTGGGTAGATTGAGGCTTTTGAAAGGCTGTGGGTGGCTCCCATGAAATCTCACGTGGCCCCTTCCAACGGGTCCCCCCCTCCCCATTTATTTCCCCTCCACCCACGCAAAGCTGCAGTTTCATAAGTAAATCACATGTGAGTTGTAGTGTTCCTGTAAATGTAATTATAAATGCATTCTCTGGCCAAAATGAGATTGATTTTGCCAGAGACCAAGCAGATAAGCAAGTGAGGAAGGGATTCCAAAGTCGTCGTCGTCGTCCCCCAGCATCACCCCCACACTCCCCAATCACCCCCTGCCCCTGTTCTCTCCCCACATGGCCCCCTTGATGGCCGCAGGGCCCAGAGTCACAGCTTCCACGGCGCCCCCTGAGCAAGGGAAACTTGCTCCTCTGGGAAAGGAGGGAAGGAAGGGAAGTGCAAGGGGGAGGCAGGGTCTCCTGGTCCCCCTAGTGCAGGGGGGCTGCTGTTCTCTTGCCAGGAGGTGGCGCTGGGGGGGCAGCGGTTTTGCTGGGCACTCACCCAGACCACTTCTCTGCCTGCAGTGAAGGGCGTCAACTTCTACGGCCCCAAGAGCGAGTTTGTGGTGAGCGGCAGCGACTGCGGGCACATCTTCCTGTGGGAGAAGTCGTCCTGCCAGGTGGTGCAGTTCATGGAAGGCGACCGAGGAGGCGTGGTGAGGGGCGTGGCTGGCCGGAGGGCTGCTTGGACTTGGAGGGGGGCACAGCTGGACAGGCTTGGTTAAGGGGGTGGGTAGAATTCAGGGGGCGGCAACCAGAAGGCCTGTCCTGTTGGCTCCTGGAAGAAATGGGCGCAGAGCCTGTCAGCATCGCCCTTGAGCCAGTGCCACCAACTGGACTCATCCACTTCAGCCCCGACTGGGCTAGGCGAGCTGGGTAGCACTTCCAGAGACCACCTTCTGCACAGGAACAGGTCAAAGTGCTGTGGACTCACAGCTTGGAGTTGTGAGCACCGGATTCACTTCCACAAGAAGACAGCAGCACAGCAGAGTACAGCAGAGCATAAACGACTCGGAGAGCAGCTCTGTAGAATATCTTCTTTATTCTATCTACAACTATAATACACAACTATATACAGAGCTAAATGAGGTCTAAACGAAAATGCTGAACTGCACTGAGTGTCTGCAGCTGCTCTTAGCAGCAACCTTATCTATACACACGATCTCTAACACTCAGTCTCTCTCTCTCCGGCACACTGACTGACTGACTGCCTGACTGACTGATGTTAGGCTGGAGCAGAATAAGTAGAGAGCAGAACACCGCCCCTCCTCTCTGGAAAATCACCAGACTCATCAGCAGATTCTTGGATATGGGAGGGGTGAAATCTCCTCAGAGCCCACCTCTTTCCTGAAGCAAATCTGCCATCCCTCCTTATCCTTGGGGGGGGGGGGGACACAACACACCATCTTTTCTGCCTCCCCCAGCATGTTTACTTTGGGAGGGGCAGGAATGCAGGCCGTGGGACAGAGCAGCGACTCCTCTTCTACCTTCTTGCCCTCTCAGCTGTTTCTGGGGTGACCCAGAGCCATAACTCCGCTCCAGAAAAAAAAAGGTTTTTGGATATTCTTTCAGGTCAACTGCCTGGAGCCCCACCCTCACCTCCCAGTCTTGGCCACCAGCGGTTTGGATCACGACGTCAAGGTCTGGGCCCCGACGGCGGAGGTGCCCACCCAGCTCACCGGCTTGAAGGAGGTGAGGGCCGCCTTCTCAGCCCCATGGAGACTCAAGGGGCCCCTGCTGGCCAAGACCCTCTCTCCTCCGCCCTGCAGTCTGGGGGAAGCTAGCATGGCGGGTGGGATGGGGGCTTCCAGTTTTGGTTGGACTCCCAGGGGGGCCAGGGGTGAGGGTGATGGTGGATGTCGGAGGAGACCATATAACACCAGTCCTGAAAGACCTACATTGGCTCCCAGTATGTTTCTGAGCACAATTCAAAGTGTTGGTGCTGACCTTTAAAGCCCTAAATGGCCTCGGTCCAGTATCCCTGAAGGAGCGTCTCCACCCGCATCGTTCTACCCGGACACTGAGGTCCAGCTCTGAGGGCCTTCTGGCAGTTCCCTCCCTGCGAGAAGTGAAGTTACAGGGAACCAGGCAGAGGGCCTTCTTGGTGGTGGCGCCTGCCCTGTGGAACGCCCTCCCACCAGATGTCAAGGAAATAAACAACCATCTGACTTTTAGAAGACATCTGAAGGCAGCCCTGTTTAGAGAAGCTTTTAATGTTTGATGTTTTATCATATTCTTAATATTATTAATACTCTGTTGGGAACCGCCCATAGTGGCTGGGGAAGCCCAGCCAGATGGGTGGGGTATAAATAATAAAGGATGCTGATGCTGATGATGTCCGGAGGACCACAGACGCTGGCTGGGAAGGAGGTGGCTTGGGTTGTCCTTCCACGCCTCTCTGGGAGGCTTCCTGTGGCTTCCTGCGCTTGTGGGAAGCTCATCAGTACTGGAGCCAGTGGCCATTCAATGAAGCGGAGGGTTGGAAGGTGCAGGACAGATAAAAGGCCGTCCCTCTTCACTAGACGGGCCACTGAGTCAGCAGGGGCATCTAGTCCAACCCCGTGCAGTGCAGCAGTCTTAGGTTCCGAATGGGCCCTGGGCAGCCTAGTGACCGTCTCTTCCTCCTCCTCGTCCTCCTCCTCCTCCTCAGGTGATAAAGAAGAACAAGCGAGAGCGGGATGAGGACAGCCTGCACCACACAGACATGTACGAGAGCCACCTGCTCTGGTTCCTGATGCACCACTTCCGACAGAGGCGGCACCACCGGGTAGGGCGGACGGGCCAGGCTGAACTGGGGGGGGGGGCAGGGGGGGAGGATGGTGTGTTGGAAGACCGGGAACGGGGGGTCTTGAAGATCACCCCATGGGGGTTTTGGTCGGTTGGGAGGGCGTGGGGCTACCGAGTTAAAGCCCGTCCCTGAATGACACAGCCGTGGGTGAGCCTGTTTTGGCGATGGGCTGATCCTGAGTGCGCTGAGCCCCCTCTGCTCTCCCCCCCCTCCAATATGGGACATGGTCACAGCCCCCTACTCTTCCCTTTCCCCCAGCGCCGAAGAGATCCAGGCACAGGGGCGACGGACAGCGACTCGGACGAATCCCCCAGCTCCTCTGACACGTCGGACGATGACGAGGAAGGCCCGGATCGGGTGCAGTGCATGCCTTCTTGAGACCCCCCTCCGAGGATGAGGAAAAGGTGGGGGCGTGAAGAGTGTGCAGACTTGAATCGGCAACAAGATGCCCACCACTTTGAATTGCCATCTATTCCCCCTCCCTGCTTTTTACTGAAACACCAAGGAAAGGCCCCCCTGCCCCCCGCCCTCCTTGTCGCTGGCCCTCCCCCAGGGGCAACCTGCTTGGCATTAATTGCACTTGGACTTTGCTTGAGGGGGGCAGATGAGGGGGGGGCACACATGGGACGCCCTGGGGTTCCCTTCTGCTCTCCCCCTCCTCTCTCTGCCTCGGTTTTGGCATGGGGAAGAGGGAGGCCTGCCCCCTTCCACCCCCTCATTTCCCCAGAGGCATGGGGTGGGGGGAGTGGGAGGGAAGGGGCTTGGTTGCCCCCCCCCCCCCCCGCCATTCCCTGTGAAGCTTCCTTTTGAGTGAGCTGAGTTCGGGTTCTGCCTCCCTCCTCCTTTCCTTTCAGATGTTGGTGTGAGCCCCAAAGGGGGCATTTTTTTGGAGGTTTTGTGCTTTTTTCTCCCGCCCCCCCCACTCCCGTTTTTGAGGAGCGCCCTTGCTTGCCTGCTTTCAGGATGAGCAAACTTGGACTCTTTGCTTTATTTCTGATTACATTTTCTTTTTTTAGAGGGGGGGGGCGTTCTTCTCCCTCCGCCTCCTGTTTTTTGTGTTCTTCCTTCAGCAGAGTTCTAGCGGCATGAAGAGCTCCCTTTTGCAGTCTAGACCTTGCCTTGGCCCCCTCGGACGCCCCTTCGCCCAACCTTTTCAGAGAGTAAAGGGTTTTTTTGTTTTTGTTTAAGAGAGGTTTAAATGCAGAGAAGAGACATGGGGCTGATTCCCCTCCCCCTTTTGCGGTGGGGAGGGGGGCTCATTCGTGCCCTGCGGAGGGAGAGGGGTTCTCGTGGGATCCCCTCCATTTGCCCGAAGGTTCTTTGTGTTTCATTTCCCCCGCTCCCCTTCCCTTTAAAAAATAATCTTATTTGTTTTCGAAAACAACTGCCCTTCCCCCCCTCCCATCGCTGTTTAGAGGCCTAATTTTATATGTATTAAACAAGACAAGAACCAAATTAAAACTTGGATGTTATCAAGTTAAAATTATTGTAAAAGTTTAAATATATATATTATATAAATGCAATAAAAGAATTGAGAGACAGGCCTGGCTGTCTGTGAAATGGGTCCGCTGGGAGCCTGGCCGGAGGTTCCTCTTTGGCTCCGTGGGGCTGGTTGCCTTTGCCCTTCCTGGGACAGGAGGTGGGGCTCTGGCCCCCCTTTCTGCGGCCTTGTTCGCCTAATAGACTCCACAGGCCTGGAGGGGGCTCTCACTTCAGCCCCCCGCCCCCCGCTTCCTCCTGGCCCTTCCTTGCCTTTGTCCCGTCATTCCTAAATCACCTTTTTATTTTTTGCTTCGCTGGCTGTGCCAGCACTTCTGTGTCCCCCGTGCACCTCCTTGAGTCAGCCAAACTGCTGGAGCATCTTGCCTTCGTGATAAGGACATCTTTGGCATCAGCAATATCGAGATCTTCTTTCCAAAGTCAGGCAGCCAGGGGCTGAACTCTTCAGCCTCGAATCCTGGTTTGGTTTTGCTTTTTTGGGGGGTGGCATCCCATAGGGACGCGAGTGGCCTATGGGTTAAACCACTGAGCCTAGGGCTTGCCAGTCAGAAGGTCGGTGGTTCAAATCCCCGCGTCGGGGTGAGCTCCCGTTGCTCGGTCCCTGCTCCTGCCAACCTAGCAGTTCAAAAGCACCTCAAAGTGCAAGTAGATAAATAGGTACCACTCTGGCGGGAAGGTAAACGGCTTTTCCGTGCGCTGCTCTGGTTCGCCAGAAGCGGCTTAGTCATTCTGGCCACATGACCCGGAAGCTGTATGCCGGCTCCCTCGGCCAGTAAAGCGAGATGAGTACCCCAACCCCAGAGTCGGCCACGACTGGACCTAATGGTCAGGAGTCCCTTTACCTTTACCTATCCCATAGGGGCAGCACAGAGTTTGAATAGTGGGGGAGGACTCAGTAGCCGTGCCCACCCCCTCCCTACCAAATAAGAGCCAGTGACTTCACTTTGGGGGTCAAACAGACTAGCCCCTCATTTTAAATGTATTTTAATATTGTGTTGGAAGCCGCCCAGAGTGGCTGGGGAAACCCAGCCAGATGGACGGGGTATAAATAAATAATAATTATTATATTATTATTCCTAAAGAGCCTCAGGCCGGCTTTTTGGGGGAGTGAAAGGGTGAGTGCTTCGCTTTGTCAGAGCAAGTTGCCTTGAACGCTTTGGCTGTGTCCAGAGATCAGCTTCGTTCCCAAAACAAATTAATGCCCAAACAGTAAAGGCGAAGGAAGGAGTGTGTCGCTCGTGGCCTCAAGCAAATTATAGACTCGCAGAGCTGGAAGGGGCCCTCCCACGGTCATCTAGTCCAACCCACTGCAATGCAACGATCACAGCTGAAGCTTCCCTGGCAGGCAGCCATTCAACAGATGCAGCCCTCAACCCCCCCCCCAAAAGTTATCTTTACAGATGGTGGGGTGGCCCTTTTGGTTGTGAGAACGTCTCTTCCTACACACAAACACCCCCCTCCTAGGGCCTGCCAGCTGCCTGGCATTGTTTTCCTCCTCTTCCAGTTTGAGTAATGGGGGGGGGGGGAGCTTAGCTTACTTGCACCAAACACCCAGGAACTTGGGGGGGGGCCTTCCGTGCTATTTGGCTGCCAGGGGCTCCTCAGGAGGAACAATCACTCCCCTTGTCTCCCTCTCCTCCTGCTTAACTGAGAGGGGAGAAGGTGTTTTTTTTTAAAGAAAACACAGTCATCACATACACAATACCTTTGACTTTTATTTCCATGATTAGCACAATGACTCTCATTACATTTTGGAGAGAAAATTCGAGGGTGGGGATCAGGGGAGAGTAATCAAAGCAGGAGCTTTTATTTCCTTTACTCTAAAAAAACAAAACAAAAACCCTTAAAAAATTAACTTTGCAGCTATGACAAGTTTTGATTAAAGAAACATTTTCCTTTTTTAAAAAAAAAGTTGCGGAGAACGTCGCCACTTACAGGAGAAGGTAGGAATGAACAGTGCAAGTCAGCAATCCACTTTGGGGGAAGGGGCACCAATTTGGGCACAGCTCAGGAGCTTGGGGTGGTGGGGGCTGTGGAGACCCCTGACCCCTCGTGTTGACTTGGAAACATGGAACTGGAGAGTGGGTGGGTGGGCTGCAGGCGGCCGAATCCAGACACTCCCCCCCCCCATCAATACAGGACTTGGGCTCTCCTTGAGAGCTACTCCCTTTTTAACTTCCTTTCTGCTGGGCAGAAAGACTGCCATCCATCACTTCCACTCGACCTTTAAAAGACACTCGCTTCAGTGGTTTTTCTGAATCTGGACAACGGCCCCAATCCAGTGCAGTGGAAGTGAACCCTGCACCCCCCCCCCCCATTTCATTGGGAACACTTAACCCACAGCACTCTGACGGCATTTATTTAGCACCCCTGGCTCACTTCCTTGTCATTGGCCGTCCTGGGAGTACTGGCTTTCCCCAATTTTTTTAACGTACATTTTTCATTTATTGAACCTGGCAGTGTTTAGCCTAGGCGTAGGCAAACTCCGGCCCTCCAGATGTTTGGCACTACAATTCCCATCATCCCTGGCCGCTGGTCCTGTTAGCTAGGGATGATGGGAATTGTAGTCCCTAATATCTGGAGGGCTGGAGTTTGCCTGGAACAGATTTTTTTCTCGCCAGTGTGGCTACCGTGATGGAGGGTGGAGTTGCCACGGGGAAGGGGGCAGGCTATCTGGCTGTGGATGAGGAAGACTGGCAAAGGAAAGGAAAAGCTGTTCATTTGCAGAGTGTAGTGGGAGAGACCCCAATGGCCATCTCGACTAGCCCCCTGCAACGCAGGAATCAGAGGCGAAGAATCCCTGGCAGGTGGCCATCCAGCCTCTCTTTAAAAACCTTCAAGGAAGGAATCCATAGCAGAGGATGGTGCAAACAAGGCTTGGGCATCTCAGCCCAGGAGTAAAATACCCCAACCTGCCCCCCCAACAGCCAAGTTCATTTACTTGCAGGGGGTGGGGGTAAATATATTCCATAGATCCCCTTGATTTGAGTGAACACAAGAGAGGCCTGTTTTTTATCCCGACTTTACACAGAATACTGCCTTTTTCAATAAATCTTCACAACCCTTCGAGATAGTCCTTATCCCTCCACTGTGTATTTTTGGCTTAGCCAAATTGTATGCAAACAAAATACCCCATCAGCTATACTGAAGTTATGCTTATTTATCGTTTTGTTCAAAGAAACACTTCTTTAATCAAAAATTGTGTTGAGTTAGAAACTAACACTTTGTAACAGTTCCTGTTTGCTGTGGTTTTGTTTTTTTGTTTTGGTCCACTTGACAAAAAAAAAGAGAGAATAAGTTAACACTAAACACTCAATATTATATTTAATATACATATATTTATAATATATATGTACACACAGTTAGCACGGTCTGAGCGTCAGGGGTCAGGGACAGCTGGGGAGGGAGGAAGTAGAGAGAGCTGGCGGAGAGGCAGGATTGGGGACTGGCTGTTTCCTTCCCCTGTTCTGGCTCCTGGAGCTTCTGTCCGGCTGCAGCGGACTACAATTCATGCACCTGAACTTAATACGGAGGGCGGGTTTGTACTATTAAAAGAAAATAAAAACCCTGGCCACGTCCCGGAATTTTAAATCTGAGACACCAGAGATGGCACACTGGTTTGACTGATAACATTCAGTCTGCGTGGAAGCTGCCTCCTTGTGCTCATCTTGGAGGTAAGAAAGTGTTGTGGGGTTAATTGAACAGTACAGTCATACCTCAGGTTACAGACGCTTCAGGTTGCACCATTTCGGGTTGCACACTGCGCTGAACCCAGAAGTACCGGAACGGGTTCCTTCCGGGTTTCGGCGCATGCACAGAAGTGCTAAATCGCTCTTTGCACATGTGACAGAAGCGCCAAACCGCAACCCCCGCGTGCGCAGAAGTGAGGATCACAAACACTGCGGGTTGTGAACGTGCCTCCTGGCTTGTGGGAAGAGGTTCTTTTAAACAGAGCAGGGCTTTGCTCATTGGTGGCTCAGCAGCAGAGCACATGCCTGGCTTGCAGAAGGCCCCAGATTCAGTCCCCAGCATTGTCTCCAGTAGGGCTGGGAATTTCCCCTGCCTGAAATCCTGGAGACCCAGGGTGTGTGTGTCTGTGTGTATAGCGCATCCACAGTTGGAGGGCCACACAGGTGTGTGTCTGTCTCTCCACCCCCAGCCCTGACCTAGCAGAGAGCCTCCCTCTCTCTGGCAATGTCACTGGCCTTGCAAAATATTTGAGGCGTTTTCATCCAGAGACCAAGCAAGGGTTGCCCTTTAAGAGCTGTGAAGGACTTGGCCATGCCAAGGGTGGTGGGCATTTAGCCCCTAAGCTAAAAAAAAAAAAGTGTTTTCTGCATCCTGTGATTCTGAGCTGCCTCCTAATCAGCCCCTTTGTTCTTCGCTTTGTTTTGAGCTGTTTGTTCGCTTTTTAATTCCAGCCTCACCCCCCCCAACCACCACCCTGTTTCTTTTTTGACACTATTTTTACCCGCTGCCAATTTGCTAATTTGCAATGACATCACCACCACCAACTGTTCAGCTGTAAACATCAGAAGTGTGTGTCTGTGGGGTGGGGGTACTTAAGGCCAGCTGAACCAGAGACCCCCCTTCTGCCGAGGCTTTGGCTTTGAGAAGGCAGAGGCTTCCCGGGGCTGATTTTTGTTACTGTAGGACCTTGGAAGGAGTCAGGGGGAGAGAAAGAAGGCAAAGGCGGCAGTAGCAGCCCCTTCCCCTCCTGCGCAATTTTTGCACCTCCAACCACATTTGCTGAAGTGCTTCTACACGTCTTCACACAAAGGCTTCTCTTAGGAGGGCACCAAGCAAGGGCAAGCAGCCCAGAGGCCTCCCCAGTGTCCCTGACCCCCTTAGCTGAGAGTGAACACTCCCCTCTGCTACCGCTCCTCATAGCTTTTCCGCAGGACCCCAGACTCTATATATATCTTGATTTGAAATGTGGTTGACCTCTGCAAGAGCAAGGAGGCTGAGAAGCCCCTTCCTGAATCAGAAGCAACATCTAGTCCAAGCCCCCACATCTAAATCACAAAGAAGGCATCCAGGACAGATGGCCCTCCGCTTAAAAACCTCCAGCGAAGGAGAGTCCACATGCTCTGGCCCATTCCTCTAGGCTTGGCCCAATCCAGAAGCGTAACAAGCCCGGTGCTGAGAGCCCGGCTGAGTGTGCCATGCGCCCTTGGAGTTGTGTCCAGATGTGCACGGCCAACCTCAACCTGTGAGAAGGTGCTTTGTGGTGCAGCTTGGAGGCGAGGTCCCACCATGCCAAACTGAAGGCAGGCAGGGGGGTGCAGTGGTTGCAGGGACGGGAGCCTGTCTCTCTCGAATTGGGGCCATTGCATGTCTCTCTCCTGCCGCTGACCCCTTGCCTTGCTCCAGAGGAGCCCTCCCCACCCCACCTCGCTCCCCCTTTCCGCCAGCTCTCTGGACTTCTGAACAGTCATTGCACACCAACACGCACCGAGGGAGTTTTGTGCCAGGAATGCATCTGGTTGGGCAGGATCGACCCACTGCGGCCGAGATCCTGACCCAGGGAATGGGGGGGGGGGAGGATTGAAGGCAAGGCTCAGGCTGTGTGTGGTGGGTAGAGAGGCAGCGGGATTGCCAAGGGGTGGGGGTGGGAAGGGGGAGACCGAAACAAGATGCCTTGTAAGAAACACAGACCTAGCCCACCTGTTGATACATAACACAAAAGAACACAACACTACCTGCAAGGGGGAAGGGCAGAAGCAGGTGGTCTCGCTTTAAGGTTGGGGGGGGCAGGGAGAAAAGAGGAGGAAATACTACCTGGCCAACAACACCAGGATGCACAGCGCAGTTTTTCAGCGTTAATTAAATAATATATATATATATATTTCCTTTTGCAGTCTGATGCAAGTTCCACTGTTTGGGTGGGTCTCTTTTTTAAAAAAACAACAACAACTGAGAAGCATTTTCCTCCCCCCACCCCAGAACAGGTGCGGTTAGTTTAATGGCAATATATGTGCAATGGAAGCTGCAGCAGAGAGACGAACGCAGCAGCCAGGATCACAGCTTTGGGTGCCCAGAAACAGTCACGTGGCCCCCCCCTTCTCTTCCTCCTCCTCCTCTACACCCCCAGCAGCCATGTGAGGCAGGGAGACTGTCTTAATCTGGCTCCATCTGGAAACAAACTGTGTGGGGAGACAGAGAGAAGCAGACAAATCCCACATTCCTCCTTGCTGCATGTGGATTACTGTTTACCCCCCATTTGTTCCTTAAACATTTTAGCCTGCTTACACACACACACACACACACACACACACACACACGGCAGCTGCTCAGCACCCAAGGGGGCTGCATGTGCTGCAGGGGGAGGCAACACGTATTTCTCTGTAAGCAGAAATGTGGCCCCTCAGGACTTCCCTGATTTATTTAAGACACGGGTGTCTCGATGATCGTATGCAGGGATGCAGGATGAGTGCATGCAAGCAGTGTCACCGGCTCTCTTGGGTCTGGGCAGGTGGGGAGGCTGCTGGTAGCCTTGGTTGCTGCAGAGGTGCCCCTGTTGCAACCTGGGAGCATCAAGAGGCCTGCCCTCCATATCAGGCTGTCTCCTGGGCAGGTGGAGGGCCAACAGGCAGACAGGCAATTCCACAGGGAAAGCCTCAAGGGTCCCACCATCCCCATGGGGAAGAGGAGACCTCCAGGCCCCCACCCAACCTACCAGTCCCCCCCCCCCCCATCTATGACAATGCAGCCACTGAGCAGAACAGCAAGGCGGTCCACGAGCTGAGGAGTAGAAATCATGGCAAAGAAAAAGACGTGGCGGTTAAGGGTTGGCCCCCTGTGGAAATGGCCCTCCGCTCAAGGCGAGCCAGCAGGCAGGGGGTGCGGGGGGTGGACTGAATCGGGGCAGAAGTGGCACCAAGTCAGTCCCCTGAGGAAGGAGGAGGAGGAGGAAGGGGTCAATGTCTCTGGCGACAAGGGAGGAAGAGGCACCCACGGAGCAAGTTGAAGGAGAGGTGGCGGCAGCGGCACAACCAACACCGAGGAAAGGCACAAAGTCAAGGGGGGCAGGCAAGGAGGCTGGGGGTGGGCTGGTGTGTGTGTCCCCCCCCCCCAGCTTGCCTCCTGGTGAAAGGCCTGCTCTCCTACCCCAGGGTTAGCACAGACTGGCAGGGAAGGAGCAGACCCCCGAATTGAACCCGGCTCTCTCCACACAAACTTTTGTTCTCTCTCTCAAGCTGTACCCCCCCAACTCCTGTCTTCTGCTTGTCCCCCTCCCTGCTCAGCAGGTACTTAGCACCCCTGCCCTGGGACTCCAGCACCCTAGCCCTCCGCCTCAGAGATAACACCCTGGGAGAAAATTTAAATGCCCTCCCTTCCCAGCTCGCCTTTGCAACCAGCTATCCCCCCCCCCCCAAAAAAACCCTTTTAGGATGTCTGGCTCAGCCGAAATAAGCCTTGGCAGTTTGCGTGGCTGAAGGGGAGTGTGGCTGCCGTGGCCTGAGATGCGCAAATCTCCAGTGCGCCGCTCGTTCTGTGTGTGCATTGAGCCGGGATGTCAGCAAAATCTTTAACTGCAGTACTTGGCTGACTTTGGAGGGGTCAAGAGTGGTAGCGAGGCCTCAAACTGGCAGGGTGTATAGCCGGGGTGACAATTCTGGAGGGAGGAGCTTCAGGGCCCGGTTCTGTGGCCCTAGGGGCCCCCCAGCTCATCTAAGCAACTAGGGGCCCCCTCAGGCTTTCCCGCTACAGCCCCATAAGCAAAGCTGCTAGGACTTCTTCCTAACCCTTCTCCATCTCGTTCCCTTCCCCTCCTTGCTTGCTGAACTTGCCCCTCGTTGCCCAGTCCTTTCTAAACCCCCCCATCTCTCCCATGCAAACTGATGCCTCAATGCCAGCTCCTGGCGCTGGTTCTGCACTGGGGGGCTCCCAGTGGCTTCTTAAAACCAAAACACCCACCCACCTGATCTCATCTCCCCCTATCCAACTTCCTCTGCCCATCCTCACCTCTTCCTTAACAACAACAAGGACAACAACAACAACAGGCCAAGGCTCTTGATTTTGTTGGGGTGTTAAACTTGGGGGGGTCTGCCCCTTCCCGGTGGGTGGGTGCGTGGAAGGGAGGGAGTGGCAATTGGGGAGAGGTGGGCTCCATGTTTGCATAGCAACAGTCCTCCAGCCCCCTGGCCGCCCCCTGGCCGCCCCCCACCCGTCCCAGCAGCCCTCCCGAGGGTTCATCCACACCAGTCAGTGGCAAGGGGGGGGGATATGTGTGTGGGGAGGAGGGGTTGGGGAAGGGGGGTTGGAATTAAGACTCCATTAGTGGCCAAGGCTGCTCCCCACCCCAGTCCCACAAGACAGGCGGACAGTCACAGAGAAAGGGCAGGATGTAGCCAGAAGGGGCAGCTGGAACCGTCAGGGCACAGTGGAGCGGGGGGGGGGGGGTTGGGGGGGTCATCCTCCTCCCAGCTGCTCCCTTCCTCCCCCCTCCCCCCCACTTTAAGCTTTTTTGGGTGGCGGAGCCAGTTTGATTATCTCTTCTTCGGAGGGCTGCCGGATGATGTCTGTGGGGAGAAAAAGAAGGGAGACAACATGAGAACGACTTAGGAATCACCTGGTGGGATTGTCTGAGTCCACCTAATCCTCCTTTAAAGAGATCTGAGTTGGTGGCCAGAAACACATCTTGTGGCAGAGAGTTCCACAAGCTTGTGAGGACCTGTGTGAAAAAACTGCGGCCTGAATCTGAAAGTCTCCAAGTGATATTTAACCAACTGAAAACCTAAATGCAGTCCCTATAAAGATGGAACCAGTGGAGAGCTTAGGGTCCGAGGGGCCCCACATGCAGCCCTCTTTGGGGGGGGGGTTTGTTCACTTAAATACACGTGACTATTAACAGAATGGCTTATCTTTTTTATTATTATTAAACTCAATGTTTCAAAGGTATCCTCTCAGCTAACTATGTATACTAGCAACTGGGAGCCACTCAGCCTCGCAGGACACTGTTTCTGGGCTGCGTATAAATCTGCCTCAGAACAGAGCAGAGCAAACCCAAACTATTGCTTCCCCGCCCATCCTCTTCCTGAAAACAATGCAACATGATAGAAACATGAAAGGGACAGGTCCACGACCTGCTTTTGCCTAGCTGCCCATCTTCAACCTCAGAATAGAAAAACTACACCCTTGAAAGGTTTCCCACACAACCAACCATTTATCTCCCCCACGGCTGCATCTTGCCCCTGGTGAGCCAGGGAGGTTTGGGGATGAAGTTGTTGGTGGACTGGACAAAAGAGTCCTCTGTCCACCACCCCTCGCCCTTGGGTGGATGTGCGGCCTGTCCCTGCTCTTCAGGCTGGAGATTTGAAGTTGGGTTTCTCCAGCTGTTCAAAGTGGGTCTGAAAAAGGGAGGGAGACCAAGTTCTCCCCTCAAGGTCGGATGGGAAAGGTGAGTCTTCCTGATTCCCCAAAACCGGCCTGCTGAGCCTCTTGAGCAGCTGCATCCCGCTGAGAGAGGCTGAGAGAAAGATGGACCACCCACCAGCCAGAGACATGGACCATCCAGCCCCAGCCCCAGGGTCTCCAGGCAGGAAGAAGGGGTGAGGTGAGAGCCAGGGGCAGCTGCTGGGGTTTTGGGGAAGGGGGTGGCTGAGGACATGTGGGTGCTGAGCAGGGAGCCCCCGACCTTTGTATTTCTTGGCACTGGGGATACGGGTCAGCTTGGTGTCCACTTCATCCTCCTCAGAGATCTTCAGCACTTGGGTGCGGTACTCCACCACCATGGTGAGCAAGTCTGGGCGGCGGGAGATCTCAAAGATGTGCTCGATGTAGGAGAGGTTGTCTGCGCAGGAATAATAATAATATTATAATAATTTATTATTTATACCCCACCCATCTGGCTGAGTTTCCCCAGCCACTCTGGGCAGCTCCCAATCGAGAGTTAAAAACAATACAGCATTAAATATTAAAAACTTCCCTAAACAGGGCCACCTTCCGATGTCTTTTAAAGATAAGATAGCTGCTTATTTCTTTGACATCTGATGGGAGGGCGTTCCACAGGGCGGGTGCCACCACCAAGAAGGCCCTCTGCCTGGTTCCCTGTAACCTCACTTCTTGCAGGGAGGGAACCGCCAGAAGGCCCTCGGGAGAGGGACCCCGGTGTCCGGGGTGGAGGCGCTCCTTCAGGTATCCTGGGCTGAGGCCATTTAGGGCTTTCAAGGTCAGCACCAACACTTTGAATTGTGCTCGGAAACGTACTGGGAGCCAGTGTAGGTCTTTCAAGACCGGTGTTATGTGGTCTCGGCAGCTGCTCTCAGTCACCAGTCTAGCTGCTGCATCCTGGATTAATTGCAGTTTCCGGGTCACCTTCAAAGGTAGCCCCACGTAGAGTGCATGGCAGTAGTCCAAGCAGGAATAAGCACAGGGAAGGAGGTCAGCTGTGGGGAAACAGGAAGGCAGCACCAAGCGCCCTGCCCGTTGAATCGGCTGAATTGTGCCTGCCTTGCCCCTCCCGCAAAGAAGAAAGGGCTTGGGTTGCCCTGCCTCTTGCATCCCTCCAGGATTTCAATGCAGACAATCAGCGCAGGGACTTCTCTCTTTCTCCTTCTCCCCCCCCCCCCGCCCCCCTGGCCGCCCCCACTTAGGATGGCACCATGTCAAAAGCAGCCCACTGTTTCATGCTAATCGTCACCTGAATCCCACACCTGTTCCATTCTCTACGTGTGAATTTAACTTGACTCTTTGTGTCTGTAACATACCAACTCCCTCGTGTGTGTGTGTGTGTGTTGGTGCCGCTTTCCTCAAGGTGTGACTGACGACTGCGAACCTCTCTGGAGGCACGGGGCTGTCTTGCGTGGGCACAGCATGGCAGTGTGAGTCTGTTCACGATGATGCTGGTGCGTGGGCAGAGAGACCAGTGCAGAGGTGTATGTGTGTGTATAGGAGAGAGGAAAGCAACCAACCAACAGCAGGTTGCATTGCCCTGAGAAAACAACTTTATTTTTTTAAAAAGCACAAAATGACATCATCCAGCTCCACAGCACCATCTGTAGCCTTCCTCCACAAGAGCAGCTCAGGGTAGGGCTCAGCCGTGTGTGTGTGTGTGTGTGTTGGGGGTGTCTCAGCTCAAGAATCTGGAAGGCTGAAGTGGGCAGGATGGGTGCAGGGTGGGGAGACCAGCAACTCTGCACAAGAGCAGAAGAGAGCTGGGATGCAGGTCTGGTTGTGAAGAGCATTTAATGCGCTAGGGCGATATTTAGATATATTTGGATATTTCTCCTCCTGTGCCCAGAGCAGCTTCTGCTCCTGTTTGTCATCATACTATTTTTGTTGAATGCTGAGGACACAACTTCTCACCCTGGCCTTTGACACCTGAGATGTGCATTTTTAGGGCTCACCCTATTTTTGTGTGATTTCATTCTTCACAGTTACGGTGGTACCTCGGGTTACAAACACCTTAGGTTACAAACACTTTGGGTTTCAGACTCCGCTAACCCGGAAGTAGTACCTCGGGTTAAGAACTTTACCTCAGGATGAGAACAGAAATCAGGCGCCAGCGGCAGTGGGAGCCCCCATTAACTAAAGTGGTACCTCAGGTTAAGAATGGACCTCTGGAACGAATTAAGTTCGTAACCAGGTAAAACCATAAGATTTTAAACTTTTTTATGTTGTTATAAGTAGTTGTATTCTATATGGATTTGTCCAATCCTCTTTTTATGGCATCCAAGTTGGTGGTCACCCTGCTTTCTGCAGTAGTGAGTTCCCTTGTTTAACTATGTGCTGTGCGAAAGACTCTCTTTATGTGTCCTGAATATTCCTATTTCCAGCTTCATCCATGAGTTCTAGGGACATGAGAGGGTGTTTCCCCCCCTTGTTGGTGAGTGGTGTGTGTGTGTCTGTCTGTGTCTGTCTGTGTGTGTGTGACACCTGGCACAATCTCTTCTAGAGCTGTTCATTCCTACAGCCCCATACGCACACCTCCCAAACACACACCCATTTTTGCAATGGGCGCCCCACAGTTGCACTGAGCCCCCTGAAAGAGGTGGAGGTTTGGGCTCCTGCTTCTATCGCACAACTCGGCATCCACACCTTCTCCCTGCGCTCATGCCCTGTCAAATGGTGCCGGGCGACAGGTATTCATCTCCCTGCCCCAGCCTCCCTCCTGGGGACAGAACAGAAGTGATTGCAGAAGTGCTTTGTTGGCCTGGAAGTGTCAAGCCCTTGGATGAGATCTGAACCCTGAGCGGACCTGCCTTGCCGGTGCCTCTTTGCTGAGTCACTGGTTCTCCCGGGAGCCCAGCCGTCCGTTCCTCTTGCCTGGAGCTGTCACAGCCAGGCAGGCAGGCAGGCAGGCGGGTTGCTCCTCCCCTCTCCCCAACCCTCCTGGAACCTCAAGCCTGCCAGCTCTGAGTCACTCAACTTGATTCTGCTGCTCTTGCCTTCCTTCCTTTGGAAGGAAAGCAGGGTGAAAGCGGCGGTGAGAGAGGGCTGAGCCGCTTATTGAAATGTAGGCCTGTCTAGGTGCACAGATTCTTCTCCCCTGCCCCTCTTCTCTGTGTTTATTTTAATCCCACGGATTCAGATACAGTGGTACCTCTGGATGAGAACGGGATACGTTCCGGAGCCCCATTCGCATCCTGAAGCAAATGCAACCCACGTCCGCGTGTCTGCACGTGCACAGGTCGCAATTCACCACTTCCGCACATGCGCGTGATGTCATTTTGAGTGTCTGCGCATGCGCGAGCAGCAAAACCCAGAAGTAACGCGCTCTGTTACTTCTGGGTCGCCGCAGAGCGCAACCCGAAAATGCTCAACCCGAAGCTACTTCAACCCGAGGTATGACTGTGTAGGCTAGGTGCAGCCGGGGGCACCAACTTGCCCCCCCCCATTGAGGGGGGCCATGTGATTCGTCACGTGATGCCACCCAGGATGTCTGGGACACGCAGGGGGTGATCTTTGGCCTCACTCATCCCAGCCTCATCTTGGGTTCCCAGGCAGAGGCTGGGGCCAGCAAAGGCAAAGATCACATCCCAGCACCCCAGCACCCCAGCCTCAGCTCCGAGGCCCCCATCCTGAGTGATAGGCTGGCGCAGAAGGGGCCTGGGGCTGAGCACACTCTCTTCCTCGCCTGCTCCTCCTCATCTCCTTCTCCTAAGAAGAGCCTGCTGGATCAGGCCCAGAGCCCATCTAGTCCAGCATCCAACCAGATGCCCCCATGGGAAGTCCACAAGCAGGATTTGAACACAAGAGCCCTCTCCCTTCTGCAGTTTCCAGCAACTGGCCTTCAGAAGCAGTGCTGCCTCCTTCCATGGGGCAGAGCAGAGCCATCTCAAAGGCCAGTGGTCCTGCTCACCTTTGTCCAGTTTCTTGTGCTTTTCCAGGAAGCTGAACCAGTCCTTGCTGGTGGTGATCTCCTCGTTCTTCTCGCTGGGGATGTCCTCCTTGCAGGCCGACTTCAGCTGGTCCAGGTCTTCGTTGGTGATGTTCTCAGCCAGCTCCTCCAGAAGGCTGCTGTATTCTGCCATCTCTGCAAGGGGTGAGGAAGGGGGAACAGGGCGAGTTATAGAAAGGGGTAGGCAAGACATCACGCCTGCATGATCTGTCCACTAGGACCCTGATATCTACCAGCTGGAGCCGGGTGCAAATCACACACACATTGAATGAAAGGACCCTGAGCCTAGGAGTTGGTTTGGACTGCCAAAGTGAAAAGAGCTTGCAACCCTTTGGCATTAAAAAATAAATTTAAAATCCACTCATGGTTACCCAGCTTTTCTTCAGTTTTGCAGCATTTGGGGAGGGAGGTCAGAGGTCAACTGGGAGTCAGAAATCCTTGCTGACTTTGTGCAAATCACCCAGAGACCCACCAGCAGATCCCCATCTACATTCTGCACATCCCTGAGTTAAAGATCCAGATGCAGCTGTTTATTATTATTGTTATTTCATTTAGATCCCATCTTTCCTCCAAGAAGCTGGAGGTGGCATACATGGTTCTCCCCTTTCCTATTTCAACCTCACGACAATCCTGTGAGGTAGTGAGCTTTGTTACGGAGTGGGGATTTGAACCCTGATCCTTCTCTGGTCCCTAGTCCAAAACTTGAGGGCCCTGGAATGGCCAGTGATGAATTCCTGTGCTCCACCTTGGAATCTGGCTTTCTGTCATCAAATACTGTGTTTTTGTTCTTCTTTCCTAGCATACCTGGAAACCAGGTACGGTTCTTCTTTGTTCTACTTTGTGTGGCAATTGTTGCAGCTGGCTTAGCATGTTCTTAACTGACCTTCCTTTGCTAGGGAGGTGGCTTGTTAGCAGCCTCAAGGATTATGCTTTCTCCGTTGGGAGATAGCTGGCAATCGCCCCCTTCCAAGTTTGGGGGAGAAAGGACCTACAAGTGCACAGACCCCAAGCTCAAGGGAGAGAGGGCAGCTGCATGGGTGGGTGAAGAAACAGGAAATTGGAACAGGCAAGATGCATGACCCTGGATTGGGGGGGGGGGGAGTTGGAAGCATCTTGGGGTGGGTGAGGTTCAGGGGTCTCTGCCCTGTATGGGAATGCCTGACGTTTGCCTCCCATTCAACATTATGCTTCTGCATTTGTAAATAAATCAAGCACAGTGGTCCCTTGGTTCTCAAACTTAATCCGTTCCGGAAGTCCGTTCCAAAACCAAAGCGTTCCAAAACCAGGGTGCGCCTTCCCATAGAAAGTAATGCAAAATGGATTAATCCATTCCAGACTTTTAAAAACAACCCCTAACACAGCAATTTAACATGAATTTTACTATCGAACGAGACCCTTGATCCATAAAATGAAAGCAATCAACAATGTACTGCAGTCACACAATCAATCAATCAATCAGTAGCTGAACTGGGTTTCACATGGTCACAAAAACAAACAAAATGAGCCGCAAAACCAAAAACACAAAATAAATAGTGAAACCAGACAGACTTCAGAGTAACACTCAAAACTGAAGTGTGGCACTCAAATCGGAAGCGTAACACTCAAAACAGAGCACGTTTGGCTTTCGAAAAAGGTTTGCAAACTGGAACACTGACTTCTGGATTTGCAGCGTTTGGGTTCCAAGCTGTTTGAGTCCCAAGGGACCAGTGTGTTGCAGAATGCTGAGGACACACCATGCACATTGCAGAGCTCATGTGAAGTATCCTGGGAACTGGGGCTTGCAAGGAGGCTCTGAAGTGTACCTCTGCAAGAAGCTGTACACTAGTTTGACAGGTGGTGTTGTAGGATGTTCCTGATAGGGATGACACTATGTACTGGATCCTCAGAAACCTTTTGCCTCCTCTCCGGGGTGGGGAAGGGTGGAGAGTCATCCATCCCTTCTCCAAACTGACCCTGCCTGGAATTGGTGAATTTTACTTTCTCTGATAAAATTCCTCTCCTCTTTAGCCTTTCTAAGGGACCGTCCACACTTCCCCTTATTCCGTGCCTCAAAAGCACAGGGCCCAGACGTTTTCCACTTGTCACAGGCCCCAACAATTTCTCCTGGAAAACCCACTAAGGTAAAGGTAAAGGGACCCCTGACCATTAGGTCCAGTCGTGAACGACTCTGGGGTTGCGGCGCTCATCTCGCTTTATTGGCCGAGGGAGCCGGCGTACAGCTTCCGGGTCATGTGGCCAGCAGGACTAAGCCACTTCCGGCAAACCAGAGCAGCGCACGGAAACGCCGTTTACCTTCCTGCCGGAGCGGTACCTATTTATCTACTTGCACTTGCTTTTGAACTGCTAGGTTGGCAGGAGCAGGGACCAAGCAACGGGAGCTCACCCCATTGCGGGGAATTGAACCGCTGACCTTTTGATCAGCAAGTCCTAGGCTCAGTGGTTTAACCCACACCGCCACCTGCGTCCTATTTAGTGCTAAATCAGAGCAAGCATCAATCAGGAGAAAACCGAATCAAAGTTTGCTTCAATTCAGCAGTAAGGAGTGGGTTTTCCCTGTGGAAAGCAGCAGGGCAAACAAAAATCTAGATGAGCCCTAAGTGTTTGCTGAGGTCAGTTTAAGGTTGGCAGGCAACCCAAGACACTCTCCAGCGCACAGTCTTTCCCTCTGGCTGTTTCTCACCCGCAGGAGACCAAACTCAGGTTGTTCTGCCCTGGAACATCTCTCCGTTGCTGCTCAGTCGAGTGTAGAGCACACAACAAATATCATTAAACTGATGCTGATCCTCCCAGTGGAACTATTTGGTCAGGCAGAATACCGGCTGCCTGGTTTTTTGTTTTTGTTTCAGATTGATTTGCTGCTGATCTGTGAAGCTGCAGCCATTCTGAAAAGTCCTGCCATTTATGAGGCGTCCTGATGCAAGCATGTACTTTTCAGTGTGGTGCGGAAGAGAGACTCCCGTTCTGGAACGGTGGTTTATGGGAGACTGGAATGTGCAACCACCAGGCCCCATAATCAACACCCACACCCTGCATGCATGTGCCCTTGGTTCTCTGTTACAGGTAAAACAAGAACATCTGCTTTCCTTTGACAAACACTGGAAAGAACTGGGAGAGTTTCTAAGATAACAGAACCAAAAAGCTCCCCACTCCCCACAAACTCACAGCCTGAAGACAATTCATAAAAACAGCACAAATGTTTTTTCAACAGGGTTTTGTTATGGACTGCGATTTGGGCTGGCCCAAGACATTTTTTTCCTGCTGGAGGCAAAGGTTCCCCCCTTCAGCAGCTAACTAGACTGACCACTGCCTCTTGCTTCAACGTTTATGACTGGACAGCACTCTCCCCACTGCACCTCAGAGGGCGAAAGGCTGGCTCTGGGGGCACAAGCAGCTCTATTTGCCAACACATCACTGCTTTCCATCAACATCTGCCGCCAGAGGCAGCCACCTCACTCAACCTCCTAATGGAAGGGCTGGCTCTGCTGGCTGCTTTTCTTTTAAAAAAGGACAGCCCTTGGCATGCGTTGTAATTTTATTCTGCATTAAACACTCAAACCACAGCACAGAGCTTTAGAAAGCTTGCTGGGACATCAAGGCCTTGGACTTTGCCCTCCTAGCTAGAGAAAAGCACTTCTGCATCTGTATGAAAGACAAAATGCCTCTCCCCCTCCCTATTTGGAGCTTGTTTGCATAGATGGCTTGGTAATGGAGATTAGTGTGTGTGTGTTTTCTCCTCATTTAAAAAATGAGGGCACTGGAAAATATAATTCCCAGACAGAGACATCACCCAGCTTTGCAGGGCTTTCTAGAATCCCTGACAGTTCAGGGACAATGAGCAATTTGGCCTTGGATTTGGAGAGAGGGGCTCATCTGTGGATAATGAGAACTTATTTCGAAAAGAGGAGGGGGCTGGGAGGTATTATTGCAGCAACAGCTGGGTCTCTGCTAGGGATCTCCAGCCACGGGCCTCAGGGTGGAAGGAACTGTGGAGGGAGCAGGGAGAGGGAGCGAAAGAAACTGCTACCCTTCAAATGCCTTTAGTGCCACAAATGTCGAGCATCTCAACAGGTACTGTGAAGTGTTTACTAGCTGCATTCAAATAGGAGAACTCTGTGGTCCATCCAAGCATCACCTCTCCCTGCCCTGACTCATTAGCATATGCATTCCTAATTTCACCAGTGCTTCCTGCCACTGCTCCCCCCCCCCCGAAAAAACCAACACACCCAAAGAGTGCTCACGAATTCTGAAGGGAAAACTAAACCACTCTGCCTGAAATATACTCAGAGTCGCAAAGTGATTTCATGCTCTTTATTCAGCTCATAGTGGTGAGGAGGAATGAATAAATGTCCCCTCACAGTATCTGCTTTATATACATTATTTACACAATGGGCTGCACATGATTGGCTAATTCTGGAATTCTACTGTAAGCCAATCAGGTTGTGGATTCACTTCTATCTGGAGCAGGATTGGGTGGTTCCTGCCAACCAATCATACTGCTGCATTGTTCTAGGACCAATCAGACTGCTGCATTCTGAATCCTATTGTTCTAGGACCAATCAGACTGCTGCCTTTTGGATCCTATTGTTCTAGGACCAATCAGACTGCTACAGTTTGGATCCTATTCAACTCAGTACATAACACCCCTCCCCTCTAAGTTCCAGTCCTGCCCGGGAGGTCGCATTCATAGTCCTCAAGGTATGCCGGCGGCCTACGTGTGCGTTGTGGCCTGGGGTGTTCCCTGGTCCGGGCTCCGGGTTCTGGCTCGTGTTCCAAGGATGCTGGCTGTGATGCGGCTGTTTGGTCTGGTGCAACCGGCTCGCTCAGTCGTGGTTCTGGTTCCGGTGTCCTTTCGGCCTCACGGGTCCTCTCTGTATTTACTGATTCTGCCTCTCCTGCTGGCCCCTCCTGCTCTATGGGCCTCACTGCCCCGCTGTTCCCTTGGGACTCCTCTGACCTGTCCTCCTCCTGGTTTTCTCCCGGGAATCGTCGCCGTATCTGGTCGCAGTGGCGGCGCCAGCATTGCCCCCCATCCGTTAGCACCTCGTACGACACGGGGCCAGTGACCCTGGTGATTGTGGCGGGTACCCATGCTGGGCCTGCCCCAAAATTCTTTGCGTACACTGGGTCCTGGGCCTCGAAGGTCCGGGGGTTCCTGCCTTCCCCCACCACTACCTCATCCTGAGCTCTATCGGGGTGAAGGCGGTCCAATCTGATTGCAAGGCGCCGACCCATTAGTAGTTCAGCGGGGCTCCGGCCAGTCGTTGAGCTGGGGGTGCTGTGCTGTGCTAGAAGGAATGTGGCAAGGCGGTACTCCCAGTCCCCTTGCGTCATGCGGCGAAGGGTGTCCTTGGTGGTCCGCACCATGCGTTCTGCTTGGCCATTGGTGGCAGGGTGGAACGGCGCCGAACGGATGTGGCGGATGGCGTTCTGCGCTGTGAAGGTTTGGAATTCTCCTGACGTAAATGCAGTCCCGTTGTCTGAGACGAGAGTGTCAGGGAGCCCGTGGGTTGCAAACAGCCTGCGTAGTACCCGGATGGCTGCGGACGTGGAAGTGGACGGTACCAGTGCGACTTCCAGCCATTTGGTGTAGGAGTCCACCACTATGAAGAATGTTTTCCCCTGAAAGGGGCCAGCGAAATCCACATGCAGGCGTGACCATGGTGCTCGGGCGGACTCCCAGGACTGGACTGGGGCCCTTGGGGGATCTGGGCGGGATTCTTGGCAGGCCTGGCAGTGTTTGACCCAGGCCTCTATCTCTCCATCGATCCCCGGCCACCACACATAACTCCTGGCAAGGGCCTTCATTCTTACTACCCCTGGATGTGTCTCGTGTAGGGCTGTGAGGACCCTTTTGCAGAGGGGCTGGGGAACAACGACTCTGCTTCCCCATAACAGGCACCCCTTGTGGGCCGACAGTTCATGTTTGCGGGTTGTGTAGCCGGCGAATTCTGGCCCGGGGCTGCTGCTGGGCCATCCCCTCCACACCCAGTCCAGGACCCGGGAGATGACCCTATCTTTCTTGGAATGGTGTGCAACTTCTTGTGCCTGAATGGGGCGGTCGGGAAGCAGCTCCAGGCTCATAACCTCTTGTGCAGGTGCTGGGTCAGGGCCTGTTTCCGGTAGTGGTAGCCTGCTGAGGGCGTCCGCATGGCCCATCGCCTTCCCAGGTCGGTGAATCAGTGCATACTGGTAGCTGGCAAGGAAAATTGACCACCTGAGGACGCGAGGAGACAGCACTTGGGGGGTCTGCTTTTCGGGGGCAAACAAGCCAAGCAACGGCTTGTGGTCAGTCACCACGGTGAAGGGCCGCCCGTACAAGAAATCATGGAATTTTTTTACTCCCTTTACGATTGCCAGACCCTCCTTGTCGATTTGCGAGTAGTTCCGCTCGGTTGTGTTGAGTGTCTGGGAAAAGTACGCCACCGGTACCTCTCTTCCATCCGGGAGTTGGTGCCCCAGGACAGCTCCAATGCCATAGGGTGAGGCGTCGCATGCTAGCACCACCGGCAGCCTCTCGTCGAAGTGTGCCAAGACCGAGTTTGAGACAAGCAAGTCCTTGACTGCCTGGAATGCGGCCTCCTGGCGCTGGCCCCACACCCAAGGGGCCCGCTTGTCCAGGAGTCTGTGTAGGGGCTCCGCTACCGCCGCCTTGTGGGGAAGGAAGGAATGGTAAAAGTTCAATAGTCCCAAGAAGGCCTGAAGTTCAGTCTTGCTCTTGGGCGCTGGGGCATCACAAATGGCCCGTACCTTGTCCCCAGTCGGGTGGACCCCTTCTGCGTCCACCATAAATCCCAGAAAGTCCACCTGAGGCACTCCTAGTAGACATTTTTCCCGCTTCACCTTGAGACCCGCCGTCTGGAAACGGTGCAGAACGGTGCGGAGGCGGTCCTCAAACTCCTCTGGTGTGGGGCCGGCAATCAACACATCATCGAAGAAGGGGGTGACGCCAGGAATCCCTTTAAGGAGAGAGTCCATTATATTCTGGAATATGCCTGGTGCCACGCTGACACCGAATTGCAGCCGCTTTACCCTGAACGCTCCTCTGTGCGTCACAATCGTCTGTGCCTCTGCTGTGGCCTCATCTACTGGCAGCTGTTGATATGCTTGGGCCAAGTCCAGCTTGCCAAAAATTTTCGACCCAGCCAGGGTGGCAAGGACATGGCTGACCACTGGCACTGGGTATGCGTGGGCCGTGAGAGCCTTGTTTATGGTACATTTGTAGTCTGCGCAGATGCGGACCGAACCATTAGGCTTGACGGGTGTGACGATTGGGGTTTCCCAGGGAGCATTAGGCACCGGCTCCAGCACTCCTTGCTCTACGAGTCGGTCCAATTCCTCGTCTATACGGGGTTTCAAGGCGAACGGGACCCGGCGGGCCTTGAGCCTGACCGGTCGTACTGCGGGGTCAAGCTGTAGCGCAATGGGGGGGCCCGTATACTGTCCCAATTTCCCATCGAAAACCCCTGGAAATTCCTTGCATATGGCGTCCACGTCCACTTGTAAGCTAGTGTGGTTCACCCCGGTGACAGCTAGCCCCAGTGGTCCAAACCATGCCAATCCCAGTAAGCTAATGTAGGGGCCCTTGACCACAAGCAAGTCCAGTTGCCGCGTCCGCCCTCGGTATTGCACCCTGAAGGTCCCCACCCCCATTGTGGGGACCTTACGTTTCTGGAAGTCCCGGAGGGTGAATGGGGCCGGCCTGAGTTTGGGACCCCCAGTGGGACACAGTTTCCTTAAGGTCCTTGCCGAGATTATGGATAGAGTTGAACCCGTGTCAAGCTCCATGCGGCATGGGGCCCCCTCTATCTGTACCTCTACATAAATTTTCTCTACGTTGGGGTGGGGCAACTGGTATACCTGGAAGTCCGTGAGCTCCGTCGAGTTGCCTTGGTGCGTTGGGCCCCGGGACCTGGGGCTCTTGGATTGGTCATCTGATGCCTGGTGTCGGGTGGGCCGAGCCCGACACACCCGGGCGATGTGTCCCGATTTTCTGCACTGCCTGCACTCTGCGTTGCGGAAACGGCAGGTCCTCCTCTCGTGACTCTCCCCGCAGCTTGCGCAGTTCCCTCCTTCTCGTCGAGGCAGCTGTGGTCTGTGCGCTGCTTGAGTGCGCTGCTGTACTCGGTGCACCTCCTCCCTGTCGGATCCTGAGTCGTCGGTGAGGTCTTCATGGTGGACCCTCGGTTGGGATGGCAGGCTCGGCCGTGCCTCTTGGGTCGACCTCTCGGCAGCTTCTGTTGCCAGGGCCTCCTCCAGAGCGACCTGGAACGTTAGGTCCTTCTTAGCGTAGAGGCGTCGTTGCAGCTTCTCATCCTTCAGGCCACCGACGAGGCGGTCACGAAGCATGTTCTCCAGCTCTGAGAAGTTGCAGAACCGGGCGGCTTGGCGGAGAGAGGTCACAAACCCAGTTATGGTTTCCCCAGGGGCTTGCCGCTTTGCGTAGAAGGCATTTCGACGAGCCACCACTGAGGGCTGCGGCGAAAAGTGCCCCTTCAGCTGTTCCATTATTGTTTTGTATGGAACAGTAGCGACGTCTTCAGGCGCAAGGAGAGCCCGGGCGATTTCAAACGTCTCCTCTCCGCAGACGCTGAAGAATATCGCCCTCTTCTTGGCGTCTTCTTCGTCGGTGACCCCTTTGGCTTCTAGGAGGAAGGTGAAACGGGAGGCGTACGCTTCCCAGTCTCCAGATGCTGGGTTGAATGGCGAGAAGCTGCTGTTGGCTGCCATTCTGAGTTCCTTGTGCCCCGGAGCTGAAGCCTGGATACACGGTGCGAGGCAGCGGTGCGGCAGTTGGCGGTGCTGCGGTGCTGTGTGTGGCAGTCAGCTCAGCGGGATCCCATCCTCGTCGCCAGTGAAATATACTCAGAGTCGCAAAGTGATTTCATGCTCTTTATTCAGCTCATAGTGGTGAGGAGGAATGAATAAATGTCCCCTCACAGTATCTGCTTTATATACATTATTTACACAATGGGCTGCACATGATTGGCTAATTCTGGAATTCTACTGTAAGCCAATCAGGTTGTGGATTCACTTCTATCTGGAGCAGGATTGGGTGGTTCCTGCCAACCAATCATACTGCTGCATTGTTCTAGGACCAATCAGACTGCTGCATTCTGAATCCTATTGTTCTAGGACCAATCAGACTGCTGCCTTTTGGATCCTATTGTTCTAGGACCAATCAGACTGCTACAGTTTGGATCCTATTCAACTCAGTACATAACACTGCCCAAACCTGATTCTGATTTGGGAGCCTTCGACAGAAACCAGAGGAGTAGTCTGGGACAAGCTGAATGGTCCAGGAGTCAAAGGTCAGCTGGATGAACTGCAGGGGGGAAGTTACAGGTAGGTAGCCATGTTGGTCTGCCGTAGTCAAAACACAATAAAAAATTTCCTTCCAGTAGCACCTTAGAGACCAATTAAGTTTGTCCATGGTATGAGCTTTCGTGTGCAGGCACACTTCTTCACATACACTATATAAGGGTCTGGTGACTTCTGTTTCAGAGCATCTGAGGAACTTTGCTGGTCTCTAAGGTGCTACTGGAAGGATTTTTTTTTTATTTTGTAGGGTGGAATTTACAGTCGTACCTCGGAAGTCGAACGGAATCCGTTCCGGAAGTCCGTTAGACTTCCAAAGCGTTCGAAAACCAAAGCGCGGTTTCTGACAGCCAATCGGAACTAGTTTTCAAACTGGAACACTCATTTCTGCGTTTGCGGCATTTGGGAGCCAAAACATTCGGGAACTCATCTGTTTGAAAACCAAGTTACTACTGTAAATGGTTTTGGTTCCTCCACTCACTACCATGAGAGAAGAAAACATAGATTTTTTAGCATTCAGGACTGTCATTACTATTTCCAGCAGGTTTTGCTTGTTCTCTCTCTCTCTCTGGGTGTTGTAACGTTGCTGGTACAGGAGGAACTAATTGATTTGTTACTCTATACAGGACAAATGAGAAGAATGGATTGGAACCACACCTTCCACTCCCCCAGCCCACCCCCCTGCCGCCTCAGTCCAGTTTGTTGTTTGCTATCTCATTGCTGCTGCTTGTTAATTCTGCTCAAATCCAGTGATTAATTATCCAGGGATTTGGGAAATACGGCAGCTGGATTTCCAGACAGTGTTTGTCAGATTAAGGCAGAAGCTCTCAATCCACCGACCTCAATGCTCGTTCTGGTTATTAACTAACATTTGAGGGTGTTTTTAAAAAAAATAAAAATAAAATGCCGCCATGACTTAAGATAGAGAAGCTTTTGTTCAGCAGGTGGGAGAAGATCTGGAGTGGTAAGGAAAGTGGATTATCACGCCTAAAGGGCCTTGCTCCAGAACGCAGATCACCTTGTAGGGAACGAATTTAGTTACACAAGCTTTTGCACCTCTCTGGAGAGTCACGCTCTTACACAACAAAGGAATAAAGCCATGTTATATGTGATCATCTCCTAAAACTTCATCACTGTCGTAACTCCTGTGCACGGTGAAAATACAGGGTGGCATTATTGCACCTTTAGGAAAAGCACAGTTCATGTGCGGACATGTACACAACCCCCCACGCAAAAGCACACATTCTTTGCCCCCAAGCATTCACGCAAATTAATCCTTCCCTTCCAGCCTGACAGAGCTATGGCCCCCTGGTCTACCGAGGGACAATTGCCCCACACTTTTCAATGAGTGACCCAAATCTACAGCCAATTGCATGGGATTTGTTGGCTGGCTGGCAAGCCTCAAATCTCAAGTATTTCCACAGCGGCACAACATGCACCATCAATCTCTTGCATCTTCAGAGCCCTTCCCGACCAGAACATGCTCATTAATTAATTCTCTGCTGTGCAATTAAACCCGTGCCCTGGGCACAGCTAATCATTCCAACACACACAAAACCACAAACAAATTTCATTCCTTTTTTGTTTTGTTTTGTTTTCCAGAGTGCCACCCCCTAGTTAGTGTTGCCCTCAAGGGGCACATTCTGTACTCAGTTCTATAACACCCTGTTGAGAACGTAAGCACCTAGGGAAGAGCCTGGCTGGTGAATCAAACCAAAGGGAGGGGGGCATCTAGTCCAGCATTTTGTTCTTACTATGATCAACCAGATACTTATGGGGAGCAGGAGAAGAGCGCTCTGCCTCTCTTTCAAATCAGAACCAGTGAAGACGGTGAAGGTCCTGTCTGAGTGCCTGGAGGCGGTTAGAGGATGGATGGCGGCTAACAGATAGAGGTTGAATCCTGACAAGACAGAAGTACTGTTCTTGGGGGACAGGAGGCAGGCAGGTGTGGGGGACTCCCTGGTCCTGAGTGGGGTCACTGTGCCCCTGAAGGACCAGATGCGCAGCCTGGGAGTCATTCTGGACTCACAGCTGTCCATGGAGGCACAGGTCTTCCCTGTGTTCAGGGCAGCTGTTTATCAGCTCCATCTGGTACGCAGGATGAGACCCTTCCTGCCCGCAGACTGTCTCGCCAGAGTGGTGCATGCTCTGGTTATCTCTCGCTTGGACTATTGCAATGCACTCTATGTGGGGCTACCTTTGAAGGTGACCCAGAAACTACAACTAATCCAGAATGTGGCAGCCAGACTGGTGACTGGGGGCGGCCGCCGAGACCACATAACACCGGTCCTGAAAGACCTACATTGGCTCCCAGTACGTTTCCGAGCACAATTCAAAGTGTTGGTGCTGACCTTTAAAGCCCTCAACAGCCTCAGTCCAGTATACCTGAAGGAGCGTCTCCACCTCCATCATTCAGCCCAGACACTGAGGTCCAGCTCCGAGGGCCTTCTGGCGGTTCCCTCCCTGCGAGAAGCCAAGTTACAGGGAACCAGGCAGAGGGCCTTCTTGGTAGTGGCACCCATCCTGTGGAATGCCCTCCCACCAGATGTCAAAGAGAACAACAACTACCTGACATTCAGAAGACATCTGAAGGCAGCCCTGTTTAGGGAAGCTTTTAATGTTTAATAGGTTATTGTATTTTAGTGTTCTGTTGGAAGCCGCCCAGAGTGGCTGGGGAAGCCCAGCCAGATGTGCGGGGTATAAATAATAAATTATTATTATTATTATTATAACAAAAGCCATCTCTCCATTAGTCCTTCCCAGAGGCAGCCCCCCCCCCATCTCCCCAACTCTTCTCAAGGATGTGAGCTCTGTGTCTTCAGCGCCACTCCAGCACACATGTGCCTACAAACAGCAGCCCAGGAAGCAGAGAGAGACCATTAAATTGGTACTGTGCCTGTGAGTACTTTCTTTATCCTGAGCAAACCATTTTGTATGACTGGCTTTTCAGACTGATGAAGCGTGTAGCGAAACCTGTAATATATCCGGAAATCAGGTCTCCTTTGACCACTTGTGTTATTCTCACCAGGGTGGTGGCTTTGATCTGCCTTCCCGTAATTGATCCATGCACACGGCTTTGTGTTTCCGACTCAAGACCCTTTGAAGAACATCTCATCCAGTTCAATCTTCGACAAACAGATTTGGAAAACTTTTTCATATTCTCCAGTGTGCTACCCTTGCCGTTATGGCGGCACGGGGTTGCTGTTCTGCAGGTGGACTTGCGCTACTTGTTGAACGGTTCATTTATCCGGTCTGTATAACGTTTACTGCACATGTAACTTGTTAAGATAGAGTTGTACATTTATCCACTCCATGTTTACAGGATCTCCAGGCTTTGTCTTGCACAGGGCACCTTAGTATGTTTGTTGTTTGAATGGTTACAAGCCTATCTTTATTCTAGCTATTATTCTAGTAAATCTGGTTTTATACTTATAAGCCAGTTTGTGGTGTTGTTGTTTTGTTGTATTATTATTACTGTCACCCCATTTGATACTTATTGGTTTGAAGTCACCATTGTTTCAAATTGCAGCTTGCCCTAAGCACCTTGGCAGAAAAAAAATAGGTAAATGCAGTAAGCAAATGAATGAATGAGAAGCAACAGTCTGGTCAGGAGCAGGAGAAGTGGGTTGAGACTGGAGTGGGTTGCAAAGGAACCACAGGAAACTTACTTTACGCTCTCGGTTGTTCCTTTGTGGCCATGAGACATCACAAATGGCAGTGGTTTGTGGGGAACAGTTTCACAGGCCAAATTGGGACCTGGGCTGCTGTGCTGTTGTTGAGTCATTTAGTCGTGTCCGCCTCTTCGTGACCCCCTGGACCAGAGCACGCCAGGCACTCCTGTCTTCCACTGCCTCCTGCAGTTTGGTCAAACTCATGCTGGTAGCTTTGAGAACACTGCCCCACCATCTCGTCCTCTGTCGTCCCCTTCTCCTTGTGCCCTCCATCTTCCCAACATCAGGGTCTTTTCCAGGGAGTCTTCTCTTCTCTTGAGGTGGCCAAAGTCTTGGAGCCTCAGCTTCAGGATCTGTCCTTCCAGTGAGGACTCAGGGCTGATTTCCTTCAGAATGGAGAGGTTGGATCTTCTTGCAGTCCATGGGACTCTCAAGAGTCTCCTCCAGAACCATAATTCAAAAGCATCAATTCTTCGGCGATCAGCCTTCTTTATGGCCCAGCTAAATGAACCCTAACCTCTGCATAATGGCCCGTGGCTGTATTTCTCCTGTGAGTTCTCCTCCTGTTATCACCACTTGATGTTGGACAGCCTCGGGGACCCTGGCAGGGCCATTGACACTGATAACAACACATAATCCCTGCACACATTCCAGACCTATGGACCAGAGGTCTGTCATAAATCAGCCTTCTGGGCACAAGGGATTTACAGGAAAAATGTCTGCCGCCTCCATTGATTAGAGCAGCCTTTGCCAGTCCAGATGCGGTTGGACTTACAGCTCCACGGATCAGCCCCTGTCAGCACAGTGGAGGCTGGCACAGTTTACTCCTGTCCCTCAGCCCACTGTGTGTTGTTCCTTCCTGCCTTATACTGAGAGTCAGACCACTGTTGTCCATCTAGCTCAGCACAGGCTCTCCTGTTTCTGGGGAGGGGGGCTTCCCAGCCTACCCTGGGGACTGAACCTGGGGTCTTCCGCATGCAAGGCAGGTGCTCTGCCACAGAACTACAGCCCTTCCTCCCCCTCTCCTTGGGGAAGGACCACGGCTCAGACAAAGGGCATCTGCCTCGGATGCTGAAGGCATCACCAGGCTGGGCTGGGAGAAAACCCTGCCTGGAACCCTGGAGAGATGCTGCCAGCCAGGGTGGGCAATATCGAATAAGCCATCACCATGATGGCACTGGCCGCTGCCACCACCACATGGTTCCCTTCTTGCTCTCCACTCAGTCTGAGTTCAAAGTGTGTGCAGGGCCAGTCCACTCCCACTGGTCTTCCCTTGGGGGTGAATTTCGTTCTTCTGTCCTGTGGGCCTGCCAAAGCCAGCATCACCTGCTCTTGGTGTGTGTGTGTGTGTTTTTAATAATAAAAAAAATCAGAGGCAGAGCTTTTCATGGCAGGAAGGGATATGGCCACAAACCCCAAACCATTTTCTGTTCATCTGGCTGCTGGGGGGGCACCACAGGGCAGGAGGAGGCGTCAAAAGATGGGCCATCATTCTACCCCACTGGTAGGCAAACTAAGGCATGGGGGCCGGATGTGGCCCAATCGCCTTCTCAATCTGGCCTGCGGATGGTCCGGGAATCAAGGTGTTTTTACATGAGTTACATGTGTGCTTTTATTTAAAATGCATCTCTGGGTTATTTGTGGGGCGTAGGAATTTGTTCATTCCCCCCCCCTTTAAAATATAGTCCGCCCCCCCACAAGGTCTGAGGAACAGTGGACCGGTCCCTTGCTGGAAAAGTTTGCTGACCCCTGTCCTACCCTCTGGACTCCTGTTGTCTCTCTCTCTCTCTCTCTCTCTCTCTCTCTCTCACACACACACACACACACACACACACACAGGCCTGTCCTGTTTTGGGATTCTTGTCGTCTTCCCTTAGGAAGAGGAAATTCCGGCTGTTCGTTGGAAGCAAAAAAAAACCTTCCCAGATGGCTGCCCCTTCCTGAAACAATGAATCACTGATAGAAAAGGGGAGAGATTCTGGCTCCAGCCGGTTCAAATGGTCCTTCCACTTTCCCCCCATCACTCCAAGCTATTTATTTACGCCTTCCCCTTTGCACTCTGTATTTTGGGTGGCAGGCAGGGAGCAAGCAAGTGGGGTGCTGTGGTGTGGGGCCGCTCGTTTTTCTGCCCGCCTGCCCCACTTTCCAAGGGTTGAGGTGGCATGCATATTCCCTCCCTTGTTTATTCACGCCTTTTCCTCTGGCTCCCCCACCTTTCTTATTTAACCCCCCTCCCCTTCTCGCTCTCTTTCTGTGCCAGGGGCATTCAGCAACCCTTCAAGAATAACAAACTGCCCACACTGGGCCCGCTGCCCATTTCCCAGGCCCGCTGGGTGGCATGAAGAAAGGAGGAAGCAAGCGGTGGATAATGGCGGGGAGCGAGTGGAGGCCTGGGGGCTACCAACTTGCCAATAAACAAATTGGTTGCAGACAGCTCCTGTGCCTGGAAGGCGCTGCTGGAAGCAGCAGGTGAATCTTTCTAATGGCATGGGCAGAAAAAAACAACACTGGTTTAAGAGCATGGGAGGGAGGGCCAGTTTTTAAAAAACAAGTTTTATAGGAACACAGGACTCCTTCGGAAGTTGGTTGTCAGGTGTGCGTGCAGGAGCCAGGCCCTGGGACCAGTAGGACTCTGCAGGACTGGGGCCTTCCTAAGTTTGTTCTGGAGAGGAAGGTGCAGCCGCACAGGTGAGGCTGATTGGTAACTCACTGCACCTGGTGGCAAGAGCCGGGAAGGGATATAAGGTCAGCATTTTGCCTTTGGCTCTTGGCCACAGCAACATGTTTCCTGCCTCGCTGCGTTTGACTTCTTGCTTCTTGATCCTTGGCCCTCGGCTTCTTGACTCCTTGCTTCTCGACCCTTGAACCCTTGACTTTGCGACTCCCAGCTTTCTGACCCTCGGACCCCTGGCTTCTGGCCTCTCGCTCCTGCTCCCACCCTGCCATCTTGCCCCCGGTCCCGACGTCCTCAGCCGGGACTTTGATTGCCCGTAGACCGGACCGTGACATGGGAGTCCATTCCACTGTCGGAAAGTTTAGTCGGGACCTCCTTTCTTATAACTCGAATCCATTGGTTTGAGTCCTATCCACCTGAGCTAGAGCCTGGCTGCTGGATTCGACCAAAGCCCCCCCCCCCCCCATCGTATCCCAGCATCCTGTCTCGACACTAGTCAGCCACATGCCAGGGAGCTTGCCCACAAGCAAGACCCGAGCACAACAGCAGTGATTCCTAGTGGCTGGTACACAGAGGCATGTACTGCGTGCCACAGTGCAGGGAGAGCATAGCCGTTGACCTGAGGCATGCTTATTTCCTAGGGAAGGTGGAGTCTGGGGGAATGTGCAGCTTTGCCACTGAGTTTCTGCCACCTCTAGCAATGCAGATTCTCCAGCTCTTCTCATTCTCTCACCTCCTCAGGCACACAACTAAATCTTACAGGACTGTTAACAGAAGCAGCGCCTTCCCATCGCTATCCCCAATGAGCTCCTGTGTGGTGAGCTGGAGAGGGAGGAGACCAGAGTCCAAAAGCCCACACAGCCAGGGCTCATCAGGCACGCTTGACATACATAGCTGTCAACTTTTCCCTTTTCTTGCAAGGAATCCTATTCGGAATAAGGGAATTTCCCTTTAAAAAAGGGAAATGTTGACAGCTGTGTTGACATAACCTACCTCACAGGGTTGTTGTGTGGATAAAAGGGGGGGGGAGCAGGCCATGAATATCACCCTGAGCAAATTTGAAGGTGGGTTAGGTTGTTTTCCTTTTTTTAGTAATAAACCATTGGGTGACGTTCCCAGAGCTCCCTGCTGTAGACAGAGTGTTTGATGCTCTGACCCAGAGAGGAAATCCTGTTGCTGTTGTTTATTTAGGCCTGGTATTTTTTAAAGCCGCCTCTCT
>NC_138041.1:663791-814901 GCF_964106645.2 Podarcis pityusensis | reverse complement strand
CCTCTGAACATGGAGTTGCCGTGGTTAATCAACCCCTTTGCTTCTCAATGAAATTGTGGCATCCCCTTTTAAAAGAAGCTTAAGAAAATGAAAATGGTGGTGGTATTGCCCCTAGCGCAGCCCTCTTCAGGTCCCGTCACAATGCTTTTGCTTGTCCCAGACCACCAGACAAATGCTCTAGATCAGAGCTTTCCAAACTTCTCATGTTGGTGACACACTTTTTAGACATGCACCATTTCATGAGACCAGTAATTCAGTTTTACTAGCAAACCGCAGGTTAAACTAACTCCTTATAAGGGAATTTGGGTGACACACCTACGCACTGCAGGAGTGGAGGAAGTCATGAAGGGCAAGGGATAAAGTCCCTCTCTGTTGTGCCCAGTTTTACACCTGCAACCTCCTCAGGGCAGCTTCCTGACTTTTGGGTGGGAATATATTACATAACAAGTTCCCAAACGGTGGGATGCAGCAAGTGTTGGCAGGATGCAAAGGTGTTGAGAACAAAAATGACTATTAGGCTATCTGTGGAAAGGAATCAGCTGGGAATGCTTGAAATGGCATTTACTGAGAGGGGAAAATGGTAAAGGAGGGAGGCTTTCCCCCTTTTCATTTTTAAAGATTGTCTTTTCTTAGTAAAGAAGCGGCAACAGCCTAGTTCACTCTATGATCCTGTTTTCTACATGGCATCCAATATGGATTCTGAGGGGAAAGACAACAAGCTGCTTCTTCTCTCAAATGCACATACAGTCTAGAGGAGGAGGAGAAGCTGAGGGCTGTTTTGTTACAATGAAGAGCAGAGGAAATTTTAATCAAAAAGCAGGATAATTTACTAGGAAATAAGACGCTGGGGTGGGGAGCCTGTTTTCAAGATGGCGTTTCCCTGTTCAGTCCTTGGAGGCCATTTTACTTCTCTCAGTTTAGGGAATTAGAAGGAAAAGAATGGGGAAATCCCTCAAGAAAACAGCAAGCTGTTACTTATATAATCTATTGGATACAATAAGAAACTGTGGAAAAGCAACTGAAGTAAGAAAGCCTGTTGAAGGGAGGGAAGGAAGCACAGCCGTCAACTTTTCCCTTTTCTTGCAAGGAATCCTATTCGGAATAAGGGAATTTCCCTTTAAAAAAGGGAAACCTTGACAGCTATGGAAGGAAGTCAATGCTCGGCAGAGTGTGGGGAAAGAATGTGGGTAAATGACTATTAAATTTCACTGTATTTTGTTTGTATTAAAGGAAAAATCAACAAAAAACACTTAAAAAAAGAAAGAAAACAGCAAGCTGATAGTGGACGGATTGTTTGGCCTTTTTCCAATTTATTTATATTACTATTTATCCACAAATGAGGCACATATTTGCTGGCCACAGTGAACTGGGCTTTGTTAAGAGTGTTTCCCTCACACACTCATGACTTGGGCGGCAATTTCACTTGATGGCTGAGGGGAAAGGTTGCCTTCCAGCGACAAAGAATGGCTTCCCTCAGCACCCCTGGACTTCCTGCCTCCTTCTAGAGGCACGTGGTCGTGATTCTCCTGGGAACGAATTCCTTCAGCTTAGGGACACTTCAAAATAAGCAAAAGAGGAAACACTGCTTTTTAAAAGAGGACATTTCCTCAGGAAAGGAGAAACAGAGGAGCTGGGTGGGACGGAGAGCAGCCTAACTGGGGATCCAGGCAACATGGCGGATCCTGAGGAGAGTTTAATTCCCAGACAGAAGGCGACAGGAATTGCCATGCAAGCTCCCTCACTCAGTACAGAAGGGAGATGCAGAGGAAGGGGATTTTGTTGAGACTGAGGGAAAGAAGGGAATTTGGTTGAGGGGGGAAAAAGAGGGGGAAATTCCTCAGGGAAACAGCAGCACAGTTCTATAAGTTTCCAGGGTGCCTTTGCTTCCTGCTATTTTATCCACACCGTAGAGACAGGTAGATTCGATGGAGTATTTCCAAAAGGAGGGGAAGCGTTTCCTCCTTATAAAGAGCATTGCCAATTCTTAAGGCAGCAGCTTAGCCCTTAATGAACATGAACTAATTGCTAGAGGGAATCCTTTGGGGAGGCTTGAAGGGGTGAAGACTCAGAAGCCATTTATAGAAGGGGAGAACTTGGTTGGGAGGAGATAGAAATTTGAGTGCAATTTCTTAGGAAATAAGTAGCAGTGGCCTCGCTTCATGTTCCTTTATCTACAGAAAGGTTCAAAAATGAATTCTGAGGGGAGGTTTTTCCCCACTCACAACATGCCAGACATCACTATTTAGTTCTCTCAGACGCCATTGAGAGGAGGCCGGGGGGGGGGGTATTTTGTTGGACAAAATGGGTTGTGGGTTGTTTTTTTAAAAAAGAGAGAGGCAGATTTCTCATAAAGAAGGAAGCAAGGGGCAGCCTGCATTGATGGCAATATAGCTCCCTGTTCCTTGGAAGAAAGACTGTTGTATATAAGGAAATAAATGCATCTGCAGAGTGGCTCCAATACAGTATATATATTCTGAGGGAAAGCTAGTTTCTAGCCAGGTTTCCTTCATGACTTGTGGAAAAGGCCATTTCCCCTAAATTCATGAGGGAAAACTGCACTCCAGGAAGGGAAACTCCCAACGTTTCTGTAATCAGGAGAGAAATAATAACTATTTATTTTATTGTTATCATGGTTTGCCGAAGAATTTCTTAGCTCTGTGCAAATAGTTTTCCTTTTCCTCTTGGTAAATGACATGCAAGCCCTCTTGTTCTAAAAGCAAGTCCATGAGCACTGAGGGCAGCCGTTCCTTGCAGATATGGACGTTTTGCAAATCGAGGGTTTTCTTTAGAAAGAGGGGAAACACCCTAGAAAGTACCCCAGCTTTCAAGGTGTCTGCAGGGCTGCTATTGACATCTCCGCAGTGGTTCCAAAATGCAGTCTGAGGGGAGGCTAGTTCCCAGTCACATCGCATTAGGGGCCTCTGCAACTTTAATTTCTCTCACACACTCATGCCTTGAGGAGGAAGGAAATACTCAGAGGTTGAGTAAGGACAAGGCCTGAGGGATGCATCCAATGCTTTAGTTGCATCTTTTCACTACAAAAAGCTTGTTCCAGTAACCTCGCTGCATATCTGGATGGAAATAGCACATTGGGGGAAGCATTGCTTGCTTTTATTTTATTTTATTTACTTGTACACTCAGTTGATCTTACACGCTGTGCAGAGAGTGAGGGAGAGATGTATGTGCATCTGTGTAGAGGCTTAAAATGTTGAAGCAATTTTTATCTGTTTTAGTATTTCAACATTTGTATGTTTTAAAGTATGGTGGTTAACTTTTCTCGTATTTATTGTTTTGTCCTTTTGTAAACTGTTTCGATCTTACACGCATGGCGCTTATGTATACGTGAGCAAGTAGCATGACCCAAAAGTCCATAAGAAGGGGAAATTACGATGGTGAAGTAACTCCAAATAGTGCAAGAGCCTGATTTCTTGTGTCTTCCCTTCCAGGGCTACTGAGGGGAGGGAGGAATTGTAAAGGGACCAGAAGGTGCTCTAAACCTAGCAGCCCAAAGTATGTCATGCCCTAAGCCACAGATTTTTAGAATATACTGTATATTTAAAGGTAAAGGTAAAGGGACCCCTGACCATTAGGTCCAGTCATGGCCGACTCTGGGGTTGCGGTGCTCATCTCGATTTAT
Source organism: Podarcis pityusensis (assembly GCF_964106645.2). NCBI lineage: Eukaryota > Metazoa > Chordata > Lepidosauria > Squamata > Lacertidae > Podarcis > Podarcis pityusensis. The sequence continues at coordinate 811,264 of NC_138041.1, read as the reverse complement.
TGGCCAAGGGAGCCGGCGTACAGCTTCCGGGTCATGTGGCCAGCAGGACTAAGCCGCTTCTGGCGAACCAGAGCAGTGCACGGAAACGCCGTTTACCTTCCCGCCGGAGCGGTACCTATTGATCTACTTGCACTTTGAGGTGCTTCCGAACTGCTAGGTGGGCAGGAGCAGGGACCGAGCAACGGGAGCTCACCCCGTCACGGGGATTCGAACCGCCGACCTTCTGATCGGCAAGTCCTAGGCTCTGTGGTTTAACCCACAGCGCCACCCGTGTCCCCTATACTGTATATTAGCGCATACTAAAACACAGAGACCAGAAAACAAAAATCAGAGTTTACAAAATGCATTAGAGACCATAGAATATAGTGCTGGAATGTCATGTTGTCCAAACCTGCTACAATGCAGGAATCACAGCTATGCAAGATACACAAAGCTGGTCCTTCCAACTTTGGGGAAGGCCTGTAGCTCAGCGGTAGAGCATCTGCCTTGTGTGCAGTCAGTCCCAGGTTCAATCCCCAGCTTCTCCAGGTAGGACTGGAACTGTTGTTGTTTAGTCGTTTAGTGGTGTCCACCTCTTCGTGACCCCCTGGACCAGAGCAGGCCAGGCCCTCCTGTCTTCCACTGCCTCCCGCAGTTTGGTCAGACTCATGTTGGTAGCTTCGAGAACACTGTTCCACTATCTCTTCCTCTGTCGTCCCCTTCTCCTTGTGCCCTCCATCTTTCCCAACATCAGGGTCTTTTTCCAGGGAGTCTTCTCTTCTCCTGAGGTGGCCAAAGTACTGGAGCCTCAGCTTCAGGATCTGTCCTTCCAGTGAGGACTCAGGGCTGATTTCCCTAAGAATGGAGAGGTTTGATCTTCTTGCAGTCCGTGGGACTCTCAAGAGTCTCCTCCAGCACCATAACTCAAAAGCATCCATTCTTCGGCCATCAGCCTTCTTTATGGTCCAGCTCTCACTTCCATACATCACTACTGGGAAAACCAGAGCTTTAGGACTGGAACTACCCCCTGCCTAAAACCCCAGAGGACCACCAGCAGTCACTGTAGAGAATCCTGAGCTGCTTCCGTACAGAATAATAATCATGTCTTCAGCACTCCAGATGTTTGTCATTTTCAAGTCAGTAACCTATTTTAAGCCAGTTATTGCACAGGCTGGCGAATGCGATGCATAAAGTAACAATAGACCAAGTAACTATTTATCCTCCTCCTCACTTTTTAAATTTGGGGTTTCGGAGCCTGTATGTAGGTCAGGCCCTTCGTGTAGTAATAAAATCTACGCTCAGATGCCTACGTTGACAGAAACACTCATGGCCTGGTTAACACATGTTTGCTTGCTGCGTCCCCCATGCAGCCAATTAACTCAGTGTGCGCGCCTGTGTGTTTAAACATGTGTTTCTAACAGTTCCGATCTATTAACACGCCACAGTTGAGGCACACACAGAGAGAAAGCCGCAACACGAGACTCAGCCCTTCATATGCTTCTGAGGAAGTGGCGGTGCCTGGTGCTCTCAGACCAGCTGTGCCTTCTTCTTCCTTCTGTTTCACACCCCTCCCGGGACCCGGCTTTACTCCTTGTTAAACCCGCTCCTGGGCAGGCTGTGGAAATAAGGAGATAAGAAGAGCCAAGGGGACTAGCATCCTCTTCTCACAGAGGCCAACCAGATGTCTCTTTCCGGAAACGCACAGGCAGGGTTCAAGAGCATTCTCAGAAGCACCGCCGCCCGAGACTCGCTGTCATGGCGAGTAGCTATCAATAGCTTTTCCCTCCATGAATCCTCTCAGTCCTCTTTTAAAGCCATCCAGGTTGGTGGTGAAATAAAAAAATTAAGGTCTTATATATATATAATAAATGTTCATAAATGTACCAAGCAAACATGTACATAAATGTGTGGACCACATGTCTGAAGCAGCACAGGAGGGCAGCCCTGGAGCCATTTTGGCTACCAAACTGACCAAATGTTTTCTCTGCAAGGTCAAAGGAAAATGGAAAAGCCTCCCCATTGTCTTTTCCTTCACAAATCCTGTCTTAAGGGTATGTCTGTCTGTGTCTGAATAGGGTGAGCCTGTGACCTGGCTCAGGAACTAAGTATTTGTCATTACAAAAGACTGGCCAGGCTCCCCAGGGCATCCAATCAAGTGAGCATTAATAGGTAACCTGCCAGACAGGAGATAAACAACGCACTCAGATTTCTGCTGTAGACCGCCCTTTCTGTGATGTAGGTATGATGTATCTGGGGGTGGTCTTGGACTCCAAGGCGGGCAATTTAAAATGTCTATATAAGGGCGGGCACACCTGGGTTCTGAGTCCTCCTTCTCCTGCATGTGAGGGGGCACCCTGTTGCAACAGTTCAATAAAGATCAGGCTTACTAGCAGCTTTGCTTCTCAATGTTCTCTGCTTGGCCTCTGTTCTTTTCTCCAACCAATGGAGAACCTGCAAAGGACTCTATAAGGGCTCTTGTGTCCCCCATAAGGGAATAAGGGCAGATTTTCGTTTATTACAGTGGCCACCACTGCTTCCTGTGGGAGGGAGTTCCACAGTTCAACTAAGTACTGTGTCTGACGAAACACTTTATCTGTCCCGGCTCTTCCAACGAAAGATGGGCCACCGACAGAAGCAGCTTGTAGGATGTGTGATCTTGTGCAAGGTACACAAAGGCTGCGAAACGAATCTGTGCGCCAGCAACCACAGTCAATGAACATATGGTAAAACTGCAGCCCTATCTAGGTTTACAGTGATGGTGATAAGAATACCGCTTGCTATCATGGCTTGTTATCAAAGCAAGTGACATAATCATTGCCCATCATCATGTGAATGAGGTTCTTTTTATGAAGCTGCCTGCAGGATCAGTGGTAGAGCTTGCTGCTACCTTCAGCTGACTGGGGCACTTCTCTTTTTATTGCAGATTTTTTAACAGGGTTTGCATCCTGACCCCCAAGTGTGTGTGGGGGGGCACTCTAAGACTAATCCTATTTTAAGGCCATCCAAATTGGGGGCTGTCACTGCCTCCTGTGGAAATGAGTTTCATAGTCTAATTAAGCACTACAGGGCCCCTGAAAGTCAGAGCAGGAATATATTAATCTTCAGGGGAGGGGAGTACCTTGCAAATATAGCAGCCCTATCAATAATTATTGTCTTATCCAGACCTTTCCTTCTTTCTTGCTCCACAGCCTGGATTTTACACCTCCCCTTTCCTCCTCCTCCAACAGCTTCTTCTTCTTCTTTGGCGATCCCTTGTAGCCAAGTAAGATTGTCTTCCATAAGCACAGTTTTAACAATGAGTCCGTAAGTGACTGTGGAGGCCAATTCTGGATCCACATGTCCCTCCACAGTGGGGACATTGGTTTCCAGGCAGGAGTTGATCACGGTGTGGATTTGCCAAGCGTGCCTTCCTCTTAGCACATTTCTCCCTTGCGTCCTTAGTTTGAGTGTCTTCAAAACCCATGACACCTTTGGTGAAGCTGTTCTCCAACTGGAGCGCTCACAGGCCAGTGTTTCCTAGTTGTCGGTGTTTATACTACATTATTTTAGATGCCTGGTGTGCTCTAGTCCATGGGGTCACGAAGAGTCGGACACGACTAAACGACTAAACAACAACAACAAATTTTAGATTGGCCTTGAGAGTCTTTTGTTGACTACCAGCATTATGCTTTCCATTTTTAAGTTTGGAATAGAGTAGTTGCTTTGGAAGACGATCATCAGGCATCCGCACAACATGACCAGTCCAACGAAGTTGATGTTGAAGAATCATTACTTTGACACAGGTGATCTTTGCTTCTTCCAGTACACTGGTATTAGTGTCTTCCCAAGTGATGTGTACAATTTTTTTGGAAACACCGTTGGTGGAATCTTTCGAGGAGTTGGAGATGGCATTTGTAAGTGGTCCATGTTTCACAAGCAGACAGTAAGGTTGGTAGTACAACCTCCAACAGCACCCTGCTCTCAGACACCAACAGTTTCTGAATGGGGGGATTTCTAAGCGCCTCTGAGCTACCCTCCCTCAGCTCCTGCAAAGGATCCCGTAGCATTAATTAATGGAGACACCATCCATCTCCCATGGGAAAGGAAGGTCAGGGGAGGAGAGTCACCAGCGAAGGAGGATATAAACAGACATCAGCGCTCACACAGGGGACAGTCTGTAATTGCTCTCACGAGCTAAAGCGAGTTGCAAATCGGAAGTGTCCTGGCTCAGCTCATTTAATTTGAGAGATACCAATGTTTCCGAGTCACATAAGAGGCCTTGTATGTTGTTCTCGATGTGGAGCAAAATATTCTTGCATGCTCAATTACTTAGCATCCATTTAGTTAACTTGGCCCGGAGCCAGAAATGTTGTGGGCGGAGGGAACATTGTGAGTCAATGGAAAACAGTAAAAGACAGATACAAATCGTCTTACACGACCGGATAATTTAATTTTAAAGAACCTTATTTAATTTGTTTGAGAGCTTCAAGTCATTTGCCTGTGGACTGGCCTCAGACTTAAAAGGGTGATAATAATAGCAGTCATAGGGAATTCTCAGTAGGGAATTGTTTTTGAAAATGCCCCACGCCCCTTAAAAAGAACTACCTAAGAATCCATCATCGATCATTTGCCAGGTTCTCACAGAGTAAAAGACTTCGCAATGGGCTATTTGAAAAATATTTTAAACCTTGGCCAGGCAGGTTGCTAGAACGATGCCACATGCAATGATGTCCAGGAGATAATTTTGTATCCAGCCTTAAATCCACAAGCCTAATGTTGGTGAGGAATTGAGTTGCTCACGTGTGGCTCCCTGTAAGGATCCCTTTTGCAGTTCTAGTTCTTGGTTTGCAGTTCTAGTTTTTCGAGATGGATAATGAGAACTCGGCACATTTCAAAGGGAGGCAGACAATCAAACACACTGTCCTGATAGGGCCAATTTTTTCCCTTTTCAGTTAAAAATAAGTGTGAATTGGCTTTTCTAGTTTGGCTTTATCAATTTCATTGTAAAGTAGAGCAGCCACTGAGAGGATCTGGAAGAATTAAGCCTCTCTCTCTCTCTGTCTGTTTCTCTGCTGGCCTGTAAGTTTCCCACCAGCTGGTGGGGGCTTTTTGGAAAAGATGCAAAAACAGGCCTGCAAGGGATTTTGGGTGACAAATTTCAGAGCTTTAAAATTTGCATCCTCGGAAGCAAGGAAGATTCCGCTGCAATAAACCCATTTTAGACTTTAATAATGTGCTGCAAGACTCGCATGCACACTCTCTTCTTTTAATAAGGCATTTGGTGAGTTTCTAAACTTAGAAGTCCACAAAGGAGATGATGAGGCATTAAATGCCTCCATGCTTTACACACTCTCTCTCTCACTCTCTCTTTTGGGACCGAAACAGCTGCTTCCATGACTTACAAAGGCCCCAAAAGTCACGAGCAAAACTCAATCGAAGTATCTCATTTTCCCTCCGTGAACCAAGCTTTCTATGGCTAATTGCTGCGCCTTTTCCTTCCCACGGATGTCACTGTTACAAACCCATCCACAAGGAAGCTGCTTTATACTGAGTCAGACCATTGGTCCATCTTGCCCAGCACTGTCTACACCATGAGTAGGCAAACTAAGGCCCGGGGCCCGGATGTGGCCCAATCGCCTTCTAAATCTGGCCCATGGATGGTCCGGGAATCAGCATATTTCTACATGAGTAGAATGTGTGCTTTTATTTAAAATGCATCTCTGGGTTATTTGTGGGGCATAGGAATTCGTTCATTTTTCTCCCAAAATATAGTCCAGCCCCCCCCAAGGTCTGAGGGACGGTGGACCGGCCCCCTGCTGAAAAAGTTTGCTGACCCCTGGTCTACACTGCCTAGCAATCACTCTCCAGGGTTCCAGGCAAGGGAGTCTTTCTCAGCCCTACCTGAAGATGCCACCAGGGACTGAACCCAGGAGCTTCTGTGTGCAAAGCAGATGTTCCCCCACTGAGCCACAGCTCTTCCCCCAGGCTTCTGAGTGGCAAAGGAAACACAATAGCCACCAGCTAGGTGGCTTACAGGGCTTGCTAAATTGTTTGCAGCATCACAGAGTGCTGGGGAGTGATGTTCTGTCCACGGGCAAGTTTTGGGCCCAGCCTGACTGTCTTATTATTATTTATTGAATTTATATACCATCCTATACCCAGAGGTCTCATAAAAGGTAAAGGGACCCATGACCATTAGGTCCAGTCGTGGCCGACTCTGGGGTTGCAGCGCTCATCTCACTTTATTGGCCGAGAGAACCGGCATACAGCTTCCGGGCCAGCAGGACTAAGCCGCTTCTGGTGAACCAGAGCAGCGCACGGAAACGCCGTTTACCTTCCCACCGGTGCGGTACCTATTTATCTACTTGCACTTTGACACACTTTCGAACTGCTAGGTTGGCAGGAGCAGGGACCGAGCAACGGGAGCTCACCCCGTCACGGGGATTCGAACCGCCGACCTTCTGATCGGCAAGCCCTAGGCTCTGTGGTTTAACCCACAGCGCCACCTGCATCCCTATACCCAGAGGTCTCATACATACTCTCTTTTTATTGGCCACAATACAGTGGTACCTTGATACTCAAACGGCTTTGCTCCTGAAGAAGTTGGCTCCCGAATGCCACAAACCTGGAAGCAAGTGTTCTGGTTTGCGAACGTTTTTTGGAAGCTGAACATCCGATGCGGCTCCTGCAGGAAGCTACTGCAGCCAATCGGAAGTTGCGCCTTGGTTTTTGAACGGTTTTGGGAGTCGAACGGACTCCTGGAGTGGATTGAGTTCGAGAATCAAGGTACCACTGTAGTTCCCAAAATTCTTTAACATATTTAGCATGCACAGGGTGTTGTCTGTCGTTTGATTCCCCTCACAACACGGCCGCGATTATACGTCCATTTTCCGGTTGGTAAGATGGTTTATTAAGAACTGTGCTGTGTTCCAGCACCTGTGAACAAGGTCCCCTCCCCACAGCACATTCAGAACACATAGCTCTGCCCCCCCCCCCCCATAATCCTTAGGCCCTGTAGCTTCTCCCTAGCAGAGCTTCAATTCTCAGCACCCTTAACAAACTAAAATCCCCAGGATACTTTGGGGTACGCACACTGTGTGTGCACACTGTGCTCTAAATGTCCTGTGTGGACGTAACCCAAGTCCTTTTATTATGGGGTGTGTGGGGAGGCAACCCTCACAGGCTCAACACCGAGGAGCTGCCAGCAAATGGAAAGACTCAACCAGGCATTTGCAATTTTTTAAAAAACAAAACCAAATTGGCCTCCATTCATGGCTCATATGCAAAGCAGTTCATCAATATGCATGAGGGGGTTCATTCATGAAAAGAAGTCGTTTTGCATACACAGCAGCTGGGCTGCAGCGCAGGGAGGGGGAAGAATTGTGATGAGAGCAATTATTTTTCCCTGTGTCCTGCCAAGAATATTTTCTCACAGACTCGAGAGAAAAGAAGGAAAGCTGGAGTTGGGGGTGGGAGGGTGGGTAGGGAAATAGGAGCTTTCATAGCTTAGGTTGAATATAATCTCCCTTCCCTCCTGACATCATAATTGTCACCACCACTGCCGTCATTAAAGTAATAAGAAGAGCCTGCAGGATCAGGCCAAAGGGGCCCCATCCTAATTCAGAATCCTTTTTCCACAGTGGCCAAGCATGTGCCTCAATGGGAAGCCACAAGGAGGACCTGAGAGCACAATGGCAGTTTCCAGGAACTGGTACTGAAAAGCATCACTGCCTCTGATTCTGGAACAAATCTAAGGTTTTTGATAATAATTTTTATATACATAAAAAAGAGTCACGGGGGAATGATTAATGGACTTCAATGTCTGTACACTAATGCGCAAAGCATGGGAAATAAACAAGATGAGCTTGAGCTCTTGGTACAGCAAACTAAATATGACATAATAGGCATCACTGAAACCTGGTGGGATAAGTCCCACGATTGGAATGTAATAATGGAGGGATACAATCTATTTCAGAGAAACAGACCAGACAAGAAAGGAGGAGGAGTGGCGTTATATGTCAGGGATGTGTATACCTGTGAAGAGATCCAAGATTTAGAACCTCAAAGCCAAAGTGAGAGCATTTGGGTCAAAATTAAGGGAGAGAAGAATAACAGTGACCTCATTGTGGGAGTTTACTATAGATCCCCAAGCCAAACGGAGGACATAGATGATGCCTTCCTGGAACAGATGGCCAAGCATGCAAAAGGAAGGGAGATAGTAGTAATGGGGGACTTCAATTACCCGGATATTTGTTGGATGTCCAACTCAGCCAAGAGCATAAGGTCAAACAGATTCCTCACTGGCCTTGCAGACAACTTCATTGTCCAGAAAGTGGGAGAAGCAACAAGAGGAACAGCCATTTTAGATCTGGTCCTAACCAATGTTGATGACCTGGTTAGTGGGGTAGAAGTGGAAGGATCATTAGGCGCGAGTGATCATGCTCTTCTGAAGTTTACTATACAGCGGAAAGGAGCAGCCAAGCATACTAGGACTCAATTTCTTGACTTTAAGAAAGCCGACTTCATAAAACTTAGGGAAGTGCTGAGTGAGATCCCATGGACAGTAATACTAAAAGGAAAGGGAGTTCATGATGGCTGGGAGTTTGTTAAGAGGGAGATAGTAAAAGCACAACTTCAGGCAATACCAATGAGACGGAAACATGGAAGGTGCCTAAAGAAGCCAGGGTGGCTATCTAAAGAACTTTTAACTGAGTTAAGATTAAAAAAGGATGTGTACAAAAAATGGAAAAGGGGGGAAACCACCAAAGAGGAATTCAAACAAATAGCCAGCACGTGTAGACACAAAGTCAGAAAAGCTAAAGCACAGAATGAACTCAGGCTTGCTAGAGAGGTTAAAAGCAACCAAAAAGGCTTTTATGGGTATGTTCGTAGCAAAAGGAAGAACAAAGAAACAGTGGGGTCACTCAGAGGAGAAGATGGTGAAATGCAAACAGGGGACACAGAAAGGGCTGAACTCCTCAATGCCTGCTTTGCCTCAGTCTTCTCCGATAAAGAAAACAATGCCCGACCTGAAGAATTTGGAGTAAATGATTCGGCAAAGGAAACACAGCCCAGAATAACTAAGGAGATAGTACAAGAATACTTGGCTAGTTTAGATGTATTCAAGTCTCCAGGGCCAGATGAACTGCATCCAAGAGTATTAAAAGAACTGGCAGATGTGATCTCAGAACCACTGGCAGTCAGCTTTGAGAATTCCTGGAGAACAGGCGAAGTCCCGGCAGATTGGAGGAGGGCAAATGTTGTCCCTATTTTCAAAAAGGGGAAAAGAGAGGACCCAAATAATTACCGCCCAGTCAGTCTGACATCAATACCAGGGAAGATTCTGGAGCAGATCATTAAGCAAACAGTCTGTGAGCACCTAGAAAGGAATGCTGTGATCACCAATAGTCAGCATGGATTTCTGAAAAATAAGTCATGTCAGACTAACCTGATCTCATTTTTTGACAGAATTACAAGCCTGGTAGATGAAGGGAACGCAGTGGATGTAGCCTACCTTGATTTCAGCAAGGCATTTGACAAGGTGCCCCATGATATTCTTGTAAAGAAGCTGGTAAAATGCGGTCTTGACTATGCTACCACTCAGTGGATTTGTAACTGGCTGACTGACCGAACCCAAAGGGTGCTCATCAATGGTTCCTCTTCATCCTGGAGAAGAGTGACTAGTGGGATGCCACAGGGTTCTGTCCTGGGCCTGGTCTTATTCAACATCTTTATCAACGACTTGGATGATGGACGCAAGGGCATCCTGATCAAATTTGCAGATGACACCAAACTGGGAGGGGTGGCTAACACCCCAGAGGACAGGATCACACTTCAAAACGACCTTGACAGATTAGAGAACTGGGCCAAAACAAACAAGATGAACTTTAACAGGGAGAAATGTAAAGTATTGCACTTGGGCAAAAAAAATGAGAGGCACAAATACAAGATGGGGGACACCTGGCTTGAGAGCAGTACATGTGAAAAGGATCTAGGAGTCTTGGTTGACCACAAACTTGACATGAGCCAACAGTGTGACGCGGCAGCTAAAAAAGCCAATGCAATTCTGGGCTGCATCAATAGGAGTATAGCATCTAGATCAAGGGAAGTAATAGTGCCACTGTATTCTGCTCTGGTCAGACCTCACCTGGAGTACTGTGTCCAGTTCTGGGCACCACAGTTCAAGAAGGACACTGACAAACTGGAACGTGTCCAGAGGAGGGCAACCAAAATGGTCAAAGGCCTGGAAACGATGCCTTATGAGGAACGGCTAAGGGAGCTGGGCATGTTTAGCCTGGAGAAGAGGAGGTTAAGGGGTGATATGATAGCCATGTTCAAATATATAAAAGGATGTCACATAGAGGAGGGAGAAAGGTTGTTTTCTGCTGCTCCAGAGAAGCGGACACGGAGCAATGGATCCAAACTACAAGAAAGAAGATTCCACCTAAACATTAGGAAGAACTTCCTGACAGTAAGAGCTGTTTGACAGTGGAATTTGCTGCCAAGGAGTGTGGTGGAGTCTCCTTCTTTGGAGGTCTTTAAGCAGAGGCTTGACAACCATATGTGCTCTGATGGTGTTTCCTGCTTGGCAGGGGGTTGGACTCGATGGCCCTTGTGGTCTCTTCCAACTCTATGATTCTATGAAAAAGCACAATCTTCTGTAGCTGGGTGTCTTCATGGGCTGTTTGTTTGTTTGTTTACTTTTCTTTTGCTCTTGTGATTAGAGCAGGCAAATGGGTAAAGAACTGGGAGTTTGTTCCCAAATCACAAAGGACAGTCAATGTAATTTCTATAAAGGGGCTGGGGATAAAAGCTGCACCCATTTTACAGACAAGAACTCCAGAACACAAGAAGAGCCTGCTGGATTAGGCCAAAGAGAGTCCACAGAGTCCATCATCCTGCTCTCAAAGTGGTCGACCAGGTGCCCCAAAGGGATTAAAGGACAAGAGGACTCTCTCCGCCCCTCCTGCGGGTTTCCAGTAATTGGTATTAAGAGGAATTAGGGCAATACTTTGGCCACCTCATGAGAAGAGAAGACTCCCTGGAAAAGATGGAGGGCACAAGGAGAAGGGGACTACGGAGGACGAGATGGTGGGACAGTGTTCTCGAAGCTACCAGCCTGAGTTTGACCAAACTGTGGGAGGCAGTGGAAGACAGGAGGGCCTGGCGTGCTCTGGTCCAGGGGGTCACAAAGAGTCGGACACGACTAAACAACAATGGCAACCTAAGGCCCATGGGCCACAAGTGCCCCACGGGGGTCATTTAACCGGCCCATGAGCCGCCTCCAAACTGAGCCACCCGCTCAGCAAGTCCCCGCGCGCTGCGCTAAACTGGCTGAGCACGGCGCAGGGACTCACTTCCACGGTGCCAGAAATTGCGTCTGCGCGTGCTCAGATGCCGAAAATCATGTCTGCGCAGATGCCGATGCCAGAAATTGTGTCTGTGCAGATGCAGACACCGGAAATCGCGGCCACACGCACTCATGTGCGCTCCAGCCCATGGAGGGATTTCTGCTGGAGTGAACTGGCCCAGGCGAGGTAAACCTTGCCAACCCCTGTACAGTGGTACCTCGGGTTACAGACGCTTTGGGTTACAGACTCCGCTAACCCAGAAATAGTGCTTCAGGTTAAGAACTTTGCTTCAGGATGAGAACAGAAATTGTGCTCTGGCGGCACAGCAGCAGCGGGAGGCCCCATTAGCTAAAGTGGTGCTTCAGGTTAAGAACAGTTTCAGGTTAAGAACTGACCTCCAGAACGAATTAAGTACTTAACTCGAGGTACCACTGTATTAGGGTTTCTGACTGTGGAAGGCAGGGCAGAGCCACCCGTGCCCAGAGAAGAGGCCAGGCAGACAACCTGCAGAAAGAGAGGAAGTATGGAGACCAGTCGCAAAGAAGATTTGTCTGTGTCCGTGTGTGTGTGTGTGCGCGTGTGTATGAGAGAGAGAGAGAGAGAGAGAGAGAGAGAGAGAGAGAGAGAGAGAGAGATTTTGCAAATGCAAGGGCAGATAATAGACCCTGTTAAACAGAGAATGATGGGTTGAAATGAGGCTGGGGATTTAACTGACACATGAATAGTTAGGTGGGGGGAGAGGGGTGGGACAAAAGCCAGCTTGTCATGTGGGCATGGAGAGTCTCCAGTCGTTCTCTGCCTTGGACCCCCTTTCCCACTTCGGCACTTCGGAGAGGGGATTTAAAAGCACTAGTCCCAAATTGCACATGGAGGGAAAGTTAAGAACTGCCCTGTCAGGATCAGGCCAACGACGCTACTAGCCCAGCGTCTTGTTCCCACAGGGGCCAACCAGCTGCCTGTGGAAAACACAAGCAGGATTCGGGCACAAGAGCAACTCTCCCCTCCTGTTTCATTTCCAGCAACTGGTACTGGTGGAGGATGGAGGATGCAAGCCCAGAAATTACGAGTGTGCATAAACTGGAGATGGGGAGGGGTGGGGTAAGGAGCAGTGCAGCCAGGATGGGGAGGAGGGGAAGGAAAGTGATACAGCCTGAGTTTATAGGAGCAAGAGAAATCACCATGGCAACAGCTAAGCTTGACATGGTTATGACTCTCACTTCTGCTTTGCCTTTCCTTCTCTCCCTTTCGTCTCTCAACTCAAAGCACATCTCCTTTCCAATTAAATCTGAAGTCCTGAGGAGTCAGGGACATTTTCGGATCACAACTCCCATCATCATCATCATCTCTGAGCACTGGACCTACTGGTGGAGATCAGGGGCCAACATCTGGAAGGCGACAGATGTTCCCCATCTTTATTTCTCCCACTGACTGCAGGATGGGTGTGGAAGCAGTTTTAAAACACCAAAAGTCAAGAACATAAGAAGAGACTGCTGGGTCAGGCCAACAGCCCATCCAGCCCAGCGTCCTCTTCTCAGACTGGTCACTCAGGTGCCCTAAAGAGAAACCAGCAGGCAGAATTAGGGCACAAGGCCATTCTCCCCTCCAGCAACTGTATTCAGAAGCAATGCTGCTTGCAATGTGCAGGCATCGTGGCTATGGCTATTACTTTCTATTATTATTGTTGTTGTTTTTTAATTTCTATGCTGCCCTTCATCCGAAAATCACAGTTTTATAATATTAAAACACAAATATGCCATGATACCAAACAAAAACCATACCCCCCCCCCCCCAGTTTAAAAGGCCATTGTTTGTTTAATTAGCCAAAGGCCTGGGAGAAGAGGAATGTTTTTGCACCTAAATATATGTAATGCTCCTGGGGGGAGCATTGCACAAACAGGGAGCCACAACAGGAAAGGCCCTGCATTCTCCATGAATCTGCCTATCCCTCTCTTAAAGCCGCCCAGATCGGTGGCCATTCACGGCTTCCTGTGGGAGAGAGTGTAATAGTTTAACTATGTTCTCGTGGAAAAAAAATCACTTTCTTTTCTCCCAAATCTCCCAGCATTCAGCCTCATTGGATAGTCACAAGATCATAGATCCAGCAGGGCAGAAGCAATTAAACATCTCTACTGACCACTGCTAACTAAGATCGTGGCCACTGGTCCCATCACCTCCTGGCAAATAGAAGGGGAAGAAATGGAGGCATGAAAGATTTTACTTTCTTGGGCTCCGTGATCACTGCAGATGGTGACAGCAGCCACAAAATTAAAAGACGCCTGCTTCTTGGGAGAAAAGCAATGACAAACCTAGACAGCATCTTAAAAAGCAGAGACATCACCTTGCCAACAAAGGTCTGTATAGTTAAAAGCTCTGGTTTTCCCAGTAGTGATGTATGGAAGCGAGAGCTGGACCATACAGAAGGCTGATCGCTGAAGAGTTGATGCTTTTGAATTCTGGTGCTGGAGGAGACTCTTGAGAGTCCCATGGACTGCAAGAAGATCAAACCTCTCCATTCTGAAGGAAATCAGCCCTGAGTGCTCACTGGAAGGACAGATCGTGAAGCCGAGGCTCCAATACTTTGGCCACCTCATGAGAAGAGAAGACTCCCTGGAAAAGACCCTGATGTTGGGAAAGATGGAGGGCCCAAGGAGAAGGGGACGACAGAGGACGAGATGGTGGGACAGTGTTCTCGAAGCTACCAGCATGAGGGAGGCAGTGGAAGACAGGAGGGCCTGGCGTGCTCTGGTCCAGGGGGTCACGAAGAGTCGGATACGACTAAACGACTCAACAACAACAACTGGTCTGTTATGGTAGGCACCAAGCCAAGCCACCCCACCCACTTTTTCTGCTGAGGATGGCAAGGCAGAGCATCATGCGCATTGCAGAAGGTCGGACTAGATGACTCTTTGTGCCCCTTCCAACTCTATAGTTCTGTTTCTCTAGTCCGGTTATAGTGACAGCACACCCAGTCAAAGGGGCAAATGTTGGCTCTCTTGCAGCAAGGGCACCTAAGGGAGAACAGCTCCCCTGTATCATAGTTCAAAAAAACTTCCACCATAAAGCTAAGAAACCCTCTTTCCGTCCTTGGCCCACCCCTGTAGCCAAGTCCTTGGCCTTCGTCTCTGGGGCAGGGGTCTCCCCTTGGCCTTATCTGGAGGGCGAAGACCTCTGACCTTTCTCCATGAAGCAGTAATTTAATCTGAGACACAATATGACTGTTAAACAAGCCGGCCTTTGACCCCTCTGCCTGACACCCTTCCCCATTACAATCGGCAACCCCCCCTCCGGTCTTTCCCCCAAACAGTGGCCTCTCTATCTGTCAAAGTGCGGAGTGGTCAATTTTCCTAACCCCTTGGCTGCTATGGGCTTGCCAGGGCTTTGAGGGTGCCTAACAAGATCGCCCTCTTTCCTAAGCGGCCAGGCGTCCGCACGTGGTCACTGAGGCACAAGCCAGACTGAAAGCAAAGAAAATCGCAAACCAGGCTACGGAACAAAAAGAGTCATTTACCACCGAGGAAACAAATTGATTTTGCCATGCATTTTCCTGAAGCCAGGGGTGGTTTAATCCAACGCAAGAATGTCTAAATGTTGTGTTATCACTTCCAAGGGATGCTGACAGTAAGGGTAGGGAATGAAGGCTTAATAATAATAATAATCACCACCACCACCATCATCTTCTAGACCAGGGGTTGGCAAAGTTTTTGCGGCTTGGGCTGGTTCATGGTCCCGCAGACGCCGCAGTGGGCTGGAGTGTGTGCGCACACATGCATGCATGAGCAAACACTATTTCGCGGAGGAGGTGTACACAGCTTCCTATTGGTTGCAGGAGCTTCCTGCAGCCAGTGGAAAGCTGGCCAGTGTCACGGACGGCGGTCCTGGCTCTCCTCTGTGCCGGTTTTAGTGCAGCGCACGGGAGCCAACCGAGTGGGCAGCGGGGGTCCCCGAGTGGGTGGTGGGGGTCCATGGGGCAGTTAAACGACCCCCATTGGCCGCTTGTGGCCCATGGGCCTTAGGTTGGCGACCCCTGTTGTAGACATTCAACATGTCACTATTAGATTACAAAGCCCATAACTTGGGACCAGTTAACCGGCAAGATCGCCTTACTCCAAATGCGCCCACTCAACCGCTTTGATTTGTGGAACCAGAACTGCATTGGTAAGATACCAATTCTCTAGTGCAGCCGCACCTACACTTTGGAACTCCCTGCCTATTGACTCTTTTTGGTGCCTGTTAGAAACATTTTTGTTTAGACAAGCCTTAGGAATGCCGGTGTGTTTTGGGGCATTTTTTAAAGTTTTTTTTATTAGTAATTTCAACATAACATTTTATCCCCGCTCCCCAAAATATAATATAGAATATAGAAAGATATAGAATGCCGATGTGTGTTTTAATCTGTTTCTAGTTTTTTATATAAAAATGATTAATAGTTGTTTTTACCGAAAATTTTCTTGTTTTATTCTGTTAGTAAACTGCTTTGAGTTTTGTTTGTTTGTTTGTTTGTTTGTTACAATCAAGCAGTGTATACACATTTTATGAAACCTAAATGAGAGGGCACTGCACTGGCTATATGAAACTAAGCCAGACGGAGCCGATATCTACTCCTCCCAAGGAACCTTTCGTATTTCCCTATCCCTCAAAGATGCCATCTCAAAAAGAGCCTTCCTCCTGTCCGCTCCTCAGTCCGTCAGCCTGCTTAGCATGTTACCATGAGAGCTGCCAGTCACTCCGCAACAAGATGACCCATTTGGACCAGACTCCTCACGTAAGATGTTTGTGACAGCTGCAAGTAGGCGAGAGGGAGAGGGAGGCAGAAGCCAGGAGAGGAAGGTGCTTCCTTCACAGGCTGGGGTGCGGTGCAGCCCCCCCACCCCACAAACTACCCCAGGATGTCACTGCAGGAACTGGGATTCAGGAAACCCGCTTGCAGCACAAGGAGACAGCTTTGGGTCTTGTCCCCTCCCCAGTTTCCTTCCTCCCTCCCTCAGGCCTCATCCTGTCTTTGTCCAGTTCCCTTGTTCTCTCTCTCTCTCTCCCTCTCCATTGCTACCCACAGGTGTCAGGTGGGAAAAGAACAGAGAGGGGGGTGTAGGTTGAGACCCCCCTTTAAAAAACCCCCATTAAGAACAGGAGGCGGGAGGCCAGCTTTGTTTGTGTGTTTAATCTCACAGCTCTCAAGCACTCTAATAAATTTCCGAGGCTTCGTTTTCATGACATTTTGAAACCCCTGGGATTAGCTAGGCTTGTTTGCATCTTGCCTCCGAGGAAATCTGGGGCAGGAGGCAGGCCGTGCCAATGGCAACGCAGACCCCTTGCTGCCCTAAAGCGCCTGTTTCTCATTCACAGCTCATTTCCACAAATGTGCCCAGTTCTTTGCCGTATCCTATTAGGCACCAGGGTGAAGTGTCTGGCACACTCTGATTCTGGCAACTTTCCCCGTGGCGGTCTCTGTGCGCCTTGAGTTTTGGTCCATTCCTTATCTCTGCTGCTTTCTGCTTTGTGAGTGCTGTTTACGCTCACAACGGCCCTGTGAGGTAGGCCTGGCCAAGAGAAACCAGAAGGAGGCACTGCAGCTGATTCCCCACGTCCAAATTCATCATCGTAAGAAGATAAGAAGAGTCTGCTGGGTCAGGCCAAAGGGGGTCCATCTAGTCCAGCCTCCTGTTCTCACAGTGGCCAACCAGATGCCCAGTTCTCTTTCACAGCCATCTAAGTTCGGGGCCTCCTGCAACAGTGAGTTCCATCGGTTAACTCTGTGCTGCGTGAAGAAAGACTTCCTTGTAATCTCTGAAAACCTCCTGGAAGGGAGGAGAAAGTAACTCCAGGAACGACAGACGGGACTGCCAGAGTTTGATTCAAGACAGAGGCGGCCCCCGAGTGCAAGCAGGCAGGCCCCCAGAATCTTCTACTGTTGCCCAGATCTCCAGCCAACAACCAGAACTTTCACCTCTCTGCAAAACCAGCCTGAGCTTTCTTTGACCTCACCCCATTCCTAGCTAACCCATTATTTTTCCTTAATAAGATTCACACTTCCTCTCCTCCGCCCGTCATTAAAATTAGAAACTTGGGAAATGCTATGTAGTCGAAAGGATGCTGAGGCACCGTGGATCCGGCCCGCTGCATCCTCCTCGCAGAATCCTTGTTTGCAAAACAGGCAGGGGCTGGCTCTGGGGCTTGAGGAGGGTGGGTCTTGGGCAGTTCGTGGGGCCTTACCAGGTGGAGGGGCACAGGGCATTCACATACCAGGCCTTTTCTCTCTCCCCCTCCCATTTAGCTTGTCCTGATCTATGTTGTAAGACACCCACACAAACACCCCCCTGCACCCCGTACAGGAACTGAGGAAAGAGTTGAGATCTCTCATAAACAGGATTATAACTGCAATATGTTAATAAAGGGTAAAGGGACCCCTGACCATTAGGTCCAGTCGTGGCTGACTCTGGGGTTGCGGCGCTCATCTCGCTTTACTGGCTGAGGGAGCCGGCGTACAGCTTCTGGGTCATGTGGACAGCATGACTCTGGCGAACCAGAGCAGCGCACGGAAACGCCGTTTACCTTCCCGCCGGAGCGGTACCTATTTATCTACTTGCACTTTGAAGTGCTTTCGAACTGCTAGGTTGGCAGGAGCAGGGACCGAACAACGGGAGCTCACCCCATCACAGGGATTCGAACCGCCGACCTTCTGATTGGCAAGCCCTAGGCTCAGTGGTTTAACCCACAGCGCCACCCGCGTCCCTCAATATGTTAATACTGCCCTGTAATTCTCGTGGAATCAGTGCCATCAGAGAGCCAGTGGGGTGTAGCGGTGAGAGTTTCGGACTACGACTTGAGAGAGCAGGGTTCGAATCTCTGCTCAACCATGAAGTTCATGGGGTGCCTTTGGGCCAGTGCCTGCCTCCCAGCCTAACCTGCCTCCCAGGGTTGTGTTGTGGGTGATTTATTCAGGAGGCGAGACAAGCCATATATGCCACCTCGAGCATCTTTGAGAAAGAAAAAGTTGGGATAGAAATGCATGAAATACTAAAATAAAAATATGCAAGGCAAGAACATTTTAAAAGGTGTGCAGCGTCAGGGCTGCATGTGGCAGAATTTAGGCAGGTGAGATAGGAGGGGTTTGATATGCCCCACTCCAAGTCCAACACGCTCTGAATGTATGCTTGCGGCAAGCCCTAAGTTTCAACAGAGAGCCATTCCCTTTTGCCCATCCTGTTTTTGGACTCTTAAAAATAAAACAGACCAAACCCCCTCCTCCGCGAAGTCGGTTCCCCCAGACACAGCCGAGCAAAGCGATCTGATGGGAAGCTGGGCGCACTGAGAGCCACGCTTCCGCTTTCTGGGGCTGGCTTGGCGCCAGGCAGCAGGCATCTTTCAGTTCTGCACAGCTGGGCTGTTAAAAGATGGGCTCCTTCCCAGAGAGAGAGAGAGAGAGAGAGAGAGAGAGAGAGAGAGAGAGAATGCTTCATGTGCGCATGCACACACACACACACACACACACACACACACACACACAACTCCCTGCTCAGAATTCCTTTCCCAACAGATGTGGAGCATTTCAGCCCAACCCCAGAGCAGAGATCCCAGCATTCTGCAAAGGGAAAGGAACAGCAAGTTCACATTTCCTTTACACAGATGGGAATCGCATCAGGGTTGTTTTTTTATGCACTAGAGTCTGTTCTTCCCGGGGGGGTCTCCTTTATTCCTTCCACAGTTCCTTTTACCCGCCTTTATTTATTTATTTTTCTACTCTTAGCTTTTGCACCTTTCACGCTCCTTGCTTTTGCAGCCGCAAGCCCGTCTCCTGCACACTGGGCCTGCACCCTGTCAGTTTCCTTCTGTCCTCTCGCAACCCCCCCCCTCCACTCCCCACCTCTGGAAATGCAATGGAATGTCCGGTTGGCTGCTGTGAAGCCACTGGGGTGTGTGCAAAAGAGAGAGAGAGAGAGAGAGGAATATTCAGGGATGGAACAAAGGCGAGGCAGGACAGGGGGATACCAGTGTAAGTGCCCAAACAATAGCCCTTTTGTCCAGCTCGCCCCAGCACCCAAATCCCGAGACAATGGCAAGCGGCTGGCTGATGGTGCTGACACCCAGAGACAGACGCAATTCAGAAGATATGCTGAATGGTCCAGCTGTTTTCCACCCTGGCTACTGAGGGAGGGGGATGTTGCTGGGGGAGGAGTAGGAAAGAGTGTGTGTGTGTGCACAGGCCAGCTCAGGAATGAGGGATGCAAGCAAGATAGCTGGGCCACGACTCAAAATGGCAATTCTGGGTTCCCCAGGGCAGCTGCAGGCTCGTAGAATCTGCTTTGTTGTTTGCAAGAGAATCTCAGGATCCACCAACCCAAGCCAGGCGCAAAAGACATACTGTACATCCTCAAAAACAACAACAATTCCAAATGAAGCCCAGAAATTTGTTTTGAGCACAAGAAGACGAATGGAACTCACAGTCCTTCAAAAAAACCAAACCACTCCTGGTTACCCCTCAAGCTTTCTTCATTTCAGCGGTATAATTTGCAGGTGTGGGGAGAAAATGATTATTTTGTTGCTACTCTTATTAAACAAGTGGAAGTCAGGCTTCCTTGCTGGTCAACTTCAACCCAGGGATCAACCGGTTTTTCTGCCAGCCTCTGCCCTTGGGGTTTTCTGCAAGCTTTTTGGGGGTGATGAGGCTGCCTTGAAAGCAGGTTATGACCTGCTGGATTGCAAGTGTCTTGAATGCAACATGTAAAACTTGCACACTTCTCCTTGGTTCCCCTCTGCCCCCCTCCCCATATGCCTGGACCTGTCCAGAAGAGGATCTGTGCAACATCACCTCTGCCACTTCCTTCAAATCCCTCCTTCAAACCCCTTTTCCGCAAAGCCTTCTGCAACAAAACCCAAGTGCGTGTCTTGGGTGCAATCTGCCTTGATTGGGTAGCGCAGGAGTGGAGAAGCCTCAGGCCTTGGGTCCAAATGTGGCCCTCGAGACCTTTCTGCCTGGCCCTTTCAGCTCTACCCAGACTACACATGCATAACTTTATCTATATGCGGCCTTCCTATGGTTAAAAGCATGCTCAAGGTGGCTTACAACGTAAAAAAACACAATTACAAAGATAAAAAGTAGTCATGGACAACAGATGAAGCATCAAAAAGTACACAACCCAACTGAAACAGTTTCCATATAATTCACAACAACATCTAATATAAATATACAAAAAGAATTAATATCAATAACAGGAACAAGAAAACAAAACAATACTGCTCAGCAGCCTCAGCTTTTGTAGATGGAGTCCGTCCAGGCCCCACCCTCCCAGGCCAAGTGGAAAGGTCTTCCAGGTCTTCCAGGACTCACACCCCTCTTTGGTTCTGCTGTGGATTCTTCTTGAGTGTTTCTGCCTAGCTACCATGTGTCCTTGAGCTCAGATTGTGCTTCTGGCATTACGGAGGGATGCAGGAGTAAATTGAGATGTCTTGCTCTGAGCACTTTCGCTCCCCCCCCCCCGGCATCCAGCCCCCAGGCCGCCAAAGGCATTTCCCACCACCTGCTAGAGTCTAAGTCTGTCAAGTCAGAGATCTGCCCTATTGCACAAAGTGCCATATGTACATTGATGGCACAATATTAAAAAATCCCGCAGCAACTGCCTTTTCTGTGAGGACGTAGGAAGCTGCCTGATCCTTCCTCTAGTTCACCAGTGTCTCCTCAGAGTAGCAGTGGCTCTGCAAAGCACCTGCCAGGCCTGCTAAAATCACAGCGGGCCAGACCAGAAAGGCTCCCTGGCCTTCTGCATGCCATGCACACTGAGCAGGGTCCCTGCCCCAAATACTGTTCAAATTCACCAAGAGGACAGTGAGCTCAAAAGCATAGCACCCAGAACATGGAGCTGCTTGTGGCAACATGGACAGAATGCCAAGCCACAATGCAACCAGCAACTTTATTCTTATTCTTATTATCCCCACCCATCTGAATGGGTTGCCCCAGCCACTCTGGGCAGCTTCCAACAGAATATAAATATACAACTTGACTTCCTGCTACTCTGTCCTGGAAAGAGATGCTTTTGGTTGCACTTTTGAGCTGAGCATCAATTGGCTCTTAACTCTCAGGGCTTTTCTCCAAGGCTATTCCACCGAGAGTCAGCCTGTGTGTGTAGGAGGAACAAAAAAACAGAAAAGTATGGCTCCCGCCCGCCCTCCCGGGTAAAGCCTGGCTTCCTCTTTGATTCTAAACATCACAAAGACCAGCACAGGAGTTTCTCGAGAATGGGCTGAAGCAACACCCATGGAAATGAATAACACTGAATTGGAAAGGAAAGGAATTTATCGTGGAGGATAAGACTAGCAATGGCAACTGCCTGTGATGACTTGGTTCTGTCTTCATGGTTGGAGGAAGCAGTGTTTCTGAATGCCAGTTGCTGGAAACCAAAGCACAGGAGAGGGTTGCTCTTGCGCTCGGATCCTGCTTGTGGGTTTCCCATTGGGGCATCTGGCTGGTCACTGTAAGAACAGGTAAAGGTAAAGAGACCCCTGACCATTAGGTCCAGTTGTGGCCGACTCTGGGGTTGGGGCGCTCATCTCGCTTTACTGGCCAAGGGAGCCGGCGTACAGCTTCCGGGTCATGTGGCCAGCAGGACTAAGCCGCTTCTGGCGAACCAGAGCAGCGCACGGAAATGCCGTTTACCTTCCTGCCGGAGCAGTACCTATTTATCTACTTGCACTTGCTCTCAAACTGCTAGGTTGGCAGGAGCAGGGACCGAGCAACGGGAGCTCACCCCGTCGCGGGGATTCGAACTGCCAACCTTCTGATCGGCACGCCCTAGGCTCAGTGGTTTAACCCGCGTCCCTGTAAGAACAGGAGGCTGGACTAAATGGGTCCCCTTGGGCAGCTGACCCAGCAGGCCCTTCCTGGAGTCTTGTGTTTTCACAAGTTGCTTACCAACTTAACCATCGGCCTCAAGCCTGAACTACACCACACTTTCTGGGTGAGAGACATGTATTTTGAGTTGGACTCTGGGGTTGAACTGGAAAAAGAAGTAAGAATTGGGTAAGAGAGCCTTCTTGCACTTCTATGTGTTCTCATTCCGTTATGTGTGGCAGTCCTGACATATAATTTTTTAAATCTCATTTAAATGAAGAGTATTAAGCTCTGGATTCTTCCTATAGTTTCTGAGCCTGAAAATCTCCAAAAACAAGTATTTGATGAGCAAAGGGAAGATCTTAAAAAACAAAACAAAGCAAAACCACTCTCGGGGAGACCGAATCAAGGATGAGCAAGCCCATTTTGCTTTTATTCACACAGCCTCCTGCTGATGACAACAGATGAAGCCAGGTGGCTGCCTTTATATCAAATGGCTCTTGAGCGCAAGGCGAGTGCTGTTGAAGGAGGACGGGGCTGATGCTCTTGGAGATGCTCTGCCATGTGCAAGATTCTTTCCCTGGCATCTGTCGGCTAATCTGCTGTGCAGAGCAAATGGTTTATAAAATGCAAGGAATCCTGGAGAGGGTGCCTGAAGGAAAGGATACGGGGCCGGTTGAGGTTCTGCATAAGTTGCTGGAAACTGCAGGAAGGGAGAATCTTCTCATGCTGAGGTCCTGCTCATCGCCTTCCCATGGCCACTGTGAGAACAGGATGCTGGCCCGGCCTGAGAGGCAGACACCAGTTCCCATGTTTTAAAGAAAACATGATAAGGGATCTCTTTTAGTGATGTATGGAAGTGAGAGCTGGACCATAAAGAAGGCTGATCGCCGAAGAATGGATGCTTTTGAGTTATGGTGCTGGAGGAGACTCTTGAGAGTCCCATGGACTGCAAGAAGATCCAACCTCTCCATTCTGAAGGAAATCAGTCCTGAGTGCTCACTGGAAGGACAGATCCTGAAGCTGAGGCTCCAATCCTTTGGCCACCTCATGAGAAGAGAAGACTCCCTGGAAAAGACCCTGATGTTGGGAAAGATGGAGGGCCCAAGGAGAAGGGGACGACAGAGGACGAGATGGTGGGACAGTGTTCTGGAAGCTGCCAGCATGAGGAGGCAGTGGAAGACAGGAGGGCCTGGCGTGCTCTGGTCCATGGGGTCATGAAGAGTCAGACACGACTAAACGACTAAACAACCACAAGGGATCTCTTTGGGGGTAGATTAAAATCCATGCAACACTCCAGGGAAAGACGGTTGCGACAGGAGGCTGGGGCGACGGCAAGCAGCCCCTGCCCGAGCCGCCAGTCACTGTTTGGCGAAATGAACTCAGCCCCTAGAATGACAGGCAGCTCTGCTAAGGTTCTGGGACAGCTGGGTCTGAGAGCCAGGGAGGTGAGCAAACAGATGTGGAAGGAAGGAGTCAGGGAGACAGCTCCGCGGGGACTATTGGGAGGGCAGAACAGGCACCTGGATGCAAAGGGCCTCTGACGAGGGGTGACACTTGCTCGAAGGGAACAGAGAGGAGCGGAGATGCACAGAGAGAGAACATGGGAGTGGGGGGAGAGAAGACTGGTGAGACAGGCTTGCAACTGAACGGGTTCAAAGCAGGGCTGCTGCTGCGATTTCCAGGCTCACAAAAGGGGCGATCTTCCTTCGAAACCCACCTGACAGCATCGAAATGTTCCAGCATGTGGTTGGAAGAAGAGTGCTTTGCAGGAGGCAGGGCTGGGAAGGCTTGTGTACTCGGCATCTAAGCTTCCTGCTCTGCTCCCAGTCCCAAGCAAGAAAAGGAAAATGAACCGAAACCAGATTCTGCAACTGTTCAAGAACATTGCACAGATTTGCTCCTTTTGCACGACTTATGGGTTTGGGTTCAAGTGTGAGAGAAAAAGAGGGGTGCGGTGGGGAAGAGGGCAGGAAATAGATGCCGGGCAGGAAGACACAACCACACTTTGACCACTGGAAGGTCAACCTCAGCCTCCCCAGATTTCCTCTGAGACGGCCAGGCTAATCTCGATGGCCATAAGAGCTAGAAACTTGCATGGGCTGTTTATTTAAAAATGAAAACATGCACACACGTGAAAGAAAACCTCCCAGGTGCCTGGACACAACCCACGCTTGATATTCACACAGGTTACATGGATGGCATTGGCAACTGGAGGAGCAGCCTGGTGAAAGAGCAAGTCCTGGTTTCAAGCTGAAGATCAGCTCTTTCGTGGTGGCCTCAAACAATCCTTTGGCTGCAACGGGAACCCCCCCCCCTTAATTCAGGATGCTACAGTCTACAGATGCTGTGGCTGGCTGCCCTTTCCCCTGAGCTGTAAAAGCACCTTCAAGAGGGTGATGGGAGGTGACACTGTCGTCTTCCAGATGTGCAAAGAACCACCCTCCCCACACTAAATGTGACAGCAAGCCTCACACTCAGATCTGAAGCATAAATGGGAACCTAGGAAGCTGCCTTATAAGGAGTTGGATCCACTACTCCATCTAGCTTAGTAATGGCAACACTGACTGGCAGCAGTTTGCCAGAGTTTCAGGCCTGGAGAAGCCGGGGATTGAACGTATTCTGCATGCAAAGCCGCTGAGGTTACAGCTGTTCCCTTTAAAAACAAACTAAGCATGTAGTCCTCATGGTTCTGAAGAAAGGGCTAATTTAAACAGGAAGAGAGGGACCTTCCCTGTACCACGTCAGGACCCCTGAGCCCATTTACGGTAGCTCAGTTTTGTCTTCCCTGATGGGCAGAGGCCCACCAGGGTTTTAGGAGACACACCCTCAGCCCTACCCAGAGAAACTTTCAAGGACTGAACTTGGGATCTTCTCCATGCTCTCCCCATTGAGCTATGATGGCTCCCTCCCTCCTCCTCCTCCTCTGCAGGAGGCCTAGCTTGGCTTGTCATTATAATGTATATATATCCAGGGCTTTGAGATGCGTATAAAGTCGGGCTCAGCATTATTAACTGGACTTAGATAAGCAGCTGACTTTTAAATGGACGAGCTGAGATCAAACAATCTGGCACACTCCCATTAAAAGGAAGAGAAAAAAACTCAGCTCTGATGTGCAGCTCGTCAGCCAAGAGGCAGCGTCCCAGGAAGGGCAACGCTTTGGCCCAAGACGGCTCCAGCCTCCAGCTGACCTTCTGAGCTGGCTTTGAGCTGCAGGGCCTCCCTCTCATTTTTGCAATATTTTGTCCTGGTTTTGCCAGGCAAGAGGAGGTTTCGTGGATGCTAATGCCCTCTCAGCCACTGATATATCTAATCCCACAGGTATTCTGCTCTCCCTGCCACCCAGGTTATCCTTTTCCTCCTGTGGCAAAACACACTGGCTTATTTTTGCCAAGTTTTCCTTCCCAGAATTACTGACTCCTGTCCTGGAATATTAGGGGAAACAGGAGAGGGAAACATCTGAATTGTGCACCCAGTCAAAAATCTGGGGAACGGATGAGGTCGGAAGTATGTATGTAAGTAATTCTAGTTTAGTATTTTGTCAAGATGATGCAAGTGCCTTAATAGTTAAGGCGGGCGGGGGGGAGAGACGATGCACATTTTGTAAAGTTGCATCTCGCAAAATGCACTGGAATATTTTTTAGGATTCTGCAAGCATGTTTATTAACTGCGATTATGTCTTTTGGATGGGGGTCTGATCCAAAGGCAGGTGCACACACAGAGCTGCCCCTCAGCCTTCTTCCTTATCAATGAAGCTGATCCACACTGCAGCCTATAAACCACAACTCAGAAGCATATAATTGTAGAATTCAAAGGGGTCTCCAAGGGTCATCTAGTCCAACCCCCACAGAGCAGGAATCTCAGCTAAAGCATCCCTGACAGATGGCCATCCAACCTCTGCTTAAAAACCTCCAAAGAAGGAGAGTCCACCACCTTCCAAGGTCGCCTATTACCGTCATAAAGTTCTTCCTAATAATGTTTAGTTGGAATCTCTTTTCTTACAATTTGAAACCACTGGTTCAGGCCCTGCAGCAACAGAAAACAAGCTTATTTAAGGGACTGCCTTGGAAAGTGGAGGACTCTCCTTCACTGGAGGGTTTTATGAGCCGTTGGGCGGCCATCTGTCATGGATGCTCCGGTTGCAATTCTTGCACTGCGGGGGGTTGGACTAGATGACCCCTGGGGTCCCCTTCTAACTCTACCATTCTATGATTCTATGAATTTCAGAACTGAGGGAGGGCTTCAGTGTGCTTGAGTTACCTGCGCAGCGGAGTTCGCTTGCAGAAGTGGCCCCGGGGGTCTTGGAACGAGCTCTTCCGAAAGCCAAGCGGAGGCGAAAACTTTCTCAACCCGAAGGAAGGAAGGATGAAAGACGACTGGAAGCTGTCAGACGAACTGGGAGCCTTTTAATAGGCACAAAACTGCCTGAAGGTGTGTGTGGAAAGGGAAGAGGCTGAACGTGAAGGATCAAGGATGTTCCCACTTTGGAGAGCAGGCCATAGACGGGCCCACCTGTGCCTCCCAGCACAACCACGAAGGATCTGACGGAAGGCGAGGCAGCTGAATCACCACAGAGAGGACGACCAGCCCTTGTCATGAGATGCAGAAACCACGCGAGTCCAAAGCAAGGCAGGCAGAGAAAAGGGTTTCAGAAGTATTGTAAGAAGGATGTGGATAAAATTCCACCGAGGGGGGAAGGGTAATTGCCGAATGACGCACACAGGGGGGAAAATATATATAAGCCAATCTCTTATTTGCCTGCTATCAGTGGTGTTCTGAGTTGGCTGCTGTCAATCAAGGGGAGAGATCTTAAGGCTGCCTTTCCCCCCCTTTTTTAACGTGGAAGCAGTAACTTTCGAATGCAGGAACGGAGGTGAGGAAAGGAGATATTTATTTATTTATTTATTTATTTACTTTATATTCCGATCCCCATCTGAAGAGCACATGGCAAAAGAGCATAAACTTACAAAATGATGACATAATAAAAATGAAACGAAAACCAGTGGCCCTCCTCTCCGGCAAACACGCTGAAAAAGCCATCGACTGCACCTTAAAATGTGCAGTGAAGGGACCAGGTGAGTCTACCTGGGGAGAACACAGGAGACAGAGAGGCTTTGACCAGAAGGGAGGTGTCCCGCAAGTAGGGTCAGTTTTGAATGCTTCTTGGTTTCTTCAGCCCAAGGGCCACATTCTCTTCTGAGAAATCTTCCGAGGGCCACATGCCAGGTGTGGGTGGAGCCAGATGGAAATGTGGGCGGGGCAAGGGATGTGAATGTCCCCCTTGTACAGGAGGCTAGTTTCCTCGTACACCCTCTGGCATCCCTCCCTCTGCATTCTCCATCCATGATCAGGGCCCAAGGACACATCCCAGCCGGAGAAAAATATTTGGGGCTAGTGAGGGGGCGAATGGGGCCTGCAGAGTCCCAAAGGGCAGATCAGAGAGAGGCAGAAGAGACTGAGAGCAGTCGCCCCAAGTTTTCAGGGGTGTGCAAGAAGCTGAAACAACTTGGCTTTAGAAGGGCGGGACAGCATTTGGAAAAACACAATTAAAAGCTTGAAGACCACAAATGATTTGAGGGAAAGGCAGTTAAGGGTGTGAGCTGTGAACCAGGATGCTCGTGCTTTGAACCCTGCCGCTATCTGCTTTTGTCCTTCTCTGTACTATGGGGATGATAACTTTGCCACATCCTGACAAGGTTGTTGTAAAAATGAACTGGCCCAAAGACGTCGTTTTGGAGAATTTTGGTGCATCGTGTGAAACATTTTGAACAAAAGCCCTAACATAAAAGGAGGCCTGTGGGCTCAGATCAAAGGCCCACCTATTTCAGCACCCTGCGGTGAACACCAAACTCACAACAGGGTGTGACAACAACAGCCCCCACAAAAACGACCTCCAGACCTAAACAAAGACTAAGCACTAAAGCAATAAAGCCCAAACTACGTCCTGCAAACAGAAGTCAATATAAGAACATCAGAAAAGGCTGGCGGCTGGTTCAGGACAAAGGGGGCTCATCCAGTCCAGTTCTCCCAGGGGCCAAGCAGCTGCCTTAAGGAAAAGTCCACAAAAACAGAACCAGAGTTCAACAGTGACACTAGTCTCCCCTCCTTGCGATTTCTACAAACCAGAAGGACTGAGGGAGGGACCCACAGTGATAACTTGCAAGTCAGTTTATTAAGATGGTCCCAGACGGCAACTAAGACAAAGTGTGCCCTCTCTGGAGGACCCAGATGACAGCAGATCCCGCCCCCCCCCCCACAACACACACAGCAATGACTCTGCAGCAGCAGCAGCAGCTTCTCGTGGGACTGGGTTGTCTGAAGGGACCCATTGTCTAGCAAGACTCCAACGCCGCTGTCCGAAGCGTGATGGTATCTGGACTCAGCGGACACAATGGGCCCCTTTGCTGGGGCAGCCCTGCTTCCACGTGGATGTTGCAGCGCGGACATTGAAAAAGTCAAAAGTCACGGCGGAGCGAGGAAGAGGCAAAGCCAGCCCGACTCTGCGAATGACCCACGTGGGGCAGCGGGACCGCAGGAGGCAGTGACAGTCACCAACCTGGATGGCGTGAAAAGAGGACGAGACAATTCACATGGGCCTAATCCAGCAGCCGGGCTCTCCTTACACTTTTACGACTTCAAGGGATGCTAGCGAGGCAGCATGAGCCGCCCAAGAGATAATCCTTTGCAAGCCCACCTGCTCTGCTAACATCCTTTGTGTTTGTCCTCTGCTGCCTGTAGCCATGATGGCTAAAGCAGCCTTCTCCTTTCTGTGGGGACATCCCACTCCCATCCTGACTCTGCCACAGTCCTTGGAAGTGATTCATGTCCGACAGGGGTAGCTAAGGTGGTCCACTCTGTATGTTGCTGGACTCCAGTTCCCATCAGCCATGGCCAGTCTGGCTAATGGGTCAGGAAGGATGGGCGCTGGAGTCTGAGAAGACCAACATCAGCTGCTGACCCTCACGCTACGGATGTAAGAATAGCCCTGCTGCTGATCAGGACAAAGCGGGCCATCTAGTCGAGCACACGGTTCTTATAGTGGCCAACCACATTCTCTGCGGGAAGCCCAACAGGATCAGGCCCAAAAGGGGCACAGCTAGTCCAGCATCCTGTTCCCACAGCGAAGAACCAGATTCCCCCGTGGGAAACCTGGAAGCAGCTCAATCCTTGGCACCTCCAGGTAGGGCTGGGAGAGATCCTGACCTGGGATCCTAGAGGGCCACTGCCAGTCCGTGTAGACATTACTGGGCTAGATGTGCCAACAGTCTGACTCAGGATAAGGCGGCTTCCGATGAGCACAACAGCTGTGTGATCCCAGCAACTGGTATTATTCAGAGGCATGGTGGTGGAGGAAGGAGGAGCTCAGCCACCCTTGCGGCTGATAGCCACGGCTGGTCTCCTCCTCTGGGAAGGAATCCGATCCTCCTTCCAAGTTTTCCAAGCTGGGGGCCATTGCTGCTACCTCCTGGGAGAGTGAGCTCCATAGTTCAGCTCTGCACAGAGCGTGGAGGGCGGATTTCCTTTGGTCTGTCCTGAATCTCCCAGCATTTAGCCTCCTCAGATGTCCCTGGGTTTAGTACAGTGGTACCTCAGGTTACAAACACCTCAGGTTACAAACACTTCGGGTTACAGACTCCGCTAACCTGGAAGTAGTACCTGGGATTAAGAACTTCAGGATGAGAACAGAAATCGCATGGCGGCGGCACGGCAGCAGCAGGAGGCTCCATTAGCTAAAGTGGTACCTCAGATTAAGAACGGACCTCCGGAATGCATTAAGTCCATAACCAGAGGTACCACCGTATTTTGAGAGCGGGAGAAAAGCTTCTCCCCATCCACTTTCTCCAAGCACAGAAAGGAGTCTCCTGCCAAATGAGCCCAAGGTGGCCCAAATTGCAAAGCATCACAGAAGCACCGGTCCAGCTATTCCTGAGGACCAGATGCTGGCTTAAATGCACCTTTTGGCCTGGTCCTGCAAGGCCCTGGCTTCTGACCGAGCGTTATTAGAGGAGCCCATTTCAGCTTGAGCAGGGTGCATTTACCCAACATGATTTATTTATTCTGTCTGTGTGGAGAGCACATCTCGGTGGCTGCCTTCCCCGCTCCGAGGCACGAGGGATCATCCCAGAATCCTAGAATTGTGGGGTTGGCAGGACCCAAAAGGGACAACTCCCCGAGATGCAAAAGTATCCAAACACCGTTTGCAACGCCACAGCAAAACTCCAGCAAAGCGGGAACCACCATCCCTGTCAATCAATATCAACTAAGCATCGAAAAGGAGGCAACAAATCTGCAAATCAGCAGGACACCGGGACACTGACACACACAGACACACACACACGTAATTGCAGCTAAAACAGAAAATGAACATAAGATAAATGCAAAGTTGGTTAGATAAAGAACAGTCCCACCTCAGGGCTGTCCACAACAGGATGCCAAAAAGACAAGGGCTTTTTCATGTTCAGTGGGTACCTCAGAAGGCAAGGAGATGCTCAGGAGGATAATCAGGGTGGGGAGGAGGAGCGGTGGTGGAGGAAGGAATGCTGTGCCAGGGAAAGAACTGAGGCTTGATCTGAATGAACAGCTTGAGGACTAGTCCCTTGAATACTCTGAACCCAGTGATTGAGGGGTGGCCATCTGATCTGCTTCAAGTTCTCTCTTGGCTAGGGATCTCCAGGCCCAAGACCCTCAGCTCTGCTGTGGGCAGGGAGAGCCGAGGGAAAGAGTTTGGGTGTTGTTCCAGCTGACCAGGGTGGACAATCCCCATTTACTGGCTGCATTTATATCCTGCCTGTTCTCCAAGAGCTCAAGGTGCCTTCTCCAGAGCACCATCCTCACAACAAACCCATGAGGTAGGCAGGCTAAGTGCGGGGGATTTGAACCCGGGTCTCTCCCACATCCCACACTCCACAGCCATATCCAGGCTGGTCCCCGTTACAGAAGGACTTTGCTTGGCCGTTTATCACCAGAGTTTAGGTGCCAGAAACTCCCAAGTTCATATCCGCTCGCAGCTGAGAGCGCTCCTGGCTCATTCCTGTTTTCCCGAAGTTTTCTTCCAGGGCTCTGTTTAGCCTGCCATAGAACTGTAGAGCTGGAAGGGACCACAGGGGTCATCTAGTCCAACCCCCTGAACTGCAGGAATCGCTGCTGTTCTTTCGCCTTCTCTAGAGTAGAGCAGGTCTACTGTGGCTCCCTGGCAGAGCCCCTGCTCTGCTTGCAGACCAGGTAGAGCTGCCGAGCCAGGGCTGCCAGCCCGTGTAGGAAGCACTGAGCCAGGTGGACCCAATGGCCCGACTTACTCGAAAGCGGCTACCTATGTTTCCTAGATTTGTGGAGGAAGTGGCAAACTGGGAGGAGCCCCGCCCTGTGCCTGGTTCCTCTCAATTTGGAGCACCTTGGGCTGACCAGGGGCAGAGTTAAGTTGCAGGGGGAGGGAAAGAAATGGGGGGGGGCGAGAAAGAGCTAAAGAGTTAGACTAGGCAGCAGGGACAATGCCCCGTTGGGCTCTGGCTGGCTCTCAAGGCGGTTGGCACTTTTAGAGTTTTGCCTGCACAATGTGGTTCACTTTGGGCTCTTTTTTAACGGGGGGAAGGGGGCTGGCGATGGCCTGAGAGCCGGGAGAGCAAATGCGGCCGAGTCCGGGCAGAACATCTGTTTTGCATGCAGAAGGTCCCGGGTTCAAATCCCCCCTTGTCCCCCCTCCACCGACATCTCCCTGCCCTGAGACTCTGGAGAGCCGCTGCTGCTGCCTGCCAGTGTGGACAGTCCTGAGCTTCTCTGGTTCGAGTCAGGCGACGGCTGCTGAGCTCTGTCCAGAAATCAGCCAGGGCAGCAGTCCAAAGAGGAAGCGGCAATGATTCAGCCCGGGATCTGGGTTTGAGTCACCCTCAGCGGGCGAAGGAGAGCCGGGAGGCGAAGGGGGCTCCCCGCCTTGGGCGCGCCCCGGAAACGGGGCTCTTTGCGTCCCCATCGTCGCCACCGACTCCCCATCGCCCCAGCCCTCCATCAGCCCCACCGCCCCGACTTTGGTCGCTCAGTCCCCCAGCGGTCGGGCGGGCACGGGCGCGCCTCTGGCCATGTGCAGAGCGCACGGAGCGGCGGCTGCGCCCCTTTGGAGAGCTTTCTCTCTTTCTCTCTCCCATGGCGAGGGATGGCTGATCCGGAGGAGAGGCGCTGGACTTACCGGCGGCAGGAAGCGCCGGAGCAGGATGCGTCCCCCTGGGCACGGCTGGTTACGGCGGCGACCTCGTCCTCCTGCCCTCCCTGGACGGGACGCGCCCCTCGAGCCGGGCGCAGCGGCAGCGGCAGCGGCGGCGGGCGAGCGTCTGTCTGTGCGCGGTGGCGGCGGCGGCGGCGAGGCTTCTCCTTTCGCTCTGGGCGGCTCTCCGGGTCACCCCACCCTCCTCCTGCTCTGCCCTCCTCCGCGCCGAGTGATGTCAGCGGGGGGAGCCGCGGAGAGGAGGAGGAGGAGGCTGGCTGGCGGGCGGGCGGGCTGGCTTTTTGTGCTGATGCGCGAGGCTTGGCAAAGCAGGAACCCGAAACCAGCCCCTTTCACACGTGACGCTCCGGAGCGCGCGTCTCGCCAAACGACCCCCGGAGACGAAAGGGCTCTTCGGAGGGGTTCAGGAGACGGGCAGCCGCCCCAGCCTGGCCGGGAGAAAGGAGGGCAGCAGCGGGCAT
Organism: Podarcis pityusensis; assembly: GCF_964106645.2. NCBI lineage: Eukaryota > Metazoa > Chordata > Lepidosauria > Squamata > Lacertidae > Podarcis > Podarcis pityusensis. The sequence continues at coordinate 778,456 of NC_138041.1, read as the reverse complement.
CACCTCCCGCCGCCCCATCTTTAAAAAAACCAAAAATAGCCCTAAACAATTAGGGAAGACGCTGGTCCTTTCGGATGGCGGCCCCTTTGTCCTCTGCTGGGGACAGAGTGGTCGGAAGCAGCCATATACCGAGTCAGACCATGGGGGTGCATTCCGCTCAGCCTCGCCAAGAGAAACCCAACTTTTGCAAAAGTGGCTGGAACAAGTCTTTCCAAACCCGAAATGCTGCCTGGTTTTTGGAGTCTGCACTTAAACCACTTGGTATCTGCTCTGATTGTTGCTGGTGTCAAGCCTGAAGAGCTGGTCGTTATCAAGGCCGCTGTGAGGGAGGAGAGGGTGCTTGAGTAGATTAGCACCAGGACCACCGCCTCTTGGGCCTGATCCAGCGGCTTTAGGACTCCAGGTGAAGATGCCCAGCCTACTGAGAGACTTTTAAATCCACTTGATCTCAGATCTGTTCCACGCTTTTAGCTACCTCTTTGCATCTTCTATGGTTCTCCGCTCCCTGCTGCTAAATTTTTCATGCAGGGCTTCCTTTACTGTTTTCCATTGTTCCATGGCAGTTATTGTATTTTTAATGTTTTGTTGCTTGGCATCCAAAGAGCACATTGCGTTTGGGCAGCAAATGAGTGCTGTAGATAAATATAGTCCAAAATACCAAATACTATTTCACACCAGCCTAAACATGCTGTTAAGAAATAAGGAAAGATAATTGTAGAATAAATAAATACTAAATACCGATGCATGCCAGCTGTCAAACACAACCAGGTGGCTGAATGCTGTTGCATGTTAACTTTCAAGAATAACATGGCATGGCCTCGGTGCAGTATTATTCAGTACTGAACTAAAATGTCATTAGGCGTCAAATACAATTTATTTGCTGGATATTCAATAAAGGTTTGATTGAGTGAATGTGTAGGGCTGGGACACCTATGAATCTTTTGATACTGTTGGACTCCCACCTCCCAGCAGCTTCAGGATGGTCAAATGTGGTAGGAGTTGGGAGTCTGGCAACATTCAGAGGGCCACAGATATTCCCCGTCTTTGGAAAAAGGTACATGTGACCCTCAAATGCTTGGAAACAAGTTTCATTTTGGCTGCCATTTGCTTGCTCAAAATCCACCAGCTGGGTTTGGAGGAAGCTAGCAGAGACATCACTTTGCCAACAAAGGTCCGTATAGTTAAAGCCATGGTTTTCCCAGTAGTGATGTATGGAAGTGAGAGCTGGACCATAAAGAAGGCTGATCGCCGAAGAATTGATGCTTTTGAATTCTGGTGCTGGAGGAGACTCTGGAGAGTCCCATGGACTGCAAGAAGATCAAACCTCTCCATTCTGAAGGAAATCAGCCCTGAGTGCTCACTGGAAGGACAGATCCTGAAGCTGAGGCTCCAAGACTTTGGCCATCTCATGAGAAGAGAAGACTCCCTGGAAAAGACCCTGATGTTGGGAAAGATGGAGGGCGCAAGGAGAAGGGGACGACAGAGGACGAGATGGTGGGACAGTGTTCTCGAAGCTACCAGCATGAGGGAGGCAGTGGAAGACAGGAGTGTCTGGTGTGCTCTGGTCCAGGGGGTCACGAAGAGGCAGACACAACTAAACGACTCAACAACAATTTCCCTCTCCCCAAAATTTAAAGACTATTTACAGAAATATTGCAAAATTAATGAATGTTAGAATGATGTTGGATTGAAGTTAAGTGGTTTCTAGCTGTACAGGTACAAAAGAATATGGAAAAATTGGTTTTTAATATGTAAAAATTTAATGTTATAATATATCAAGATTAAAGATTGGGATTAAAAAGGAGGGAAAGGAATTGTTGGATTAACAAATTGAATTGGAATACAAAAGAGGGAGGTATGAGGAGGTCCGGGAAACAAGTAAACGTAAAAGAAGTGATGAAAAGATGGAATTGTTTTTAACTGTTTTTTTCTTTTTTCTGCTTTGTATTTTTCCTTTTTATTGTTAATCTTTTTATTAATGTGATTTTTCTTCTTTTGAAACTTTAATAAATATTATTAAAAAAAAACACAACAATTTCCCTCTCCCATCAGCTGATACCGTTGCGTGGGCCGGGGTGGGTGGGACCTTTCCCATGTTAAGGTCTTGCCTTCTGTGCTGCCAGGAAACCTTCTCAGTGTGACTTGAGAAAGAAAGGAGGAACTTGAGATCTGAGCAAGCTGCACCTCTTTCCTCCCACTGTTTCCCTGCGCACATCGCCCTGTGGCTGGCCATGAGACGGAGATGAGATCAGCTCTTACACTTGCACTTCCTGAGATCAAGTGGCAAGTTTCCATCCACAGAGGGATTCTCAAGAACCTTTCAAGACGAAAGAAGAATGGCAGACAAAATTAATGGCCTGTGCAGAATTGGACAAAATGACAGGAAGGATTCAAAACCTGCGGGAACAGAGATTCACAGAAGATTGGAAGAAGTATATGAACTATTTGAAGAGCAACGGTAACCAACAAATTACGCTAGTAGGACTACAAGAAGTTTTGTAAGGAGAAATATACAAAGTGTTACAAAGTAGAAATAGGTAGAGATATTGATTATGAGTTTGAAATGTAATAGGGAAGATAAGAAATGCATACTAAGAGATTAGACTGGAAAATTTTCAGACAGGATTGATGGAAGTCAAAAAAATTGAATAAGATGTAAACGTATGTTTAATTACTGTTGAAAATGATACGTTAACACACACACACACACACACACACACACACACACACACAACCTTTCAAGACTCATAGCCTCTCCCCCTCCGTGGGTTTGTCCAGTCCTCTTTAAAAGCCACGCAGTTTGGTGGCCTCCTGCAGATGTGAGTTCCATAGTTTAAATTTGTGCTGCGTGAAGAAGGACTTCCTTTTGCCTGTCCTGAATGTTCCCACGTCCAGCCTCCTCAGACACCCTCAGGTTCTAGTGTTAAGAGAGAGGAAGGACCACGTTTCTCTAGCAGCTTTCCTGCAGAAAAGTCGCGGCAAAGATGGTTTTATTTCAGAGGCAAGTGTGGAAATGATGCCAGCAAAGTGCAAGTAGATAAATAGGTACCACTCTGGCGGGAAGGTCAACGGCGTTTCCGTGCGCTGCTCTGGTTCGCCAGAAGCGGCTTGGTCCTGCTGACCACATGACCCGGAAGCTGTATGCCGGCTCCCTCAGCGAATAAAGGGAGATGAGCGCCGCAACCCCAGAGTCAGCCACAACTGGACCTAATGGTCAGGGGTCCCTTTACCTTTTTTACTGGGGGCTTCTTAGGGCTTTGGACTTTTGTCCTATTTTTTTGCCTGTTGGGTTATGTTGCTAACCCCTTCCCCACCAACCTTTTGGCATTAGGAAGGTGGGGCGTGGAGAAGCCCTGCGCCTCGTCCAAAGCCCTGCAAATTAATTTGGTGTAAGAATCTTTTGCCAGGTGATGCCTTTTCACTAGGCGAACAGCACAAACTATGTCTCCCAAGTTAAACTCTTTTGCTTTTTTAAAAAGAGGGTGGAATCCAGAGCCCCCCCTCCTCAGGAAATAGATCTCGGGGGGATATTTCAGTGCCTCTGTGTGCCTCGCCGTCACACCACAAGATTAAGGGCATAAAAGGCTTTTACAAGGCTTGGTATTAATAGACTGGCAATGTTTCACATGCATTTTTAATGTAAACGTTGTTGGGGGGGTGCGGAATAGAGAAGAGAAGCAAAATCCCCCAAGATTCAAATGGCTTCTTTTTAAAACCACAGGCCTTGTTCTGTGGCTGCAGAAAAAGATGTCCAGACCGCTGACCATTACGTTCATTTGTAGTGTCATTGGGGCAGAGAGAAGTTTGCATTAAATGAGAGTTGGCAATGAACGGTGTGGAGGGGAGAGGCTATCACTTTTGGTTCTTTCACAGAACTAGAAGGGCCCCCCTTGGGCCTGATCCAGTAGCCAGGCTCTCCCTATGGAACCTCCAGGTCCAGAGGCAGTCTATCTAGAGTCCTGGATTCTTAAGGGTCTTTGGCCACGGCGAGAATGAGATGCTGAACCTGATGGGGTCTCATAGAATCATAGAAGAGTTGGAAGAGACCCCAAGGGCCATCGAGTCCAACCCCCTGCCAAGCAGGAAACACCATCAGAGCACTCCTGACATATGGTTGTCCAGCCTCTGCTTAAAGACCTCCAAAGAAGGAGACTCCACCACACGCCTTGGCAGCAAATCCCACTGTCGAACAGCTCTTACTGTCAGGAAGTTCTTCCTAATGTTTAGGTGGAATCTTCTTTCTTGTAGTTTGGATCCATTGCTCCGTGTCCGCTTCTCTGGAGCAGCAGAAAACAACCTTTCTCCCTCCTCTATGTGACATCCTTTTATATATTTGAACATGGCTATCATATCACCCCTTAACCTCCTCTTCTCCAGGCTAAACATGCCCAGCTCCCTTAGCCGTTCCTCATAAGGCATCGTTTCCAGGCCTTTGACCATTTTGGTTGCCCTCCTCTGGACACGTTCCAGTTTGTCAGTGTCCTTCTTGAACTGTGGTGCCCAGAACTGGACACAGTACTCCAGGTGAGGTCTGACCAGAGCAGAATACAGTGGCACTATTACTTCCCTTGATCTAGATGCTGTACTCCTATTGATGCAGCCCAGAATTGCATTGGCTTTTTTAGCTGCCGCGTCACACTGTTGGCTCATGTCACGTTTATGGTCAACCAAGACTCCTAGATCCTTTTCACATGTACTGCTCTCAAGCCAGGTGTCATCCATCTTGTATTTGTGCCTCTCATTTTTTTTGCCCAAGTGCAATACTTGACATTTCTCCCTGTTAAAATTCATCTTGTTTGTTTTGGCCCAGTTCTCTAATCTGTCAAGGTCGTTTTGAAGTGTGATCCTGTCCTCTGGGGTGTTAGCCACCCCTCCCAATTTGGTGTCACCTGCAAATTTGATCAGGATACCCTTGAGTCCATCATCCAAGTCGTTGATAAAGGTGTTGAATAAGACCAGGCCCAAGACAGAACCCTGTGGCACCCCACTAGTCACTCTTCTCCAGGATGAAGAGGAACCATTGATGAGCACCCTTTGGGTTCGGTCAGTCAGCCAGTTACAAATCCACTGAGTGGTAGCATAGTCAAGACCGCATTTTACCAGCTTCTTTACAAGAATATCATGGGGCACCTTGTCAAATGCCTTGCTGAAATCAAGGTAGGCTACATCCACTGCGTTCCCTTCATCTACCAGGCTTGTAATTCTGTCAAAAAACGAGATCAGGTTAGTCTGACATGACTTATTTTTCAGAAATCCATGCTGACTATTGGGGATCACAGCATTCCTTTCTAGGTGCTCACAGACTGTTTGCTTAATGATCTGCTTCAGAATCTTCCCTGGTATTGATGTCAGACTGACTGGGCGGTAATTATTTGGGTCCTCTCTTTTCCCCTTTTTGAAAATAGGGACAACATTTGCCCTCCTCCAGTCTGCCGGGACTTCGCCTGTTCTCCAGGAATTCTCAAAGATGACTGCCAGTGGTTCTGAGATCACCTCCGCCAGTTCTTTTAATACTCTTGGATGCAGTTCATCTGGCCCTGGAGACTTGAATACATCTAAACTAGCCAAGTATTCTTGTACTATCTCCTTAGTTATTCTGGGCTGTGTTTCCTCTGCTGAATCATTTGCTCCAAATTCTTCAGGTCGGGCATTGTTTTCTTTATCAGAGAAGACTGAGGCAAAGCAGGCATTGAGGAGTTCAGCCCTTTCTGTGTCCCCTGTTTGCATTTCACCATCTTCTCCTCTGAGTGACCCCACTGTTTCTTTGTTCTTCCTTTTGCTACGAACATACCCATAAAAGCCTTTTTTGTTGCTTTTAACCTCTCTAGCAAGCCTGAGTTCATTCTGTGCTTTAGCTTTTCTGACTTTGTGTCTACACGTGCTGGCTATTTGTTTGAATTCCTCTTTGGTGGTTTCCCCCCTTTTCCATTTTTTGTACACATCCTTTTTTAATCTTAACTCAGTTAAAAGTTCTTTAGATAGCCACCCTGGCTTCTTTAGGCACCTTCCATGTTTCCGTCTCATTGGTATTGCCTGAAGTTGTGCTTTTACTATCTCCCTCTTAACAAACTCCCAGCCATCATGAACTCCCTTTCCTTTTAGTATTACTGTCCATGGGATCTCACCCAGCACCTCCCTAAGTTTTATGAAGTCAGCTTTCATGTTAGGAAAGATGGAGGGCACAAGGAGAAGGGGACGACAGAGGACGAGATGGTTGGACAGTGTTCTCGAAGCTACCAGCATGAGTTTGACCAAACTGTGAGAGGAAGTGGAAGACAGGAGGGCCTGGCCTGCTCTGGTCCAGGGGGTCACGAAGAGGCGGACACAACTAAACGACTAAACAACAACAGGCTCCTATGATGTAAGTAATGGGCCCCCAATAATTATTTCACTCTTAATATACTTCTTCTTAATTGTATTTCACTATTAATATACTTCTTCTTAATTGTATTTCAGTTCAGCAATTACTTTGATAAAATACATATTTTGTTACGTGCAAATGGCTTTAGATACCTATTAGGTCCATAAATTACCATATAGCATGTATTCAACGCAAAAAACAATGACAATTTGTTGTTGACAAAGGACAGCTGGACATATAAAGGGCCCCATTGCCTTCAGTAGATTAGGGCCTCATCAAACCTAGATCTGGCCCTGGTCATAAGTCACCAAAACAGCAGAAGCCCAAATCCCAAGTCTGATATGTTCAAAGTTCTTTAATGTGTTGATTTAATTCAGAAGAGGGCTCCTGTTTCCTTAAGCAGGCAAGCCCTCCTCTCAGGAAGCATAATATTCAGGTGAGACATTCCTCAGGGTTTCATGGAAGTGATGACTCCGGTCTTACGGAGACCCGTTTTTACCCTAGAGCAGGAAAAGGGACCCCTTGTCACCTGTCTCTGTGACTCCATGGGCCTCCCTTGGCCTGATCCAGCTGCTCTTCTGATCTTCTTTTGCCCCTTGCACTTTGTTGAAGACCACCCCTCGCTCTCAGTCTCTGCCTTCTTTTAGCCGTCTGTGAAATGGGGGTAACCGCAACCCACCCTTCCCACCAGGGCAGCCCACAGCATCTTGCTGTGAGGGGGAGACAGTTTTCAGTGTGCTGTAGGAATGATGGATCGCCGCTTCATTTCCAAGCAGCACATGATGCAAACTTGGGACTCTGAGCCTGAATATTCTGTTGCTTTAGCATACATTATTCATACGGACCCATCAATGTGCGCATGAAACTGCCTTTGCTGACGGTGGCGATCCCTCTGCATTTATATTTTCCGTAAGTGTCAGCCGGTGCCGAACATGGGGGGCATTCGGACCAGAGCAGGGGCTCCCCAAGTGGGTGGCATTGCCCCCTTGACCTGGGGGGATGCTAAGAGGCAAGGGTGGGTCGCTGGAGGAGACGACTATCAGACTTTGGAAAGCTAGTATCACTGGGCCCAGCTCATCAGTTGTGTTGAATTGATTAAACTAAATCATTTTAATTGGGTCTTGAATAAATGTACTGTTGTTTCTGTTTTGAATTTTATTGTGTTATTATGTTCCCTTGTAGCAAGGACGCGGGTGGCATTGTGGGTTGAACCACAGAGCCTAGGGCTTGCCGATCAGAAGGTCAGCGGTTTGAATCCCCATGACAGGGTGAGCTCCCGTTGTTCGGTCCCAGCTCCTGCCCACCTAGCAGTCCGAAAGCACGTCAAAGTGCAAGTAGATAAATAGGTACCACTCTGGCGGGAAGGGAAACGGTGTTTCCGTGTGCTGCTCTGGTTCGCCAGAAGCGGCTTAGTCATGCTGGCCACATGACCCGGAAGCTGTATGCCGGCTCCCTCGGCCAATAAAGCGAGATGAGCGCCGCAACCCCAGAGTCGGCCATGACTGGACCTAACGGTCAGGGGTCCCTTTACCTTTATGTTCCTTTGTAGGTTGTGCAAACTGTGATTCTGTTTCTGGGGTAGGGTAAGGGGCTCTGGGGATGAGTTTATGGGACCAGAGAGGCAGTCCCCCCCCAAAAAATAAAGTTTGGGACCCATTGGACCAGCAACCGCATTGGACTCCTTATGGTCTACAGGGCGCAGACTCACAACCCTCCAGATGTTCTACGATTCCATCTCAAGTGGCATAGCCAGGGATGGTGATGGTGGCAGCTGGACTCCAAAAACATCTGGAAGGACCTGTCCTGTCCCTGGCGTGGGGGAAGGGCTGTGGCTCAGTGGCTGAGCACCTGATTTGCTGGCGGAAGATCCCAGGATTCCAGTCACGGCTGGTAGCAACTTCTGGGCTGAAATCCTGGAGATATGCTACCAGCCAGTGTAGACAAGACTGAACTAGGTGACCCCTGCAGTCTGACTCAATACAAAGCAGCTTCTTGCATTCCTGTCCATGGTGTGGAATGGATGGCCTTAGGGGATGGCAAGCTCTCCTTCCTCAGATGTTTTTAAGCAGAGGTTGGATGGTCAACCATCAGGGATGCTTTAGTTGTGATTCCTTGGGCATCCCTTCCAGCTCTACAATTCTGTGATATTATGACTCTCTGTTTGGCCTGATCTGGGGAGGCCTCTTCTCACGTTCTTCTGCAGAGGACCTGATGCAGCAGGTGGCCACTTTCATGGAAAAGGGCAAGACTGTGGCAAGACTGGCAAAATCCCTGGGGGAGCTCAGCCAGCAGTATTCTCTGTGCACTCATGATGGCGATGATGATAATTTTATAATTTGTACTCTGCCCATCTGACTGAGTTGCCCCAGCCACTCTGGGTGGCTTCCAGCACACTTAAAAACATAACATCAAACATTAAAAACTTCCCTGAAGAGGGCTGCCTTCAGATGTCTTCTAAAAGTCAGAGAGTTCTTTTTCTCCTTGACATCTGGTGGGAGGGCGTTGCACAGGGAGGGCGCCACCACTGAGAAGGCCCTCTGCCTGGTTCCCTGTAACTTCGCTTCTCACAATGAGAGAACTGCCAGAAGGCCCTCGGATCTGGACTTCAGTGTCTGGGCTGAACGATGGGGGTGGAGACGCTCCTTTAGGGATACAGGACCAAGGCCATTTAAGGTTTTGAAGGTCAGCACAAAGACTTTGAATTGTGCTCGGAAAAGTACTGGGAGCCAATGTAGGTCTTTCAGGACCAGTGTCATATGGTCCCGGTGGGTGTTCCATCACCAGTCTAGCTGCTTTGTGCACCTAGATGTGCACAGGACCCTAGTGGGTGCATGGGCAGCCCCCCCCCCACAGCACACATCAGTGCCCAGAGGTGCCCCCACCTCACCCCACCGGCCCAGTCCAGCTCACTGCTGACAGCCTCTAAGCAGACCCCTGGCAGCGTGCCGTTTCCATGGCGCAGTTGACGGTGACCCTGGCAACCGCAGGAAAACAAAGGACAGAAGAGCTGGTCTTGGGGTGGATCAGGTTCCCTCCCTCCATCCTCAAAAATCTCTTTCTCTGCCCCCTGCCCCAAATCCCAAAACAATCTCCCACAGGCAATGTAGGCTCCAAGGGAAGGTCCCCCCCCAACACCCCCCCCAAATCACAGTGAAATAGGCATGGAAACAAAACCCAGTGTAGCCTTTTGATCTGACTATACCTGGTCTGGGGGAAGAACAAGGAGTGTTCTCTCCTAACACTAGAATTCATGGACATCCAGTGAAGGTGAATGTTGGGAGATTCGGGACGGATAAAAGAAAGTCCTTCTTCACGCAGCGCAGAGTTAAACTATGGAACTCCCTGCCACAGGGGACAGAGATGGCTACCAACATGGGTGGCTCAAAAAGAGGAGTGGAGGCCTTAAAATGGAGGAGCCAGCTATCGATGGCTACCAGCCAGGATGATCACACTGCAAACCCCAGGAAGGGAGAGGGCTCCTGCGTTTGAATCCTGCTTGCGGGTTTCTGGTTGGGGCGTCTGGTGGGCCACTGTGAGAACAGGAGGCTGGACCAGCTGGGCCCCCTCTGGCCTGATCCAGCGGACCCTTCTCAAGTTCTTATGAAGAAGAGATATCCAGGATTAATTCCTATCCTTGGTCCTTTTTGCCTTCGGGACTTTGAGCCCCCGCTCTCCATAATAACTGATATGCCCTCATCGTTATGAGAATTTTGGGGGGTGGGGGAGAAGGGTAGCGGGCAGAAAATAATATCTCACCGGCATTGTTATTTGATTTTTTTTTTAATCGCTTTGGTTGATCTGTACAAAGTTGTTGAAAAATATACAAATTGTACATTGTGTCACCCCCACTGAGTGCTGAACAGGTTGTGTGTCCCCCCCCCCCCCGATTATCTCCCCGCTCCCGAAATATTAACAAGACAGTTTTAGCCCAAATATATTCACCCCCAAAGCCCAGGAATTACATTTGTTTCTATCCCCCCCCCCCAAAACACACACGTTATTGGCTGATCTCTGCCCTCCCACTTCAGTTTAACTGATGAAATGATTCGGGGAGGTGTTTCCTGACAGAAACTCAGAGCCAAAGTGAGTGATAGATTTAACAAAGTCCAAGAGAGACGCTAGCAAAGAAGACGGGAACTATTCCCTTGCGTCGCGGTGAGGAAGAGGAAGGCATTGGTGGGAAGGCAGGGAATTTGGGAAGAGATGGTAAATAAGGCATCTGCTCTGCGTCTAGAAGGTCCCAGGTTTCACCCTTCCCACCCCAGTGGCATCTCCAGGAAGGGCTGAGAAAAGATTCCCTGCCTGGACAGCCCCTGCCAGTCAGAGTGGACATCACAGGGGAAGCATAGAGGGAGAGAGGCATGATGGGAAATTCACTGGGCCGACAACACTTAGGGCTGGGTCACACACATCTCTGCCTGTGCTGAGCTGGGGGGTCCATCAAGTGCCCTGATAAACCAGGATGCTGAGGGTTAGGAACAGGCAAAGAGCATTGCCCATTCCTGGGATTCACCTGGAAAACCTGAGCTGGGCTTAACATCCCAGGGAAAACTGATGGTCCATCCAGGAACAGCATCCTCAGGTGCCTGAAGGACACCTGGCGAGCCTAGTGCGGAAAGGGGAGGGAGGGGTCAGCACCAACAACCACCGCTGCGCTGGCAGAGGGCAGAGCGGGGTCCCTGGGGGGGACACGTGGGGTTCAGCACAGGGTGGGGGCCCTTGACTTAAATAGGATCAATATAAAAATACGTTCTTGCTAGGGTCTGGTGGCAAAGCGTTGAATTTCACGTCAGCCAGAGGCGCCTGGCACTGCGGCCCCCAAGGGACACTCTGGGGACAGGTGTGACGCAGGTGGACCTCAACAGGCAGGGTCCGCCTTCCATGAAGAACGGGAGCCTCTAGTCGTCGTCATCATCATCATCATCATCGTCATCATCGTCATCGTCGTCGTCATCTTCCGTGTTGATCTCTCCTTCCAGCACATCCTCAATCCAGTCTTCCAACTCCTCTGTGGATGGCAGGTCATCCTCGTCGTCCATCTCCAGCCATATGCTGTCAGCCTGGCGGGAGGGATGTAAAATTCAGCTGGAGATCATCCTATTGATTTGTGATGTTCTGAAGGAGCGTCTCCACCCCCATCTTTCTGCCCGGACACTGAGGTCCAGCTCCGAGGGCCTTCTGGCGGTTCCCTCCCTGCGAGAAGCAAAGCTACAGGGAACCAGGCAGAGGGCCTTCTCGGTGGTGGCGCCTGCCTTGCGGAACACCCTCCCATCAGACGTCAAGGAAATAAACAACTCTCTGACTTTTAGAAGACATCTGAAGGCAGCCCTGTTCAGGGAAGTTTTTTATGTGTGACATTTTAGTGTATTTTTGGTCTTTGTTGGAAGCTGCCCAGAGTGCCTGGGGAAACCCAACCAGATGGGCAGGGTACAAATAAATTATTATTATTATTATTATTATTATTATTATTAGTGCAGGTTAAATACTTTACATTTACAGTGGTTCTCAAATGCTTTGGTACTCATACAACTTGGAACCCAAACACTGTAAACCCTGAAGTAAGAGAACTTTTTTCGGAAGCCGAACATTCTCTATTTTGAGTGTTATGCTTCTGTTTTGAGTGTTACGCTGAGGTCTGTCTGTTTCTGCTATTTATTTTGCATTTTTGTTTCTGCGGCTCTTTTTGTTTTGTTTTTGTGACTATGTGGAACCCAGTTCAGCTACTGATTGATTGATTGATTGATTGTGTGACTGCAGTACATTGTTTATTGCTTTCATTTTATGGATCGATGGTCTCGTTAGATAGTAAAATCCATGTTAAATTGCTGTTTTGGGGGTTGTTTTTAAAAGTCTGGAACGGATTAGGATTAATCCATTTTGCATTTTTATGGAAAAGCGCACCCTTGTTTTGGAACGCTTTGGTTTTGGAACGGACTTCTGGAATGGATTAAGTTTGAGAACCAAGGGACCACTGTATCTGTTCTGAATATAAAAAAGGACATAGGATATAGTGAAGGATATTTGGGGGGGGGGGGTAAAATGTGTATGACATTTTGATTACCCCACCCCCACCCCTGAGCTTTCCCAAGACTGTGAAAAAATTTATAGAATCGCAGAACTATAGAGTTGCAAGGCACCCCATGGGGCCCATCTAGTCCAACCCCACTTTGTGTTTGATTCATCCCTGGAATCAAGGGAACATGCAGCGGGTGACTGAGGTGGCTCAGGGGGTCTTTCTCAGATAACATTTCCCCCATAACTTCCCACCCCCTGCCTACATGGACGTCTTGACCCCTGTCGCTGTCTATAGCAGAGCTTTCTGAAAGAAGGGGAGAGGGCTTGAAGGCAGGAAACTTAAAATGTTGCTTCTTTGAGTATTGGGAATTTATTTATTTATTATGGGGGCTTCCAGAAACAGGGGGTGTCCATAGCTTGTTTGCCAGAAAGGTAAAGGGACCCCTGACCATTAGGTCCAGTCGTGACAGACTCTGGGGTTGCGGCGCTCATCTCGCTTTATTGGCCAAGGGAGCTGACGTTTGTCCGCAGACAGTTTTTCCGGGTCATGTGGCCAGCATGACTAAGCCGCTTCTGGTGAACCAGAGCAGCGCATGGAAACGCCGTTTACCTTCCCGCCGGAGCGGTACTTATTTATCTACTTGCACTTTGATGTGCTTTTGAACTGCTAGGTTGGCAGGAGCAGGAACCAAGCAATGGGAGCTCACCCCATCGCGGGGATTCTGATTGGCAAGTCCTAGGCTCTGTGGTTTAACCCACAGCGCCACCCGCGTCCCTCTTGTTTGCCATACAACTGCTGAATTTCCCACCTGGGAATTCAGAAACACTTTTCTACAAATTCTACAAAAGCGTTGTTCTCAAGAGGCATGCGCCCGGTTTGGGCTTCACAACAGTGGCAGAAGTGCCCGCGTCTCCCGTGCCCGTGGTCACTTACGTCCGTTACGTTGACAACGCCAATCTGAGGCCGGGACAGGTCAATGTCAAAAGTCTTCTCCCAGTAGGGAATCAGCTGAGAGAGAGAAAGAGGGAACAGGGAATGAGGGTCCACAAAGACTTCCAGGCCTGCACAGCGTCCGATTTTGTGGAGGGTGAGTGGGGACACAAAGGGGTGGTGGGGACACCGGCCATTGATAGTGGCTTTCTTCCAGGAAATGGGTCTAATCCAACTTTGGGGGGCATTGGTGGGGGCCATAGCAGCAAGAACAAGCCATGGTGTCCTTGACAGCCACCCCCCACCCCCGCTAAAGAGCACAATTGCCTGTTCACCAGTGGAAAGTCTTCAGGGTCGATCCAGATGATACTGAGGTCTGGGTTGTCTGTGTTGTCTTGGGCAACATCCTTCAGGATTTCCAGGAACTCATAACCATCTGTGGCCAGAAAGTGTTGAGGAGAGAGGGAGGTTGTGGGATGTGAAACACAAGAGCAGTCAAGTACAACATTCCTAGAGTGAACATGTTTACACCTGGGGAGGAATGTTTGTCCAGCCAGCAGGTCAACTTCCTCTGCATGTGACTAGAGGTGGGCGTGGCCTCACCTGTGCAGGTAACGACAAAAGCACAGGGCAGGGCAGCCATCTCTCTTTCTCTGACTACATGCGTTGAAGAAGCAACATCTGCTTAGCCAAAGATGCTCTCTTGGCCTCCAGCCAAGAGAGGACAAAGGGAGTGTCTCCTTATGAGATAGTTTCCAGGTGTATGTTACTTTTCTAAGCTAAGTCTGCCTTCTGGGATCCGATTGTGAACAGAATGTGAGTGAGTAAACTCTTTTTATACTTTTATAGAAGACTGTGTCATGTCTTATCTTTTATGAGGGAATAAGGGGAAAATACCAGGACAGTTATTCTAGAGGCTTTAGGGAGCCTGAGCAAACGCATCCGCTGTGAGTTTAAAAAGTGGAATGTTACTCTGCTAAATTGTGAACTTGTTAACACAAGTTGGAAAGGCTATAATCAAACAATATATCCTCTTCTGCATCCCTGAACATTCCCACAGAGGTGAGAGGGCAGCCAGGGTCTGCCAGCTTTCCTGTGCAAAGGCCTCCCCCCACAAATCAAGGCCCACCCCATCCATCTCCTGCCCTTCCTAAACAGAGCCACTATTTCAACCCAGTCTCATGGCTCCTGCCTCCCCACGAGGCATCCGTGGGGCTCCAGTATGATAACAGCAAAGAGAGACAGCCGGAATCCAAAGAGTCTCGTGGCAAAAATCTGCCCCAGTTACGGACAGCAGAATCACTTGATAGATGTTATCAAACTTCTACATCAAAATCATTTCATCTCTAGGAAGGCTGCTTCAGTTTCCACATCCATGCCACGGGCTTAGAGTACTCTTTCGCCACATGACAAGGCTTTTTGGGGGAAGCCATGATGTTAAAAGTGGAATAAGAGTGCTTTAAATTTAGGGTGTGGGATGAGTGCTCCCTTTGTACTCACAGCAAGCTAAAGTTTTGTGTTTCTGGAGATGCAGAAGGCAAGACGCACTGCTGGTTCAGGTGCTCTGTTAAAGAAACCCAAAGGCTCACCTTTTTAATTATCCTGTTTTGAGGGACTGTAGTGCAAGCCAGGGAAAACTGGGTTGGCTACTGGCAAATATAAATATATTATCGGTATTGCAGCTGTGGAATGTGGGCAAACACTCTCTGCTGGGGATGTCTGTTGATGGTAAGACTGACAATCAGCTTCTATACTATTTTAATTCTGTTCCAGGCAGCACAATGGAGCACAAACTCTCCTAGTTCTTCCTCAGTTTCTTTCAATTATTAGTTTGGATGTGTTTTTATGATATGTTTTGAATGTCCCCTTCTGATGTAATATTACCACGTTCCTTTCCTGTTTTTTTAGTTACTGTAGATGGGGAAAGATGGGGAAATGACCATTGGGGAAGAGAATGGAGACTGCAGGCAAGCCCCCCCCCCCCCCCCGTGGCCATGAAGCTCTGCTCTCAGTTCTCTGTAAGGGCAACTCACCAGGGTCATCTTCCTCTGCAAAAGCAACAATATGGATGCCATCTATATCATCCTCCTGGAAGGACAAAGAGAGAGGGAGAGAGAGACGTTACTCACTAGCAGGGATGTAGGAAAGCATAGCTTTCTATTCTGCCTTGTATCAAGAGTCAATGTGGTATGGAGGTTAGAGGACCTGGGAGATCAGAGTTCAAATCCCGACTAGGACTCAAAGCTCTGTTCCCGTATTTGCCGGACCAATTTCCACCAAACATTCACAATTTCAGCTCCCATTTTCATTTATGTCAGAATTCTCCGGCATCCCAGCTTGTGGCGACTGTCTTACCACTAGTAAAGACACTGACCACAAGGCCCCATGGCAATTCCCCTACGCAAGTCCTGTTGCAAGGAACAGAAGTTGTGCAGGAACATGCATAGGAATTGGTGACATCCCAGGCACTAGCCACTCGGTGCTCTTCACGGTGACTCTCAAGTACAGCTCTCCTTTGCGGGAGAGCTCCTTGGCAAAGGGCACTTTCCCACAACAACAGGGAGATTTTTTGAGGGACGCGTCTGCACCTTGATGACGACCTTTGGGAAGGTTTTGTCACCTACGTCCGTAGGGCGAAGGGAGAGCTGGAACGAACATCCACGAGTTCAGAACAAAAGGAAGTTGGTCATTTTCAGCTGGCCAACACAGCAATATCAGTTTGCACAAAGTTGCTGCTTTTGTGCTGTTTGCACCAGGGTGAATTATTTATGGTGAGGCCGCTTGGTGAATAGCTGGGTGGGGTGGCCGGGTATACGTTTTTCTGAATGAACGAGGCTGCAGGCATCTCGCTTACAATGGCCTCAAGATCACCGTGTTTTATCAATGCACCTTGGTGGTGTAGCGGCGGAAGAAAGGCAAACACACAGAGAAAACAAAAGTCACAAAAATACACAGACATCTTGGTATTTCTCAATTTCCAGCTCATTAAACAAATAGCATGGGGGCAGACAATGAAATCATTAAAATCATCATAAAATTATAAAAGCAAAGAAAGTTTGGCATTTGTACTGGCTGGGGGATTAGTGGTCAATTTCCCCTTGAAAATATCTTCTCTGAATTGCCCCATGTCCGTTTTCTCACCTATGGGGGAGTTAGGCAGCTGGTGGAATACTGAATCACTCATACGTCTTGCTCAATTCCACCCAACTCCTTAATGGAAAATCAGTTCTGTTTATACTTGTGAGCAGACATTGTTAGAAAGATCTTGGCCACAGGGAAGGGCATTGCTGCATGATATAAATGCTGTCTGAAATCCTCACATTATTTCTGCTTCCAGCTAAGGGGGGGGGGGCTGAGGAGCATCAGCAACACATCTGCAGAAGCACTCCAGGAAACCCGAAACTCCAAAATCCAGGGACAGGTTTGGAGGCAGAGAATTCCAGAGGCTTTCCTCTTTCTCCCTCCCCCCTGGCTTCCCCTAGACGTACCCAAGTCTCATACATGCTTTCTGGCTGGAGCTTCCTCAGTGTGGGCCTGTAAGACAAGAGGGGCAGAAGAGAGAGTTTGAGGAAGAGGGGAAAACACACACAAACTTCTTTAAGGCTCCGGGTACTAATGATCTTCAGTGCAGCTTCTGTTGAAATCCGGTAAGATCCCCTGCAACGCTGCCTTGCAAAATCCTGTTAATCATCAGAAGGAACCATCAGATACTCATCTTTCAGTTAACCCAATCTGCAGATGTCAGCAAAAATCCTGGGGCTGTGAGTGGGTGGCAAAGACCTTTGCTGGACCGGAAAGCTGTTTGGTTAGGCTATGCATGTGAGTTTGGAGATGACCAAAAATGAGCCATGGGAGGGGAGAGAAGAGGCCACAACTCAGCAGTTATATAGGGACACAGGTGGCGCTGTGGTCTAAACCACAGTGCCTAGGACCTGCCGATCAGAAGGTCGGCGGTTCGAATCCCCGCGACGGAGTGAGCTCCCGTTGCTCAGTCCCTGCTCCTGCCAACCTAGCAGTTTGAAAGCACGTCAAAGTGCAAGTAGATAAATAGGTAGTGCTCTGGTGGGAAGGTAAACGGCGTTTCCGTGCGCTGCTCTGGTTCGCCAGAAGCGGCTTAGTCATGCTGGCCACATGACCCGGAAGCTGTACGCCGGCTTCCTTGGCCAGTAAAGCGAGATGAGCGCCGCAACCCCAGAGTCGGGCACAACTGGACCTAATGGTCTGGGGTCCCTTTACCTTTACCAGCGGTTATATAAACTACTGGGCATTCGGAAGCTCCCTGGTACAATGCGCATCTCTAGGCCACCAGCCCTTAATTCAGAACAATGAGGACCAGAATCTTGCTTTCTTTTTAAGTGAAGAGCTGTAGCTCTGCAACAGTGCACCTGCTTTGCATGCATAAGGTCCCTGGTTCAATGCCCCATGGCACCTCCAGATGGGGCTGTGAAGAAAGCTGGCAGCATTGGGGGATTTTTAGTTTGGAGAAAAGGCGAGGAAGAGGCAACATGATAGAAGCATATAAAATTCAGGGCCATCCCAAGACATTCGGACACCTGAGGCAAACCCCCAAATAGAAGAAGAGTTTGGATTTGATATCCCGCTTTATCACTACCCTAAGGAGTCTCCAAAGGGACGCGGGTGGCGCTGTGGGTTAAACCACAGAGCCTAGGGCTTGCCAATCAGAGGGTCGGCGGTTCAAATCCCCGTGACAGGGTGAGCTCCCATTGCTCGGTCCCTGCTCCCGCCCACCTAGCAGTTCAAAAGCACGTCAAAGTGCAAGTAGATAAATAGGTACCGCTCCGGTGGGAAGGTAAACGGGATTTCCGTGCGCTGCTCTGGTTCGCCAGAAGCAGCTTAGTCATGCTGGCCACATGACCCGGAAGCTGTACGCCGGCTCCCTCGGCCAGCAAAGCGAGATGAGCGCCGCAACCCCAGAGTCGGACACAACTGGACCTAATGGTCAGGGGTCCCTTTACCTTTAAGGAGTCTCAAAGCGGCTCACAATCTCCTTTCCCTTCCTCCCCACAACAAACACTCTGTGAGGTGAGTGGGGCTGAGAGACTTCAGAGAAGTGTGACTGGCCCAAGGTCACCCAGCAGCTGCAGGTGGAGGAGCAGGAAAGCAAACCCGGTTCACCAGATTACGAGTCTACCGCTCTTAACCACCACACCACACTGGCGAGTGAAGATCTACATCAGGGACAGGTGTACATCATTTGCAAGGGTGGAAGGAGGCCCCCAGTGCCTCCTATTGGCTGAGATATTGCAGCCGAGGTGGGCTGGGGAGGGGTGCTAAGGAGGCAGCAGGAACAGCAGCGGCAGCCAATGCATCCCTTGGAGGCTGGGTCTGCTGCCCCTGTGGATTCTGCTGCCTGAGGCGCTTGCCTCAACTTGCCTCATGGGTGGGCCAGCCTGGGTAAAATTATTGCATCACAGGAGGTTGGACTAGAAATTTCAGGGGCCAGCAAACTTTTTCAGCGGGGGGGGGGGGGGCGGACCACTGTCCCTCAGACCTTGTCGGGGGGCCAGACTATATTTTGAAAAAAATAATAAAAATGAACGCATTCCTATGCCCCACACATAACCCAGAGATGCATTTTAAATAAAAGGGCACATTCTACTCATGTAAAAACATGCTGATTCCCGGACCATCTGCAGGCTGGATTTAGAAGGCGACTGGGCCGGATCCGGCCCCCGGGCCTTAGGTTGCCTACCCATGGACTAGATGACCATCAGGGTCCCTCCCTACAATTCTATGATTTTATACATGGCCTGGAGGAAGTGGATGGAGGGGAGAGCCAGTGTGGTGTAGTGGTTAAGAGTGGTGGACTCATAATCTGTTGAACCGGGTTCGCGTCTCTGCTCCTCCACCTGCAGCTGCTGGGGGACCTTGGGCCAGTCACACTTCTCTGAAGTCTCTCAGCCCCACTCACCTCACAGAGTGTTTGTTGTGGGGGAGGAAGGGAAAGGAGAATGTTAGCCGCTTTGAGACTCCTTAAAGGGAGTGAAAGGCGGGATATCAAATCCAAACTCTTCTCTTCTTCTTCTCCAACCCCCCCACCCATAACACCAGTGCTGGGGGGGGGGGCATCCAATCAGGCTGCGTGTTGGAAGACTCAGAACTGATAAAAGAAAAGTCCTTCTTCATGCTGCACATAGTTAAACTGTGGAACTCCCTGCCACAACGGCCACAAATCTGGATGGCTTTAAAAGAGGATGAGACAAATTTATGGAGGAGGAGACAATTTGTGGCTCCTAGCCAAGATGGCTGTACTCTGCCTCCTCAGTCAGAGGCAGAGATACTTCTGAGCACAAGTTGCTGGAGGGGAGAGTTGATCTTGTGTTCGAGTCCTGCTTACGGATTTCCCTTTAGGGCATCTATTCGGCCACTGTGAGAACAGGAGGCTGGACCCGATGGGCCCCCTTTGGCCTGATCCAGCCGCCAGCCGCTCCTTATATTCTCACGAAAGACCCCATACCCGCAAAACGTGCTTTTAAAACGCATTTGGGTGTGTACGCAGCCTTAGAAGCCCGAGCAAATCCTTTTGACGCAGGTAGCCAAGGGGGAGGGGGGGGGAGTCAGTTTGGGGTCAGAGCGAGGTTCAGGGATAATGCCAGGGATGAGAGCCGGAGAAGCATCGCTGTGCAAAACAGGCCTAATCCGGTCCCGTGAGCGAATCGCAAAGGCCAGGCTGCCATAGCAACCGCACAGCCCCTCGTCGGCCCGATGTTGGAAGCAGCTGGATGGAGATGCCATGGGGGGCGGGGGGGAGTGCCTGAGAAACAGGGGCATGAAGCGCATCAACAGCACCCCCAAAATGAGGAGGGGGAAAGGGGTGCAGGGCCTCCTTCCCCCAAAAGCGAGGGACACCCCGCCGCTCCCCTCCCCAGGACAGAGAAGGGGATTTATGCCACAAAATGCGCCCTGTTTGTGCCAGGGCTGAGGTCCCCTGGGAGGAGAGGGATTGGGGTTAGGAAACCTCCCGGTTAATCCCAGGGGATTAGGGTCAGCGGAAACATCTGCAGCAGAGCAGAGGGGAGCTTGGGTGGGGGGTAGGCCTCCCCATAAGCGCCCTGGCGGCGGTGAGGGTGGCAGTTGGGGGGAAGAGAGGGGATGATTTGAGAGGGGATTTTTCTCCTAGGTCTTTGGCATGCATGGGCTTCTGAAACATCCCCAGGGCGACTGATTGCCATTTTGCCTCATTCCCCGTTCGCCCCCGGGGCTATTCCTCTGGCAGAATTGCAGGGTGGAGGATGTGGAAGAGACCCCGAGGGTCGTGCAGTGCAGGGACCGCCGCTCAGGAGCCTCCGCCGGGCGCCAGAGCTGCAGGCGCGACCTGTTTCCTGAGCTCCAGAAACCAGCTGGCTGTCCTCAGGGGACCCCCAGGACGCCGCCTCCCCGATGCTCCAGCTCAGCAGCCAGCCCAGCCGTCTTCTCCACATATAAACGGGAAGGACTCGTGCCATACAGGTCCCTTCCATTCCCGAAAGCATCTCCAAGTAAGGACTGGGACTGGCCCCCTCCCGCCTGACTGCTGCTGCCAGCCAGTGTTGACTGCAAGAGGCCTGGCTGGGGGATGCTTCTGATGGACAGCAATGCCATCTTTTGCGCCCCCCCCCCGCCCAGCGAAACGCATCTCTCCCTCCCCCCCCCCCCCCAGCCCCTGTTTGCAAAGATTTCTCCGTTTGGGGCTTGGAGTCTCAGCCAATAAATGTGCCGTTGCCATGGCAGCAGGAGAAGGACTTTGGTGTTGCTGCTGCCATGGCAACGGATGACTCGCCTCCCCATCCACAGCAGTCAGCCGGGAGACGGAGCAAGAATTGCCCGTTTCAGTGGGGAGTGTGTGTGTGTGTGTGTGTGTGTGTGTGCGCGTGTGTGCGCGCGCCTCTGTCTAGAGCCAGGAAGGCGTGGGGGGGGGGGGGCTCCTCCTCCTCTAATTCCCCCTCCCCCCTCCTCAATTTCTCTTCACCTCTTGTGCTCCTCCAAAAACTGGACAATTTCTTCCTCGCTGTTGGGTTTGTCTGGGATCGTGACCGGTTCCTCCATGAAAGGCTCATAGTAGTCGATCTCGTTCAGTTTCAGAGACAACTTCTTTGCAACCTGCGATGGGGAGAGAGAGGGATGGAGTCCTAGAATTGCAGAGGGACCCCCGGCGGTCATCTAGCCCAACCCTCTGCAACGCAGGAATCAATTTCTTAGGTGTGTTGGTTGCTCCTGTTTGGAAACTTGCAATCTGCCCCCCTCCTAACTTCTCATGCCACAATGCCCTTCCCCCACTGCAACTTGCAAGCTTCTTTCCAACACAAGGAACACATCCTTTGCTGTCCTGCTGTCTGCAAAAGCGAGGTGGTGTTTGTGGCCAGCTATGTACCTTGCTGTCAAAGGTGGCATAGAAATCGATGTAGGGGTGAAACTCCTCAGCCGCATCTTCGTAGGCCTTGAAATCTGGAAAGGGGGAAATAATGGGATCAGCAGCGCCTTGTTTCCGGGGTGGCAAAGCCCGAAAGGCTGCTGGGTGTGTGTGTGAAAGAGGGGATCCTGCCTGCCTTGGGCTGATATTATTATTAATATCTATTATCAGAACATAAGAAGATCAGGCCATCGTAGCGTCCCAGATGCTTAAAAAGCAGAGACATCACCTTGCCAACAAAGGTCCGTATAGTTAAAGCTCTGGCTTTCCCAGTCGTGATGTATGGAAGTGAGAGCTGGACCATCAAGAAGGCTGATCGCCGAAGAATGGATGCTTTTGAATTCTGGTGCTGGAGGAGACTCTTGAGAGTCCCATGGACTGCAAGAAGATCCAACCTCTCCATTCTTAAGGAAATCAGCCCTGAGTGCTCACTGGAAGGACAGATCCTGAAGCTGAGGCTCCAATACTTTGGCCACCTCAGGAGAAGAGAAGACTCCCTGGAAAAGACCCTGATGTTGGGAAAGATGGAGGGCGCAAGGAGACGGGGACGACAGAGGACGAGATGGTGGGACAGTGTTCTGGAAGCGACCAGCATGAGGGAGGCAGTGGAAGACAGGAGGGCCTGGCGTGCTCTGGTCCAGGGGGTCACGAAGAGTCGGACACGACTAAGCGACTAAACAACAAAGCATCATAGAGTTCGAAGGGACCCTGGGGTCCTCTGTTCCAGCCCCTTCAATCACCCCTCTGCCCCAGCATCCTGTTATCATAGTAGCCAAATACCGCTAAGAACCTGGGAGTGGGATTACCTGTGGGGGGAGCTAAGAGCCAATGGGGTGGGGGCGTCACTGGAGGTATAAATGACTCTCAGACTTTGGAAAGCTGGCCTCACAGGACCCGGTCCATCCATTTTGCAAATTAAATCCTTTGAATCGGGTTTTGAATAAATGTGCAATGGATTGCTGAATTTTACTGTGTTCTTACCTTAGTGCAGAGTTTTCCAACCTTTTTGAGACCACAGGTCCCTTAAGCAACTACAGTGGTACCTCGGGTTAAGTAATTAATTCGTTCCAGAGGTCTGTACTTAACCTGAAACTGTTCTTAACCTGAAGCACCACTTTAGCTAATGGGGCCTCCCGCTGCTGCTGCGCCGCCGGAGCACGATTTCTGTTCTCATCCTGAAGCAAAGTTCTTAACCCGAGGTAATATTTCTGCGTTAGCAGAGTCTGTAACCTGAAGCGTCTGTAACCTGAAGTGTATGTAACCCGAGGTACCACTGTACCTTCTTTCTGCAGCACCCCTGGGGGGCTCAGGAGCCCAGTTAGCTCCCCCCTTGCCTGCAGAGCTGGCAGCCCCTCACCGAGAGAGGATCTGCGTCCCCACACCAGGCTTTCCGCCCGGGCGAGAGAGCGGCCGCTTCTCCCTCCGCCGAGCCGTGATGGGTGACAGGGCTGACATGTTAAGCTGGTTTAATGCGGGTGTCAGCTGGTCGTGGGGCTTCCGGCCCCGAAGCAGGGACTGGCGGGAGACAGGGGGGGGGGGGCTGACAGGAGCTGTCTGGGAGCACACGAGGCATCCGCGCAAATCTGCAAACTTTTAACTCCGGGCTGCGTTCTGTTTCTTAAAAAAGCACCCGCGCAGCAAGGCGGCGGATGCACAGCACTGCGTGTCTCGTCCGGGGCTGTGTCTCTCCCGGAGAAAAGCCACAGCTGCAGAACCAACGGAAGGATAGATCTGTGATGGTGGAGTAGTCCCTCCAGGAGAAGGAGCAGTCTACCTTGGAGCAGTGGAGCAGACTCCCGCAGAAGGCGGCAGAATCTCCCTCACTGGAGGCCTTTAAGCAGCAGACCCTCCCAGTCTCCCTATTTTCCGGGGACATCCCTGGTTTAGAGATACCAGACCCAGTTTCTGATTTGATCCTGGAATGTCCTACTTTTCCTTAAAAGGTAAAGGGACCCCTGACCATTAGGTCCATTCGTGACCGACTCTGGGGTTGCGGCGCTCATCTCGCTTTACTGGCAGAGGGAGCTGGCGTACAGCTTCCGGGTCATGTGGCCAGCATGACTAAGCCGCTTCTGGCGAACCAGAGCAGCGCACGGAAAAGCCGTTTACCTTCCCTCTGCAGCAGTACCTATTTATCTACAGTGGTACCTCAGGTTAAGTACTTAATTCGTTCCGGAGGTCCATTCTTAACCTGAAACTGTTCTTAACCTGAAGCACCACTTTAGCTAATGGGGCCTCCTCCTGCTGCCGCGCCACCGGAGCATGATTTCTGTTCTCATCCTGAAGCAAAGTTCTGAACCCGAGGTATTATTTCTGGGTTAGTGGAGTCTGTAACCTGAAGCGTCTGTAACCTGAAGCATATGTAACTCGAGGTACCACTGTACTCGCACTTCATGCTTTTGAACTGCTAGGTTGGCAGGAGCAGGGACCGAACAACTGGAGCTCACCCCGTCGCGGGGATTCAAACCGCTGACCTTCTGATCAACAAGTCCTAGGCTCAGTGGTTTAACCCACAGCGCCACCCGCATCCCCTACTTTTCCTTAGGTTGTCCCTATTTTCATTGGCCTCCAGCCAAGAGAGGACAAAGGGACTGTCTCCTTATGAGATAGTTTCCAGGTGTATGTAACTTTTCTAAGCTAAGTCTGCCTTCTGGGATCTGATTGTGAACAAAATGTGAGTGAGTAAACTCTTTTTATACTTTTATAGAAGACTGTGTCGTGTCTTATCTTTTATGAGGGAATAAGGGGAAAATACCAGAACAGTTATTCTAGAGACTTTAGCGAGCCTGAGCAAATGCATCCGCTGCAAGTTTAAAAAGGGGAATGATACTCTGCTAAATTGTGAACTTGTTAACACAAGTTGGAAAGGCTATAATCAAACAATATATCCTCTCCTGCATCCCTGGACATTCCCACATGTTTGTGTTTGGGGGAGGGGATGCGTTTCAGCAGAGCCTCTTGGGGGGACCAGCACCCCCCTTTCCCATTGCCCCAAAGAGGCACCTACGTTCCGAGTCTTCGTTCTTGAAGTAGCCGATCAGTTTGGGCTCGTCTTCAACATTCTCAAACGCCTCAAGCTCATGTTCCCCTTCAATGAACTCCACTGGGTCTTCCATCACCTGGAGGGAGAGAGAGAAGGAGAAAGGGAAGGAAAAGGCCGTTGGCATCACAGCACCAAAATCACAGAATCATAGTTGGAAGGGACCTCCACAGGTCATCTAGTCCAACCCCTGCGGTGCAGGAATCACAGCCAAAGAAGCCCTGAGAGGTGGCCGTTCAAACTCTGTTTAGAAACCTCCAGTGAAGGAGAGCCCACCAACTTTCAAGGTCGTAAAATCATGGAATTGCAGAGTTGGAAGGGACACCCAGGGCCATCTAGTCCAACCCCCTGTATTGAAAGAAAGCCCACCACCTTCCAAGGCTGCTTCTTCCACTGTCCAACAGACCAGAGCATTTTTTATCCAACGATCCGAGTGCTGCGGCTTTAGCAATGGAGCAAGCGAAGCAGGGTCTCCTTTGGAAGGCGGTTCCCAACAATTTCAGAACTTGGCTGGTTCCTACAGGGAGGGTGGACTTGTTCAGCCATCAGGCTGTTTAAGGCTTTGCAGTGGGGGTGGGGAGCCTTTTTGGGGCTCAAGGGCCACATTCCTTCATGACCAACCCTCCAGGGGCCAATTCTGCAGAGCCACGGAGTTACGTTCCAGCCACGCAAAGGATTCTAGGGTTCCGTCCACACACAAACACGCCTTTCCGCCCCTGACCCAGGTGAGCAGGACTCCCTGGCCCCCCAGGCGTTGAGAGGCAGGGGGGGGGCATTTCAGCCAATATGGGCAGGCTGTGGGGCACTGCGGGATAGGAGGAGGCCCAGGACTTACATCGAGGATGAACTCCACCAAAGTGTCGGCAGAAAACTCCCCGTCGTACTCGATGATTTCATCATCCTTGAACACATACACACTGTCTTCTTCCCCCAGGCCTGCACAGGGGAGACAGACATAGAATCACAGAATTGTTGCTTGAGAAGGGACCCCCAACGGTCATCTAACCCAACCCCCCGCTGTAAGGTATAGGGGGCAGAGGAAAGAGAGAGGAGCTGGAGGGCAAGGGGGCTTATTTCACCCTTGCATATACCATGGGGACACACACTCTAGGCCACTCTTTGCCCACCGGGCACCCTCCAAAACTTCTGAACTACAATTCCCACCAGCTCAGGGGCTTGGGGTAATCTTTGGTAATATGGCGCCCTTGGGCGCGGTCTAGATTTGCCGCCCCAAAATGGATCTTCTCAATTTTGGATCACCTCAATTTTGTTTTCCCTTGGCTTGGTGCCCTGTGCTGGGGAAAACTGCGCCATAAATCAGGCGCTGCAGGGGCTGATGGGAGTTGTAGTCCAAAACACCTGCAGGACGCTAGCTTGGCAGAGGCTGCTTGAGGCTGACAGCCACCTCTGGGTCAGGGACTCATCTCTCTCATTCCACAAAGCACCCGTGCATCTCAGTGGAGCTAGAATCCTGTTTATAAGTACATGAATGGCTCGAGGTGTTCTGCAGGGATCTCTGAGCTTCTACCGCCCCCTGGTGGTTGGCGCACCACTGACACTTCACAGGAACCTCCCTTCTCCTGCCAGCCAGACCCTTGGCTCCTTTCGCTCAGTACTGCGTACACTGCCTGGCAGCAGCTCCTGGGGTTTCCAGGCAGGCGCTCTTCCCCAGCACCACCTGGAGAGGCCCCTGGGGACGGAACATGGCACCTTCTGCATGCAAGGCAGAAATCGTCCACATGCTGAACCTTTAAAACCAAAGTCAAGTTTCCAGTCCTCATGGTTTTGAAGAAAAGGTTGATTTAAATAGGAAGCTGCCTTGATTCTCAGAGGTATAGCTGCCCAGCTCAGGACCGTCTGCACGGACCAGGGATTTCTACCTGGAGATGCTGTTCAGAATTGAACCCAGGACATTCTACATGCAGAACAGCTGCTCTAGCACTGAGCTAGGGCTCTTCCTGCTTCGTTCCCTTTCTCCCCCCCGGTGGTCTAGCCTGTTGCTGATGTTGTGTCACTCAAGTGTAGAAATGGCAGCCCTCCTGGACAGGGTTACCAGGCATCCCCGTTTCCTGGGGACAGTCCCCGGATTTGCGAATAAGTCCCCAGACAAATTCCATCCCCGGAATGTCCCCGGATTTCATCTAATGTCCCCGGGAAACGCAGCAGCGGCAGTCTCAGCAGTCCGGAACAGTTGGCTCTTGCTGGCTTCAGGAGCTGCTGGGAAGTCCCCATATGATGGTGGTGAAGGGGCTCCAAGACGCAGCTTCCGGGCTGCCTCCACCTTCCCTGACCCCAGCAACTAAGCTGTGAAGGGAGGCTTCACGCTGGCTATCAGAGCCTGCGTGCAAGCAGGAGGGGGCAGGGATCTCTCAGTTAGGCAACAGGAAGCCTCTCTTCCCAGCTGAGGGATCCCTGCCCCCTCCAGCTTGCGCGCAAGCTCTGATAGGCAGTGTGAAGCCTCCCTTCCCAGCTGAGGGATCCCCATGCCCTCCTGCTTGCACGCAAGTAGGAATGGGATTGGGGCTGCTCTGATGGGAAGGGAGGCATTGTGCTGCCTGAGAGATCCCTGCCCCCTCCTGCTTGCACGCAAGTAGAAGTTGGGATGGGGCTGCTCTGAAAGGCAGTTAATTAATTAAAATGTCCTAGGATTCATTGAGGGACGTGGGTGGCGTGATGGGTTAAACCACAGAGCCTAGGACTTGCCGATCAGAAGGTCAGCAGTTCGAATCCCCGTGACGGGCTGAGCTCCCGTTGATCGGTCCCTGCTCCTGCCCACCTAGCAGTTCGAAAGCACATCAAAGTGCAAGTAGATAAATAGGTACCACTCCGGCAGGAAGGTAAACGGTGTTTCCGTGCGCTGCTCTGGTTCGCCTGAAGCGGCTTAGTCATGCTGGCCACATGACCCGGAAGCTGTATGCTGGCTCCCTCGGCCAGTAAAGCGAGATGAGTGCCGCAACCCCAGAGTCGTCCGCAACTGGACCTAATGGTCAGGGGTCCCTTTACCTTTACTTTAGGATTCATTGAAAAAAATCTGGTAACTTTACTCCTGGAGGGAAAGATAGCCGGATGCCCTTTTGGTCCACAGCAAACCTCCCCCCCATCCAGCCCCAAACCTCACCCTGGTTTCCAGCAGCGCCTTGCTGCCCACCCTCCCTGCCCCGGGAGGTATTGCCAGCCCCCCTTCTGCTCCCTGCCGGGCACTTACCTAATTTCTTGGCCACCGCGGCATCCTTCTCTGCGTCCACCAGGCCAAACCCCACGCCCTTCTCCTCCAGGACTTGGGCTGCTAACTAGGAGAAAGAGTCAGCAGGAGGGCAGGCAGACGAAGAGAGAGAGAAAGAGAGAGAAGAGGGAGAAGATGGGAATGAACAAGCTCCTGGGTGTTGGCTTTTTGCAGAAAAAACTTGCCACCTCTTTGGATTTTTGTCTTCATTGCGAGCTGTGGAGCTTTCCAGAGGCTCTAAATCTGTCCTCTTGGTCCCATGAACTCATCCCCCAACCCCACCAGCCCTACCCTTTAAAAGGAGCAGTTCGCACAAGCCGGAAGGTAAACAGAATAGAATTCAAGACAATAAACTGAACATTTATTCAAAATCCCAGGTCGCAAGGTGCTTAGATTGGTCTCAGCCAGGGCCAGGGCCTTTTCAGTACTGGCCCCGACTTGGTGGAATGCTCTGTCCCAAGAGACAAGGGCTCTGTGGGACTTGACATCTTTCCACAGGGCCTGCAAGACAGAGCTGTTCCGCCTGGCCTTTGGTTTGGACTCAGTCTGACCCTTATGCTTCCCTCCCCTTATGGTCTTGATTTATCAGCTATTTTAAAATGAGGCTGCATCTTAAATTGCATTTTAACCTGTATTTTAAATTGGTTTTTTCTTCCCCCTCTCTTTCCCCCCATTATGTTTTTACTACGATTTTATTGGTGTTAGCCGCCTTGAGCCCGGCTCTGGCTGGGGAGGGCGGGGTATATATATATATATATATATATATATATATATATATACATATATATAATGCAATTAAAACTTTAAGCAAATTCAACAAAATCGATGAAGCAGTGATACCAGCTTCTCAAAAGCCGAGAGTCGCTCGTAATTTCTGAAAAGGGGAGAGGTTGGGGCCTTTGCTGTGAATCTAGGCAGGGCACCCTTCCAGCAAATGGGCCGGCCTTGCCAAGTCCACCTCCCTCAGGGAGTTTAAGCTCTCAGCAGGCAGGTTCTGGGGCTCAGGGAGGTCCGGCAATCGCATAGCACTTGACTCGGAAGCCTCACGGGCTGCCCCAGATGTGTTTTGGCTGGAGGGGCTGGTTACTCAGGGATGCACAAAACACACTCTGCACATGGTCAGAGGCATGGTGTGCTTGGGCATTGTCACATCATAGGGCTGTGATCTAGCACTGAAAGCCGATTGTGGTGTGTCTGTGTGTGTGTAAGAAATCACAAAAACTGAGCTAAGATGCTTTTTAAAAAAAGTTTGAATTTCCCCCTAAAATTAAAAAAGTTGTCCTCCATTTGAAATTTGGTTTTTCAGTTTCGACACCTGTTTTAAAAAAGAGAGCAGGAATTTCCTTTCAGGCACAGTGTCCAGTGTCCTATATACACTAACTAGCAATCAACTAGCAAAAAAATAAAAACAAAATAAAAATCTGCCAGGGTTTCAAGCGTTTTCAAACACTGAATTCCGTGGGAAGGCAGCTATCGTCAAACACAAAATGCCGGATGCCAGATCCTGCTGAATATCAACTCTGAAAGGTTGAGAAACATTGAAGGCAGTAAGTGCTGGATCCCAGATGCCTCCGCCCAAACAGAGAACATGTTGCAAATACTTGGCAGCTTGGGATCCAAAAGGGCAAGCATGTAAAGATCCTTACAGGGTTGGGGTTTGAGACTGGGGTCTTCTGCTTGGGGGCTTCCTGCAGGCACCTGGGTGGCACAGGATCAGGTCACTGGCCTGATCCAGCATCCGGGTTCTTCTTGGGTTCTGATGGAGCCTCCAGTTTCAGATGCAGTCTATCTAGATCCCAAGGTTCTCTGGGGTATTTGGCCACTGTGACGAGGACAGGAGGATGGGCTAGGAGGCCTCCCTTGGGCTGGATCCAGTAGGATGTCCCCTGTTTCTGAAACCCTGCAGAGCTGCTGCCAGCCGGTGTTAGCATCACTAAGCTTGATGGGCACAGGAAGCTACTTAGTCAGATAGTTGGATCCCTCCATCTAGCACTGGGCTGCAGGCAGAAAATGTCTTTGGCCAGCATTGGCTCCCTGAGACGTCTATTAGTATATTTGAAGTCCAGTATCCCTGAAGGAGCGTCTCCACCTCCATCGTTCTGCCCGGACACTGAGGTCCAGCCCCGAGGGCCTTCTGGCGGTTCCCTTGCTGCAAGAAGCCAAGTTACAGGGAGCCAGGCAGAGGGCCTTCTCGGTAGTGGCACCCGCCCTGTGGAACGCCCTCCCATTAGATGTCAAAGAGAACAACAACTACCAGACTTTTAGAAGACATCTGAAGGCAGCCCTCTTTAGGGAAGCTTTTAATGTTTGATGCATTACTGTATTTTAATATTCTGTTGGAAGCCGCCCAGAGTGGCTGGGGAAGCCCAGCCAGATGGGCGGGGTATAAATAATAAATTATTATTATTATTATTATTATTATTATTATTATTATTAAAATATTAACTCAGCTTCACCCTGCAGCAGCGCTGCATGAAATCAAAGAATAGCAGGAACAAAGCGCGGAACCCGAACCAACAGATTCAAATTACAGGAAAGGGCTCAGCTTTAGGAGGAAATTCTGTGGGTAAGAACATATTGACAGTGGAAGGGTCTCTCTCAGAAGGGGGCGGACTCTGGAGGTGTCTAAGCAGGGCTTAGATTGCCATCTTTAGCTGTCATTCCTGCCTTGCACGGGGTTGGACTAGATGACCCTTGGGATCCCCATCTCTTGATCCCCATCTCTTGAATACATCCACCCTGTCCAGAGCCCAGGCAGAGGTGATCTGCCTCCACCTTGCAGGCCTCGTTCTGGGAAACCTATTAAAGGTGACTCCAATAACCCGGCCGGAATTCATATCGCACTTCTGCTCTGATGGCTAGTGCCAGGGAGAGGAGAATATTTAGGGATGGAAGCAATGACGACGTTCGGAAGCTGCCTTGGAATGTCTCTCTGTGGGGAGAAGGCTTCAAGGCGGGCAGCGGAGGAGAGGGTGTCCTTTCCAGAAGACCTGAGGAGCCCAGCTCAGCATCTGAAGCTGCCGTGGGATCTGGGGACCTAGAGTGGGGTGAGGCAGTCTGCCCACAGCATGCAACTCCCCTGGGAAGCTGCCAGGCCAGGTTCAAGGGTCTTGCGTTAATACACGGGGATACTTCAAGGACCGCCTGATCCCTTGCATCCTTGGCCAATCACTGCGATTCTTGGGGGAGACTGTGGCTCAGATGCACTGTGCACTCCTAGAATCCTCGAATCGTCTTCCAACCCCTTGCGGAAACCACAGCTAATTGTCTTTGTGGGCCTAAATTCTAGCTGAGGTCACACTGGCCCACTCTCCCTGTTGAACTTCGGTTTCTTACAAAGGTAAAGGGACCCCTGACTGTTAGGTCCAGTCACGGATGACTCTGGGGTTGCGGCGCTCATCTCGCTTTACTAGCCGGGGGAGCCGGCGTACAGCTTCTGGGTCATGTGGCTAGCCTGATTAAGCCGCTTCTGGCAAACCAGAGCAGCGCACGGAAACACCGTTTACCTTCCCACCGGAGCGGTACCTATTTATCTACTTGCACTTTGATGTGCTTTTGAACTGCTAGGTTGGCAGGAGCAGGGACCGAGCAACGGAAGCTCACCCCATCGCGGGGATTGGAACTGCAGACCTTCTGATCGGCAAGCCCTAGGCTCTGTGGTTTAACCCACAGCGCCACCCGCGTCCCGGATTCTTACTGAAGACTTAAAAAAAATAAACTATGTCAGGCAATTTAACTGAAGCCTGATTTAATAATTTTAGCCAATTCCGTTTCCCCTGGGTTTCATCCCTTGTACGCACTTAGAGATTATTGCAATTAAGTGGTATATAAATTGTCTCAATAAACGAAGAAATCAGATGGGATTAGGCATCACTCAATGCCCCTCTGTCTGGAGATGTCAGCCACAGGGAGATGTCTGCCCCCCAAAGCTGCAATGAAGGAGAGTTAGATCTCTACTGCTCAGAATTCGCACTGTGTCCCTCCCTGGTTCCACCTGGGGGCTGCTGCCTGTGTGTCCAGAAGTCTCCTAACCATCACTTTCCTGTTTGTTTGCTTGCTCCATGGGGGGGGGGGGGGCTGTCTGAATCAGAGATGCCATCTGGTGTCAAAGGACAACGCTCACCTCGCCTCATCTCACAAACAATGAGGTCCTGAAGGGTTGTTGCTTTTTTGCAGGGTTTACAAAACCCTCGAAATCTGGCCATGGATTAGACTGAGACAGACGCGCTGGGCTTATACATCAAAGCACCTTTGGGAGAAGAAAAACCCCAGCCAGTACAATCCACGTCTAGCTGGGGGCTGGAAGAGAAGACTCTTTGGGTCCCTTCCGTTCTCTACAATTCTATGCAGCGGCGTAGCGTGGGTTATCAGCACCCGGGGCAAGGCAAGTAATTTGCGCCCCCTAACCCGGGGCAAGGCAAATAATTTGCGCCCCCTAACCCGGGGCAAGGCAAGTACAGTAATTTACTCTCCCAAGCAGCAGCAGCAGCGAGGCTTCTCTTTCCCCCGCGCTCTCCTGGAGCTGCCTCTTTTCTTTCCTTTTTTCCCTTTCTCCAAGGCTTTTCGCTTTCTCTCCTTAATTGATTCCTCCTCCACACCGCAGGGTTTCCTAGCTGCTTCCCCCCCCTTCCCCTCTCTCTCCTCCTCGCTCTGCTTGCCTTGCCCTGCACTGGCAGCAGCAGGCGCAGCCAGACCCCCGCCAGCCAGCCCGCCCGCCCGCCCACCCGGCTTCCTCTCCTTTTTTTGCCCGCGGCAGAAGGCTTCGCTCTCCCCCTTCTGCGACCTCCTCGCCAAGCCGAGCGAGCGCGGGCTCCCTAACCCGTGGATTTTAGTAGGGGCAGAGAGCTGCTAGTGCGAGCGCGCCCCCCGCCCATGTTGCGCCCAGTGCGGCCGGCCCCCCTGGCACCCCCCACGCTACACCACTGATTCTATGAATTCCCTTCCTCCCCTGGCAGCCTAGAGAGGGAGGCCCTGTGTCCTGTCTTTGAAGGGCTGTGTGTCCAAGTCCCGTTTAAAGATAAAGGGACCCTACGAAGCAGGACGGCCATGTGTGTGTGTGTGTGTGTGTGTGTGTGTGTGTGTGTGTGTGTTTCCCTTGATGTTGCTCCTCAACCCAGATCAGCAGTTGGACAGCAGCCTGGTCATCCCTGGGGTGAAGTGCGTTGTCTCCCTATTAAAGTTTTAATAATAATAATAATAATAATAATAATAATAATAATAATAATTTATTTGTACCCCACCCATCTGGCTGGGTTTCCCCAGCCACTCTGGGCGGCTTCCAACAAAGATGAAAAATACATTAAAATGTCACACGTTAAAAACTTCCCTGAACAGGGCTGCCTTCAGATGTCTTCTAAAAGTCTGGTAGTTGTTTATCTGTTTAACATCTGGTGGGAGGGCGTTCCACAAGGCGGGTGCCACCACCGAGAAGGCCCTCTGCCTGGTTCCCTGTAGCTTTGCTTCTCGCAGGGAGGGAACTGCCAGAAGGCCCTTGGATCTGGACCTCAGTGTCTGGGCTGAATGATGGGGGTGGAGATGCTCCTTCAGATATACTGGGCCTTTGAGGCTGTTTAGGGCTTTCAAGGTCAGCACCAACACTTTGAATTGTGCTCAGAAACATACTGGGAAGTCCTCCTTCAGGCAGCACAGAGTTAAACTGTGGAACTCCCTGCCACAGGAGGCCACCAACCTGGATGGCTTTAAAAGCGCAATGGAGGAATTCACGGAGGAGGAGAGGGCCATCGGTGGCTCCTGGTCTGCTCCCCACCGTCAGAGGCAGCCCTGCTTCTGAATCCCAGTTGCTGGCAAACCACAGGAGGGGAGAGTTGCTCTTGCGCTCGGATCCTGCTTACAGATTTCCCTTTGAGGCCTCTGGCTGACCACCATGAGAAGAGGGGGCTGGACTGGATGGAGCCCTTTGGCCTGATCCAGCAGCCAGGCTCTTAAATTATAGCAATTATACCTACATTAGCATATGCACACTGGATGCAAATCTGTGTAGCCTTTTCACAAAACAGCACTAGGTGGGGGCGGCGCTGCAGCTTGTCAGTTTTGGTTTCCACAACTTTTCCATTTTTCTCCCATTTTAATTTCTGTTCCTCGCATTTCCTCCTCAGTATGTCAGTTAAAAAATAAAATAAAAAGAATGTCTGAAAATTCATCCTGATTTCAGTGCGAATTTCCACTGCACATTATTATCACTATTGTTATTGTTATCATTACCCCACTTTCCCTGCACATAGCTCTCCCTGCTCCATTTTATCCTCACAAGAACCCTGAGCGGTAGGTTCGGCCGAGAGACTGTGATTGGCCTAAGGCCACCCAGGGAGCTTCCAGGCTGAGAGGGGATTTGAACCCTGCCCTCTCAGATCTTCCTCTAGCCCTTTGACCACTACACCACACTACCTCTCTGCATTCCTTCCTCTGGTTTTTACCCCAGTCAATGTGGTTTTTTGCTGGAAAAACCCTATTGCAAAATTCAGAACAGAGCGAATTCCAATAGGACGCTTTCTTTTCAGGTTGTGAATTGGCAGCTGAGAATTCAGTTGAGAAACCGAATTAAGATGCGCACCTAATCGAATTCCACCTCTGTCTCTAAATGGCCCATTATTGCAAAACTAAGCCAGACCCTTCCGATCCTTTCCGGCTTCACAGCAGGCCAGATGGCCCCCAGTTTCCTGTTCCTAAGTGTCCCCACTTTTGACTGACCTCCTTTCCCACCCCACCCTCCCTCCTCAGGCCACCCAACACCTCCCCCCCCCGGCTAAGTTGCTGCGGTCTGAGGAATGCCAAAATGAGGCTTCCCAAACGGAGACCATCTCTGAAATGTGTCTCTTTCCCCCTCCTCCTCCTTCCTTGGGGCCATTTTTAGAAAGTTCCACTGACCTGCGCTGGCTGCACCCCCTTCCCTGGACAGCCCTTGGCCCCCTCCCTGCTTTCCTGCCCCCCAGGCAAGATTCCTAAGGAAACTATTCCAAGGCTGCCTTTCTGGAGAGGAGGAGGTTCTTGCAGCCGTCCGAAGGCGCCAATTAAGGAGATGGCAATTTTAGCCCTGGCTGTTGCTCTCCTCTCTTGGGAGAGAAGCTGTCTGGGACAGGGGGACGCAGCCCTGAGTGGGGTCTTGCGGATCTGGGCCTGGGGGGAGGCAATCTCTTTTGCCTGGTTCTGCACCCCAGATTTGCACGGAGGCACGATTGCAGCAGCACATGTCAAGGACATGCTTGTGTATCGCACGTGAAGGTGTAGCCCTAAGCTTGGACCGGTTGCAGAAGGCAAACGATTGTCAGGAAGGACTGTCTGAGCATTTTCATTAAAAACAATGAAACAGCATATAAATCTTATGAAATAATAATAATAGAGGTTTTCTGCCCCTGCCTTCCATTCACAAGGCAGACACACAATGAGGAGAACCTCCTTGTTGGATTGACCCAGATTTATGATTATATATTTATTGCATTTGTATCCCATTTCTCTCTCTCAAAGGAGCTCAAGGTGGCATGTGGGGTTCTCCCTCTTCCTTGTGGAATCCCCACAACAACAACAACCTTGCAAGGTGGGTCAGGCAGTGGAGTTCCACAGATTCCAGCATTACAGCCCCAGCAACAATCGACCCAAAGATTTGGCCGAGTGCCCCCGTTTATGGAGGGCACAAGGGACAACCCCTCTTTGCCCACTCCCCTGATCTTCCACAACTCCTTCCACACATCCACGCTCCTCCCCTGAGACGGATTCAGGGCAAGGATTAGATGAGGGGGGGTTGCATCGCACCCATCATTGGGGTTTGGGGAGGGAACAGGTGTGGGGGCAGAGAGGAGAAGGCTTGGTTTCATCATGGCAGAAATTCCCACAGAACACGGCAGGAATCAGAGGACTCAGCAAACCAGCTGAATGCCATTGCTTTTGGGTAGCCTCCCCCATGATCTACAGCACGGCCCCCCCCCATGATACACCTGGGACATCTGCCCCTTTGCCCCCCCAACCCTTGCACCACCCCAGCCCTAGAAGCACAGAGATGGAATCGCAGAGTTCTCCAAGCTCCTGAAATTCCTTGACCTCACCCGTTCCCACAACCTGAGTTGCCTGTTGCCCTTCCTTGCTAAATGGCTGTTTGGGGACAAGAGTTTCCGGCGGGTGGGGGCACCTGTCCCCCCCCTGCCGGCCGCCTCCCTCCATCACATTCCTGGTCGTTACCTCCAAGATCAGCTCCTCCAGCTCAAACTGCTTCTGGGATGCCTTGTCGTCCCCGATGGGCTCGTGGTACAGCAGAGCCAGGATCTCATACTTCTTCAGGACGTTCTTGTAGTTCTTGGCGTTGACGTCGATGACCCGGTCGATGCCGTCGTACTCGGGGAAATCCAGCCCGTCTTCGCCCTGGCCCAGAGGGCCAAAGGCGGCCAGCAGCAAGGCCACGAGGGCCACCCCAAGCCACTTCATCCTGCCTGACCTTCCCGGGAGAGGAAGCTCCAAACTGAAGGAGGAGAGAAGGAGACTGAATAGCGGAGACTTCCCTCTGGGCTCCCCGGTCCTTCGTCCTTCCCCTGGCAACACAGAAAGTCAACCCGGCCCCTGGAAGACGGCTGCGGAAGGAGAGGTGGCCCTCTTCTCCTCCTCCTCTTCCTCCCCCTCTCCCGCCTTTGCCTTTAAGGCAGCTGTCAGGGCAGGGGGCTCCGGGGGGCAAGGACGTCTGGGTTCTTTGCTGACACAGGCAGGCAGCCCGGAGAGTTGGCCGAGGGGGGCCCTGGCTCCGTCAGGGTGGCGACAACCTCTCTGAGGGGCGAGGGGCGTCAAAAGCAAAGGCAGGGACCAACGGGCAGCCCATAAAAGCAGCCGGGAGGGGAGGTGCCCCGGAGATGGAGGGCTGTCTTATCCTCAGGCATTTGGCACTGCCCGCGAGAGACACCCCACCCCTCTGCTCCCTGCCTATATATGTATATGGGAGATGGAGGGGCCCCCGCCCTGAACAACAGCCACCTGCATCCCGGTCCGGGGAGCCTCTGAACCCTCACCTGCCCGACCAAACCACCTGCCTCTGGTTTATTACCAGGGCCTCACCTTGGCCTGGTCCCCCTCTCTCCGAGGCTGATATTTGACGGCCTCTCCTTATTGCCATATTAAGGAGGGGGGGACTATGGAGGGGAGGTATGTGAGGCCGGGTGGGAAGGCCTGGAGGCTTGGAGGAGGTCTAAAAATAAGAGACGATGAGTCGGAGGTAAATCAAGATGGACTTATGCGGATGGCAGGGAAATTAGAGAGCGTTGGGTTGGGGGGGGGATACTGTACGGGGCCCAGAAAGGAAGGCGCTCTCTCTCTCTCTCTCTCTCTCTCTCTCTCTCTCTCTCTTTTGGGTGTTCTTGAATTACACGGGAGGTGGTCGGATAAGGCTGTGCGCTGGGGATGCGTCCAGGTCTGAGAATGGTCTCCCTGCAGCCCCTCTCCTCCCCACCTGCCCCTCCTCCTCCTCTTCCTCGCTTTCTTCCAGCCAGCTGACGTCACCCCTTCCATGGGGAGGGATGCCAGGTTTCAGGGACAATGTCCTCATCCTGGGGCGTAAAGGGATCCGCTCCGCTGGAGAGCGCCTCTCGCTTGTGTCAGGGGAGGCTACTGTACGGCCGACGTCCCCACACAGAGACACCATCTGAAGGAGAAGTCGGCCCTCCTGCGGTGGAAGCCATCTTGTGCCCCATTGGAAGGGGGGGGGAAGAGAAGGCCTTCAAGAGGTCTAGCTGCTTGGCTTAGAGGACTGCGGGGTTTTTTCAGGCAGTTGAGCCAGAGAGAGGGAAATGTTGGCCTGCTGGAAAAGGCGCAGGTTTCTCACGTGGAGAAGAAACAGGTCTTGGTATCGCCTAGAATTGCCGCCCAACTTAAAAGCATCCAGAGAAATTGCAAATAAAAGCATTTTTCGGAGGGTGGGGGGCGGGGCAGCACCTCTTGGACAATTTTTGGTCAATGGGATTTACTTCTCAGTAGATGCACATAGGATGGCAACGTAACACACACATACTTTTTGAAAAAAATGCAGATCAAACCCCCCCCCCGAATACATTTCTGCAATTTCCCCCCTCAATTTTAAATGTGTTTTTTTTGGAAGAATGAAATTTGCAACTTGCAGCTGCTGGAAAGGGGAATGAAAAATATTGCAATTGATTACGTAACTTACGTTTTCATTACATTATTCCAAGTGGAACGTAATCATTTGCACGATATTTGTGGGCTGCAAAGCAGCAACAGCAGTGAACGTTTATTGTATTCACCAGATTGATTTCCATTTCGAACAAGGGGGAAGAAAAAGCGGACACCGTCCATTTACCTCTCCTGTTTCTGTTTTGTTCATTTACGGTATTCCCCCCCCCCCCCGTCAGATTTGTACACCAAAGTGATAGCCGAAACATGAACAAATCTCAAAGTGGTTTACAAAAAAGAAAGAAAGATGAAACAGGAAAGTTACCAATAAGAAGAATGAATATCAATAACGTACGACTTGTGGAAAATTTTAAAAAACTGAATTCTCTAACCCAAATTACTTGAATTAACCTCAATTATCCTAACCAGCCTGAAATGACGGCGCAGTGAACGTGAATATTTGGTCTCACCAAGAGAGGAGATCACCAAGTTCACGGAAGACTCTTTCTCCAAGTTGCTGCATCTCAGCCCTGCAAAGGGGTGTTGAGAGTATTCCCCTCTTTTGCACAAAAATAATAATAAAAAGGAGCCTATATTCCCATGGTTCCTATATTCCAGGCCTGTCGTCTTGGACTAGCTGAGCCCCAGGGTCCCTTTCAACTCTCCAGTTCATTGGAGACTGAATGGTCGCCTGTCAGGGATCCTTTAGTTGCGATTCCTTCATTGCCGGGGGTTTGACTAGATGAGCCTTCGGGTTCCCAACTCCATAACTCTATTTCTTTCCGTTTAACACACACACACACACACACACACACTGTCCATTCCTTCCATTTCAGCAGGGTGGAAAAGTAATCTCTTTCTGGCTCCCCTCGCCCATCCCAGT
This sequence comes from Podarcis pityusensis, assembly GCF_964106645.2. Classification (NCBI taxonomy): domain Eukaryota; kingdom Metazoa; phylum Chordata; class Lepidosauria; order Squamata; family Lacertidae; genus Podarcis; species Podarcis pityusensis. The sequence goes on along the minus strand of NC_138041.1, from coordinate 739,474 downwards.
CTGCAAGACGGAGGCTGGCATGTCAGCAGATGCCAAGGTAACTGGAGCTGCCTTCAGATTACAGAGCCATGAGCCTCTCTCTCTCTCTCTCCCTCTCTCTCTCTGAGGGAGGGGGCCTTTCTGGGTGCTCAGCAGGGGGGATGATGTGAGAGGGGAGAAGCGTGGCTGGGGGCCAGCACCCCTTCTTTCACCACACCCCCCCCTCAGTTTCACAGCTGTGCCTGCTTGCTCTGCCATCTGAGAACGTGGCAAAGCATTAGGGCCCGATCCATTTTATTTCTGCAAAGCCAGGGGGTGCACCAGCTTTGAAGGCTCACTGGCACGCCGTGGGCATTCCTGCAAGTGGCACCTGCAAATGTCATCCCGCTGGGCGCTCTCACCCGTGGCTTGGGCCTTTATTGAGAAATTATTGAATAATCAAAGCATTTCACAACACAGCAAAGCAACGAACCAAGTGGCGGTTTAACATTATGGATCCATAAGGCAAGGCTAGATCTTACTTCGGATCATCTAAAGATCCAAGATCTGTGCAGGGAATGGGGATATCGTGTCTGTAGAAGCAAAGAGGGCTATCAGTAATGGCTGTACACAGGCAAGCAGCGCCAAATAAAATCAAATTCGCAGAGGTGACATTGCTATTGCTGTGAGGCATGTGGTCTTTGTCTATTTTGTTGTTTCTTCAGCTTGTAGACGGCCTTGTGAACAGTGGTACCTCTGGTTTTGAACTTAATTCGTTCTGGAGGTCCGTTCTTAACCTGAGGTACCACTTTAGCCATGGGGGAGACTCTTGAGAGTCCCATGGACTGCAAGAAGATCCAACCTCTCCATTCTGAAGTAAATCAGCCCTGAGTGCACACTGGAAGGACAGATCCTGAAGCTGAGGCTCCAAGACTTTGGCCACCTCATGAGAAGAGAAGACTCCCTGGAAAAGACCCTGATGTTGGGAAAGATGGAGGGCGCAAGGAGAAGGGGACGACAGAGGACGAGATGGTGGGACAGTGTTCTCGAAGCGACCAACATGAGTTTGACCAAACTGCAGGAGGCAGTGGAAGACAGGAGTGCCTGGCGTGCTCTGGTCCAGGGGGTCACGAAGAGTCAGACACAACTAAACAACTCAACAACAACAAATTGCACGGAGAAAGCAGACAGAGAAAACTTTTCCTCCCTCTCCGATAACACTAGAAGTGGCGGACGTCCAATGAAGCTGAATGTTGGAAGATTCGGGACAGAGAAAATAAAGTTCTTCTTCGTGCAATTCATAATTAAACTATGGAAGCCCCTCTCCCAGCATCCAGTGATGTCCACCAAGGATAACTTTAAAAGAGGATAAATCCCTGGTAGAGGACAAGGATCCTGCGATCACGTTAAGGGTAGCCAAATTCTGTGTGATTGCCATAAAACTTAGGGAATAAGCCGTGCTATCATAATGATTAAGGTTTTAAATGATAATTTTAGGTTATATGTTAGTGACTAAGTTTTAATTTATATATTTTTAAACTGTTGTTATATCTCTATTGTCCCTGTTATACCTAATTGCAAATTCAAATGTATCCCTATTGTGTAAAAAGCAGAGACATCACCTTGTCGACAAAGGTCTGTATAGTAAAAGCTCTGGTTTTCCCAGTCGTGATGTATGGAAGTGAGAGCTGGACCATAAAGAAGGCTGATTGCCGAAGAATGGATGCTTTTGAATTCTGGTGCTGGAGGAGACTCTTGAGAGTCCCATGGACTGCAAGAAGATCCAACCTCTCCATTCTGAAGGAAATCAGCCCTGAGTGCTCACTGGAAGGACATAATGTGAAGCTGAGGCTCCAGTACTTTGGCCACCTCATGAGAAGAGAAGACTCCCTGGAAAAGACCCTGATGTTGGGAAAGATGGAGGGCACAAGGAGAAGGGGACGACAGAGGACAAGATGGTGGGACAGTGTTCTCGAAGCTACGAACATGAGTTTGACCAAACTGTGGAAGGCAGTGGAAGACAGGAGGGCCTGGCGTGCTCTGGTCCAGGGGGTCACGAAGAGGCGGACACGGCTAAACGACTAAACAACAAATATCTGTATTGTCCCTGTTACACCTAATTGCAAATTCAAATGTATCCCTATGGTGTTTTATGACTTCCTTGATATTGTATGTGGGCTGGAACTGGTCTGTGACCGAAATAATAAAATTCATTCATTTAAAAGAGGATTGGACAAATTTGTGGAGGAGGAGAGGGCTATCGAAGGCTCTTGGCCACAGTCGCAGGCAGCCATGATTCTGAACACCATTTGCTGGAAAACACAGGAGGCAAGAGTTGCTCTTGTGTTCGGATCCTGTCCACGGGTTTCCCACAGGCACTGAGAGAACAGGCGGCTGGACTAGATGGGCTCCCTTTGGTCTGATCCGGCAGGCTCTTAGGTCCCGTTGTTCGTACCGAATGAGTCGATGTTTCCCTTGAAATAGGCAAGGCCTTCTTAAACTGGACACTAAGAAAAACGCCCCGCATTTCTCCCCATCCTCTGGTGACAGCCAGTCTGGCTGCAAGCCACAGATAGACAATGCAGACTAATTCTGCGCTGGCCTCTTCTTTGGTCCTTAAAGAGAGCAGGATGCCGCGACTTGGAGGCCCTCAGTGGACGGGAGACGAGCAGCACAAGGAGCCTGCCAGGCCTGGGAATCCAGGGCGCCATAAATCAAAGGTCTAAACGCAGGGAGCTGACTGCGTCTGGGCCCTCGCCTGTTCCTCTTTGCACCCAGCCGCCGCGTTGATTGACGCCTGGCGCTGGGCTGGACAGGAAGAGTGACGCTTTGGTGCTGTGACGCACAGCCAGCAGGGGCGGGCCGTAGTTCCATGGTGCAGCACCTGCCTCACAAGCAGAAAAACTTAGGTTCAACCCCGCTGGCAGCATCCGCAGGTAGGGGGCAGAGGAGCCCCTCCTGAAAGCTAGGTGGTGGAGTCCGTAGAAGTCAGGGGTGGCCAGCGTGGTGACCCCAGCCGCAGCCCACATGGCCAGGGGGTCAGGGATGGGGATGGGAGCTGGAGTCGAGCAACATCTGGGAGGCCACAGGTTAGTTGCCTGCTAAGCCCCACCCAACGCTTTTCTTGCAAGATCAGGCAGCTTGCTGGACAGCCAACTCCTGATACTGTCCTCCCCCTCCCTGGGCGATGGCCCCGTTGACTCGTGGGGTTGTTGGAGTCCAGCCCCTTCAGGAGGGCACCCCACCGGCTACCCCAGGCCTATGGGGGTCTGACCTGTGAGGGGGGCCTCCTCTGCCCTTATCCTGACTTGAGTGATACATGTGTGATACCGGGCAAAGTTCAAGGGGTTACTAATAGGATGCAAAGCCCTTAACAATTTGGGACCAATTTGCAATATTGCCTTACCTCACATGTGCTCACGCAACTGCTTTGATCTGCACTAGTTCTGCGTTCTTAAGAAATCACTCTTTTAGTGTGGCAGCACCCAGACTTTGGAACTCCCTGCCTCTTGACACCATCCATGCACCTTCCCTGTACTGCTTCTGCTAAAAACATTCTTGTTAGGCAAGCCTGCCTAGATATGTAGGGATGCTGACATGTGCCTTAACCTGGTTTTTTAGCTTATTGTTGCATCTTAATTTTTTTTTTTGCATGTTTTAAATAGTTGTTGTCCTCCCAATATGTGTGATGCATGTGACCTACCAGGCCAGGTTCAAGGTGTTCGTACATCAAACCCTTTTCTTGCAAGATCAGGCAGCTTGCTGGACAGGCAACTCCCAAGTTCAAGGTGTTTTCTACAAACCCCTCACCTGCTTGGGACTGGTGCACCCGCAAGATCGCCTTGCCACCTGCCACCTGCAGACCTGGTCTCACAATCCTCGTTCCACACTTCTTTGAAACTGATCTTTTTGCATGGCCCTCTGGAACTCCCTGCCTGTGGACACCAGGCAGACATCTTCTTTGCTGCACTCTTTTTGGTGCATGGCAAAAACATTTTTGTTTAGGCAAAGCCTATATCTAGTCATGTGTTTTAACACTTATATTTATTTTTTATGTTTTTAAATTACTTGCTTTTAGCTGTTTTTCAAATTGGCAATTTCACTGTTTTTTGTGTGAATTGCTTTGAGGGTTGTTTTTTTAAAAAAATGAAGAGGTTTATAAGTATTATGAAACCAATCAATCAATAAATTCCGGAGACAGGAAACTGGGGTGGGGGGCTTTGGGGAGGCGGTGTCTCTGAAAGTAAAGAATACCCTCCCTCCCTGAAATGTCCAGCACCCACCCACCCACCCACTCACCCACCCGGCAGGCTCCAGGCCCTTCATCCAACCCCTCCCCAAATTTGTCACCCCCCTCTGCCCCCCCTCCACACCTTGCAGAGCCAAGGCTGGTTTCAAATGACCCGCAGGAGCCTGAGCATCCTTATTTTTAACCCCAGGTGGATATTTAAGCCCCTCCAGCAAACGAAACCTGAGCAAGGCCCCCTCCCGCCCGGCTCCTTCTCTCTCCCTCTACCTTCGCTCTGCCTCGCAGGCCCACCCGCCACCCTCGCTATTTTGGGCTCACCGCAGTCAGCACCTCCAGGGCTGCTGGAAGACGCCCCTCCCTGCCTGCAGAGCACATCTTGTACCCAAAGCGGATTTGTTTTTTGGGGTGGGGACTGGGGAGTCGGTGGGCCTGGGGTGTGTGGCTTTTCCACACAGTGTCCCAGCTGCAGAGCCACTGCTGCCAGCCAGTGTAGGCAGGCAGGACTGAGCTAGATGGACCAAACTCCAGGAAAAGGCAGCTTCTGAAGTGCCTGTTTAAACCAGCCCTTAATTCAGAACCATGAGGACCAGAATCTTACTTTATGCTTAGGGTAAAGGCCACATCTCAGTAGGAGAGCTTGGCACGCAGAAGGCTCCAGGTTAATCACCTACGGACATTCCCAGCCCTTTTGTCTAGGCAACCAAGACTAGGATAACCAAAAATGTTCTGTGCCCTCGGGCAAAATGGGTGGGTCTTTCTCCTCCCCTGCCCCCACCCTCCACTCACCTACCTGCTGAGTGATAGTCAGTGTTGTGTGAGAGAGAGTTGCTCAGAAAGCAGGCTGGAAGTGGGAGACCCAGAGACCTGTTTGCCCCAAAGCAGAGACTAATGGAGAAGCGAGATCTTTTGGGGTGTTGATGCTGTGAGCCTCTCCACCCTGTGCTCAGGTTGTATATATGTGCAAATAAAACCGTATATCCTAAAGACACCACACACTGTCCCTCACTGCAAAGAAACCGAACCCAGTAAGCAACTGGAACCCCTGAACTTTCTCGCTGCTCAGAGACTGGGCCGGTGCGCAACACTGGTGTCAGAAGTGGGGTTGGGTTTCCTGGAGGAGAAAGCCTCTCCATCTTACGCTTGGGTGGTATATATATGTAAAGAAAACCAGATATTCTAAAGACACCACAGTCTCTGCTGAACCTCATTCCAAGGAAACTGAACCTGAGTAAGCGCTGGGACCCCTGGAATCTCTCACCACTCAGAGATTGGGGTGGCACGTACAAATATTTATGCTGATGTTTGCCTGCAAGGTTCGGTCACAGTTTGTTCCTGACCACATGCTGACTGCTGATTCTGGCCACGCCTGCCTGTCTTAGCCTGCCACATTCCCTACTTCTCCTGGCTAGTCTTGTTATTAGCCTGGGGAACGAACTCTTCCCTGCACTGGTGTTTGCCAATATCCACCTGCCATTCCTGATTAATAGCCCCCTTTGTGAGGGGCTCTTGGGTTGTGTGGAATAAGCGGTGTTTTGCATATCAGCCTCCTCCTCTCTCGCTGGAGGCCCCTGGCTCCTGCAATTCCTTCTCCTGCTGTTTTGAAGACAGCAGACGTATTTGAGTCTTAGCAGACAAAGGCCTGCGTTCGAGAGCTGGTAAACTGTGACTCCTGCATTCCAGGGCTAGATTCGAATCACTCGGGTGGTAGATGCTTTGCACAGTGCAAAGACCCTGGCCAAAGCAACACCTTCTGTAGACTCCACAGGGTTTACTGCTTTTCTTTAAAACCTGTCACGCATGTTGCTAGGCCTCATTGTTGCCGACTGTATCTGGGGCCATTTGTCCGTTTCCAGCAGCTGTGCTGAAACACCTTGGTTGGACTCCTGATCATTGCCACCTTTCGAGGGGGGGGGCTTACTTAGTTCTCCAAACAGGCCCAGAGGGTTTGCAGGATGAAGTCGGGCCTTTTCAATGGTGGCTCCCCGATTGCGGAATGCTTTCCCCAGAGATAGGCAAGAAAGGAACATAATAAATGACAATTCCGTTTGCAGCTCTGCAAATGACGCAACCCCCCTCTGTACCTCATTATCAGGATTTTAATTGTTTCTGCACAGGGTGGGGGCGCACGTACCTTGGAACAGAAGGCGACAAACACACACACATGCCAACAGAGGACCTTTGTGTTTGTGGGTGTCACAGCTACACATACCCTGTTGCCGCAACAAAAAGGTTTTAGGGAGTGTAGGACGCTGCCTTATCAAGTCCACCTAGCTACATGTTGTCTGCACTGACTGGCAGGTGGCTCTCGAGGGTTTCAGAAACAGCACCTGCTCTGCCACGGAGCTCCAGCCCTGCGTAAGGAGAGGTTTTCCTCTTCCTTGGAATCACACAACGGTGGTGGTGTGTGAAGAGCCCCCAAAGCTCATCCAGTCCATCCCCGCGCAATGTCTTAAGGGAACCACGCGGAGTGCAGCCCAGACGCCTGGACCTGTCCAGGGCCGCTGCTGCCGCCTCCTCCTTTCCATCCTGCAGTGGCCCTTAAGGCCAGTGATGCCTCGGCTGGGGCTATTTTTAACCCTCGCTGCAGCACTTGGCCGGGGACAGCTGCTGTTATTTTAATCAGCCACAAATGCCGCCCCGGGGCCCTGCAGCTTAAGTGAGCTCTGACACTATTTCGGCCCTTTCTGCTGATCCAGAGTCTTATTTTTATACCGGCTGCCCAGATCCCCTTTCTGTGCCATTAGCACCTGGGGCAGTTAGGAACGGGTCTGGGGCCAACGGCAGCTGGCAGGCAGGGCGGGGGGGGGGGCGGGGCGAAGGCGCACGCTGCTTTGCATTCACCTGGGATACAGCTAGCCTGCCCAGGGAATGGAATCAGGAGCTGTGATTCCTGCGTTGCATGGGGTTGGGATAGATGACCTTTGGGGGTCCCTTGCAACTCTACGATTCGATGAGCTCCCCACCCACTGGGTTTCAACAGGCCGGCCCCAAACACAACACCCGCCAGATTATTTTGATTTGCCCCCGCAGCCCCCACTTCCAAGCATGCAAGAGGTGTGAGACTCCCCGCTTTTCCTGGCACCACAAGGGTCTCCTCTTCCGAAGGGACAGCAAGGGGCAAGGCCTGGAGAACAGGTTAAATTAACTTTTATTGCCTCTTTCTGACTACATCGTCTGGCTTTCGACTACAGGTTGTAAGGAGGGGGTGGCTTGCTGCCTTTAGTAGTAGGTCTCCTTTTCCACCCAGCCTGGGAAAGGAAGAGGGAGAAGAGAGAGAGAGAGAGAGAGAAGAGTTAGTGTGTGTGGAATAATAATAATAATAATAATAATAATAATAATAATATTAATAATAATAATAATAATAATTTATTTATACCCTGCCCATCTGGCCGGGTTTCTCCAGCCACTCTGGGCGGCTTCCAATGGAATATTAAAATACAATAACCTATTAAACATGAAACCGTCTGGAACAGACGGTTGAGTTGGGAAAAGATACACTTGCATGAGAACATGAGGAGGGTGTTGCAGCGGCTGGATCAGGCCAAAGGAGACCCCTTTACCCCACAGCCCTGGGCCACAGTGGCCAAAAAGCCCCTGAGAACCCAGGAATCGAGATAGACTGCCTCTGGACCTGGAGGCTCCATAGGAACATCCAAAGAGCCGCTGGATCAGGCCCAAGGGAGACTCCTGCTCCCACAGAGGCCAACCAGCGGGAAACCCACTGGCAGGATCTGAGGGCAACAACACCTCTCCATTTGTGTCCCCCCATTATCTTGATTTTCAGGGCAGACTGCCACTGGGCCTGGAGGTTCTGCTGCCACAGGAGCCCCCCATAGGGAGTGCCTGGCTGCTGGATCAAGCCAACTTGAGGTGTGATGGCCTGGGATTCAGACTCAGATGCTGAACCTGAGGGATCCCAGCCTTCACAGGATTCCCCGCCTCCAGAACCAGCTGAGCCGGGGCTGGGGCCTGAGCCTGAAGGGTCCTCACCTGTGCTGGATCCTCAGGTGCAGGCACCAGCTGAGTCTGCTCTGGCTCCTGAGGTGAGGGAGGACCCATTGCCTGCAGGTGCTCCACTCTCAGCCCCGTCAGGGGAAGCTGAGGTTGCCTCTGGGTCCGGTCACCCTCCAGCCTCTCCTGAGCTGCAGAGGCTCAGGGCAGAGAGGTGGAGGGAACTGAGTTCCCGCAGGAGGAGTGCTCACCTCCAGGCCAGGAGAGGCGAGTCACCTGTGGACCGGGGCCGCCCTATGCCTCGGGGCAGATAAGAGCCAGCCAGCCCCAGTCCCAGATTGCGGGAGCAACATTGTTGGTTGCCAGTTCCTGCCTGAACCCTGTCCTGCTTTCCTGCCTGAGCTCCTGACCCGCCCTGGCTCCCTGCTTGTGTGATAGGAATTTTATGGTCTTAGATATATGGTAATGTTCATAAGTGTACCAACCAAGCACATATATAGATCAGCACAGGAAGGCCAACCTGGAACCATTTTGATTCCTAAACTGACCAAATCTTTTCTCTGCAAGGTCAAAATGGAAAAGCCTCCCCATTATCTTTTCCTTCACAAATCCTGTCTTAAGGGTATGTCTGTGTATGAATAGGGTGTGAGCCTGTAAAATGGCCAGGAACTAAGTACCGTATTTTTCGGTCTATAACACACACCCGACCATAACACGCACATAGTTTTTAGAGGAGGAAAATCCGTAGGCATGCCACCCGTAGGCATTCCCTCCATAACATGCACAGACATTTCCCCTTACTTTCTAGGAGGAAAAAAGTGAGTGTTATGGTGCAAAAAATACAGTATTTATCATTACAAAAGACTGGCCAGGCTCCCCAGGAAATCCAATCAAGTAACCTGCCAGACAGGAGATAAACAACAACAGGAGAAAAACAATATTCAAATTTCTGTTTTAGACCGCCTTTTCTGTGATGTATCTGAGGGGTGGTCTTAGGTTACACCCCTTCTGTGATATATGTATGATGTTTCTGGGGGTGGTCTTGATCTACAGGATGGGAATTTCAAAAGTCTTTATAAGGCCTTGCATGCCATTTTTCTGGGTCCTCCTCCTCTCCTGCGAGTGAGGGGAGCACCCTGTTGCAACAGATCAATAAAGATCAAGCTTACTAGCTGCTTTGCTTCTCAATATTCTCTGGTTGGCCTCTGTTATTCTCTCCTACCAATAGGGAACCCACGTAAGGACTCTATACGGGCTCTTGGATACGCCATAAGGGAAAAGGGCAATTTTTGTTTACAACACTTGCATGCCTGTTCCTGACTTCACCCGACTCCCTGCCCTCACCCAGCTTCAGCTACTACGGACTGCCTCCACGTTGCCCCTTTGACCACGGACCGGACTTGGACCTCGCCTCTCAGGTAACCCATGGGACCAGCACATGAGCGTTCCCTGGCATTCAGAGGTGCCCTGCCTCCGACAGAGGACGGAGGATGTAGCCACTGTGGCTAGAAGCCACCAGTCGATTCATCCTCCGGTCACTGGCCCATCGGAGCCTAAGACGGGGGTCCATCCAGTCCGGCCTCCCATTTTCACGGCGGCCAACCAGGGGGCCCCGAGGGAAGCCCTGCACATCCTTTTTGGGTGGGGGGTCCAGAACGACACTCACCACCAGGGTAGCGGCGTATGAGGAGCTTCCTGACTTCGTCGTAGATGAAAATGAGGAGGCTGTACGGGAAAGCGCAGAACCACCAGGTCACCCTGGAGAGGAGAGAGGGAGGGAGAGAAGCGCTTTGGTTTTTCCCCCCAAATGCTTTTTATTGAGTTTTCTTTAACATACACAAACAAAATAAATACTCTAAAATTCAACAATCATATGTCTACTTATTTTCAAAACGCTCTATCGCACACAGACTTCCCTCCCTCCCTTCAACAGGCTTTCATATTGAATTTTCTCTTTTTTCGCAGGATATTAGTAGCACATCACAAAATTTATTTTAATCCTACTACAGTCTTTAAACTTCTACAGTTATTACCTATATATTCCATTCATTTTTGAACTTTGTTTCCTCTTGGTTATGGATCCTGTGGATCAGTTTTGCTAATTCTACATATTCAACCATTTTTGTCTGCCCCCCCATTAGTGTTGGTATTTCCTGAGTTTTCCATTTTTGGGCTACTAAGATTCTGGCGGCAGTCGTAGCGTACATAAATAGTCTCTGATCTGCTTTTCTTATTTCATCTCCTATCAACCCCAGCAAAAAGGCTTCTGGTTTTTTGGGGGGAAGGTATATTTAAACAGTTTTTTCAATTCGTTATAAATCATATCCCATTTTTTTCATTTTTTGAAAATTTTTTGAAGTGACTCAGGGAGCCTTCCTTCCCCCCTCCCCCAGCCCCTAATCCACTTTCGGTGCCATCACTATCTCAGCCTGGGACCCTCGTACCTATGGGACCGCCTCTCCTGGTCTGCCCTGCGGAGGACCTTAAGGTCCACAAATAACAACACCTTGGAGGTCCCAAGTCACAAGGTGGTTAGATTGGTCTCAACTAGAGCCAGGGCCTTTTCAGCGCTGGCCCCGACGTGGTGGAACGCTCTGTCCCAAGAGACTAGGGCCCTGCGGGACTTGACACCTTTCCGCAGGGCCTGCAAGACAGAGCTGTTCCTCCTGGCCTTTGGTTTGGACTCAGTCTGACCCTTATGCTTCCCTCCCCTTACGGTCTTGATCTATGGGCTACTTTTAAAACGAGGCTGCATTTTAAATTGCATTTTAACCTGTATTTTAAATTGGGTTGTTCCCCCCTCCCTCTCTTTCCCCCCTATTATGTTTTTACTGTGATTTTATTTTATTGGTGTCAGCCGCCCTGAGCCTGGCTCTGGCTGGGGAGGGCGGGGTATAAATCATCATCATCATCATCATCATCATCATCTCCTGCGAGAGGGAGTTCCACAGTTCCACCGCACACAGGATGGAGAAGGACTTTCTTTTCTCTGCCCTGGGACTTCCAGTCTTCAGCTTCCATGGGCGCCCGTGAGTTCCAGTGTTATCCTGAGAGATGGAGAGGAGCTTTTCTCTCTGCTTTCTCCTGATCAGCAGCTGCCAAGCTGCCCCCTCCTGGCGCTGAGGCCTTGCCAGATCCTGGCAGATGGGGCCGCCTCAAGAACTTGGCTCTTAAAGGGATTAGTGGGCAGAAGTGGGCCCAGCCGAGGATTTAGGTCCTGAGCACAGTGCAGGACAGGAGACGGGCAAATCTGCCAGTTTCCAAAGCCTCTCACTTTCTCCTCCGGCCAATCTTAAAATTCAGCTCCCTCCACATCAGTCTGTGAATTTTCCACAGGAATTCGTTACCACTTCTGTGCAAATTTCTCCGAAACTTTTTTAGTGGTGAAGCTCATTTGGCAACGAGGGGGAACGGGCCTTTTAGTGCCGTCATCAGCCTGGCCCTGTGGAACTCCCTGCCACTAGAGATTAAGCAGGCACGCCTTCCGTCTTTAACATCTTAAATGCCGGCTGAAAACATTTTCTATTCTGCAGCTGCTTAAGAAGACATCTTCCCACGATTGTTCATTGGTGTCTGATTCATTTTTTAAAAATGGATTTTATTGTGTGGTATTGCATTTTAAACCACTTGGAGGCATTTTTTGATGACACAGCGGTATACAAATATTTGTGTAAATGAATGAATGAATGATGATAGAGATAGATATATTGACGTGCAAATGAATGAATGCGCCCTAGAAAACCCCAGAAGCCTGAGCTCTGCTCTAGAGAGGGGTAAAGGGCAGAGACAAAGCCCCCCCCCCACCCGCTGATCCAGCCCCACCAGGTCTGGACAAGGAGCTTACTTGAGTGGGTACATGCGCAAAGCCACCCCCATCCCAGGGCAGTACGAGAGGAAAGCGGCCAAGGCTGTCTCTTCCAGGAGGCCGAAGATCAGGATCTTGTTCCTGGAGGGGAAAAGAGAGAGGAGGGTGGGGTGGGGGGTCACAAGGAAGGAGCTCAGGAGGACTGAGGGCCACTAAGGGCACGCTCCACCCCCCAGCTTCCTCCTGCTCACATCGTGTAGGGACAACGCAGGAGGCCTGAAGCCCCAAAGACTTTCTTTGGCTGCTGCCGGTCAGTGCAGATCATTCTGAGCTTGATGCATAGCAAGGGTGTGATGCGGGATAAAGCAGTTTCCTATATTCTGATGGATGGGCACCTGCTAGGAGTGCTTTAGCTGCGAGTCCTGCATCGCAGGGGGTGGACTGGATAAGCGTTGGGGGTCCCTTACAACTTCACAGTTCTAGGTTTCTGTGATCAGGGATTAGTTGGCTATGAACCAGGGTCAAAAAAGGAAAGGTACGGAACGCGGGTGACGCTGTGGGTTAAACCACAGAGCCTAGGACTTCGAATCCCTGCGACGGGGTGAGCTCCCGTTGTTCGGTCCCTGCTCCTGCCAACCTAGCAGTTCGAAAGCACATCAAAGTGCAAGTAGATAAATAGGTACCACTCCGGCGGGAAGGTAAACGGTGTTTCCATGTGCTGCTCCAGTTTCTGCCACAGCGTTCTGTTGCGCCAGAAGTGGTTTAGTCCTGCTGGCCACATGACCTGGAAAGCTGTCTGCAAACAAACACCGGATCTCTCGGCCTGAAAGCGAGATGAGCGCTGCAACCCCATAGTCGCCTTTGACTGGACTTAACCATCCAGGAGTCCTTTAGGTAAAGGGTAAAGGGACCCTTGACCATTAGGTTCAGTCATGACCAACTCTGGGGTTGCGGCGCTCAGCTCGCTTTACTGGCCGAGGGAGCCGGCGTACAGCTTCCGGGTCATGTGGCCAGCAGGACTAAGCCACTTCTGGCGAACCAAAGCAGCGCACGGAAACGCCGTTTACCTTCCCGGATCAGTACCTATTGATCTACTTGCACTTTGACGTGCTTTCGAACTGCTAGGTTGGCAGGAGCAGGGACCGAGCAACGGGAGCTTACCCTGTCGCAGGGATTTGAACCGCCAACCTTCCGATCGGCAAGCCCTAGGCCCTGTGGTTTAACCCACAGCGCCACCCGCGTCCCAGGAGAGGTACATGGAACCTCCAAGTTCAGAGGCGTATCTATTTTTGGGTGAGGCTGGGACTTACTTCATGCCTTGCTGGAAGACCGAGTTCCTCCTGGTCTTGCAGATGATGAGGTCGGCCCACTGTACCACCACGATGCTGGCGAAGAAGGCCGTGTGGCAGGTGAACTCCACCACCTTCCGCTGCTCATAGGTCTGCAGAGAGAGAAAGAACCACAGATCTGTGGGCTCACCTGGTTCAAACTCCCCCTGCAATCTGGGAATCACAGTTCAAAAACACCGGATGGGGGGCCACTCCACTCTGCCTCCAAAGGGGATAAAGCAATAAAACCATCACTATAAAAAAGCAACGACCGTGATTTAAAACTTTCAAAAAGTTAAAAATAACAACAGACGAAAAAAAGATTAAAACACCCCATCGACTTTCTATACATCTGGACAGGCTTAAAAATATTTCTAGCAGGTGACAAGAACAGTAGAGGGAAGGCACCTGCCTGGTCATAATAATAATAATAATAATAATAATAATATTTTATTTATACCCCGCCCTTCCCAGTTCAGAAAATGGGCGCAGGGCGGCTAACAACAAATTTAAAACACTTAATTGATGCAACAGAAAACAGCATAAAATACAGTATAAAACGTGAATAACAATAAATTCAGGATTCAAAAATCAATTTAGGGGGGAAATCCATCCAATAAACATTAGATGATCACCAGGGCCAGCTGGCTAAATTAGTCCTATTTGGGCCAGCGAGGAGACCAGGGGAGAATTAGCTGTGGGATCCCAGAGCGGGGAATCGTCATAAAAAGGGGAAGGGGAGGGAAGGAAAGGAAGGGGAATAAGAGATCAGGCTAAGTTCAAATTGAAAGCCAGGCGGAATCGCTCTGTCTTTCAGGCCCTGCGGAAGGAGGTTAAATCCTGCAGGGCCCTTGTCTCCTGGGACAGAGCATTCCACCAGGTCGGAGCCATCACTGAGAAGGCCCTGGCCCTGGTGGAGGATAGTCTGACTTCCTTAGGACCCGGGACCTCTAAGCTATGATGTAAATTGAAATTAAAAGAAAAAATCTTTAAAATGAGGAAGAGGGATGATGCTGCATCTCCATGCAGAAGCCCCCTCAACAAGGGCTCCCCACTCACCCACTCCTGCCCATAGCTGTCTTCCAGGTCGTTTTTGGAGCGGTCGTCCCAGTCCAAGCGGATGCCCAGCAAGGTGGAGGGGAGGAATCCATTTTCGGCCAGGATGACAAAATAAGTGAAGAAGCCCCCAAGGGCCTGGATCATACCTGGGGGGAGGGAGAGAGTCATTCCTCCTGAGGGGCACCTGAGCAAAGCTCTGCCAGCAGGAAGCGCCAGGGGACCTCAGGGGCTGCCTGCCCCTTCTGGGCAGAATCTGCAGAAGGGGAGGACGGAGGCGGCAGGAGAGAGAGGCTGTCTGTGTTTGCCATGGGGTGGGTGGGGGGTGGTTTCCACCTGCCTCCCCATAGCAAGCCCTAGGGACCCTGAGTAAAGAGTTCACAAGAAAAACATAAAAAACAAATCATTAAGAGAATTCAAGTTAATAAGGAACTCGAAAGAGATGGTCAAGTTTTTGGCTAGGCATAAATTTTTGTGTGTGTGTGGAAGTTCATAGAATCACAGAACTATAGGTTTGGAAGGGACTCCAAGAGTCATCTAGTCCAACCCCCTGTAAAATGTAAAGGTAAAGGGACCCCTGACCATTAGGTGCAGTTGCAGACGACTCTGGGGTTGCGGCGCTCATCTCGCTTTATTGGCCGAGGGAGCCGGCACACAGCTTCCGGGTCATGTGGCCAGCATGACTAAGCCGCTTCTGGCGAACCAGAGCAGCGCACGGAAATGCCGTTTACCTTCCCGCCGGAGTGGTACCTATTGATCTACTTGCACTTTGCTGTGCTTCCGAACTGCTAGGTTGGCAGGAGCAGGGACTGAGCAACGGAAGCTCACCCCGTCGTGGGGATTCGAACCACCGACCTTCTGATCGGCAAGCCCAGGCTCTGTGGTTTAGACCACAGCGCCACCCGCGTCCCCTTCCTCTGCAATGTAGGAGTCAGCTAAATCACAACCTGCGAAGGTATTCAGCTTTGGGGCTCCTTTCGGGTGTGAAGTCATTGGACTCTCTTTTTCTTGACCTACCCTATTTTGCTTAAATGTTGATAGATACTAAATTAACAGCTTGGCCATAATGTTACATTCTAGTGATATTATGCTTTTTATGACATAACGTTGTTGTGTTACTGGCAGCTGTGTCTGTCTCTGTAGTGCCCCATCTGCAATATTGATTTAGGACAGTGGTTCCAAACTGGTGATCTGCAGACCCCAGCGGGGTGGTCTGTGGCTACCACAGAGATATCAATTCCCCCCCCCCAAAAAAAGTATGGCGCCCATGGCTTGGCTTTTAAAAAACAGGGTGTCTGCAACGCTTAGCTAATTGGAAACCACTGATTTATGACATGTATGCCTCACCCTTTTCCCTCCAAGTAGCTCAAGTGGATGTGTGTGGTTCTCCCCCCCTTTTCATTTAGTCCCCACAACAGCAACCTTGTGAGGTAGGTTAGGCTAAGAGAGGCAGTGACTGGCCAAGTTCACACCCAGGAAACTTCAGGGCCGAGTGAGGATTTGAACCCAGGGCTCTCCCCGGTGCTAGTCCTATACTCTAACCACAGTGGCATGGTGGCATCTACAGCGCTTCCCCTGGACTGCCCCTTCTTATCCCCCAGTCTGTGGGCTGGAAACTGGGCTTCTCCTGCTGATATGTGCCAGGCCCCTCACCAATCTGCCCGTAGGCCATGCTGATGAGACGCTCGTTCACCAGCTTGTCCGTCTTGGGGTTCCTCGGCTGCCTCTTCATGATGTCGCTCTCCGCAGCCTCGTAAGCCAGGGAGATGGCCGGCACCTAAGGGAGAAGGAGCGGCGGGGTGCGAATTGCAGTGGGGCAGCAAGAACCAGAAACAGATATAAGGCTGTGGAGGGGGTCCTGTTTATATTTTGGGGATGATCCCCGTGTTTGTGGGAGAAGTGCTCTTGACTGAAAACCCACACAGGGTTCTTTTCAGAGCCGGCATTTGAGCAAGATCTCTCTCCCCCCCCCAACCTCTGCAAGCTCTAGGGTTCGATTTCAGAGTTTCGTGGATGACTGGAATGAGCTGCTATGAAATATATGTGGGAATGTTCAGGGATGCATGAGAGGATATATTGTTTGATTATAGCCTTTCCAACTTGTGTTAACAAGTTCACAATTTAGCAGAGTAACATTCCCCCCTTTAAACTCACAGCGGATGCGTTTGTTCAGGCTGACTAAAGCCTCTATAATAACTGTTCTGGTATTTTCCCCTTATTCCCTCATAAAAGATAAGACGCGACACAGTCTTCTATAAAAGCATAAAAAGAGTTTACTCACTCACATTCTGTTCACAATCAGATCCCAGAAGGCAGACTTAGCTTAGAAAAGTTACATACACCTGGAAACTGCCTCATAAGGAGACAGTCCCTTTGTCCTCTCTTGGCTGGAATGTCCAGTTGTGGCCGACTCTGGGGTTGCGGCGCTCATAGTGTTTGGGTGGGGATGAAGCATGGGGCTGCCTCTGCTCTCTGGCAAGCACTTATATCAGAACAAGTTTTGAGATGATTCTTTACTGTCATTAAAAAGGTAAAGGGACCCCTGACCATTAGGTCCAGTCGTGACCGACTCTGGGGTTGTGGCGCTCATCTCGCTTTACTGGCCGAGAGAGCCGGCGTACAGCTTCTGGGTCATGTGGCCAGCATGACTAAGCCGCTTCTGGCGAACCAGAGCAGCGCAATGAAACACCGTTTACCTTCCCGCCAGAGCGGTACCTATTTATCTACTTGCACTTTGATGTGCTTTCGAACTCTAGGTTGGCAGGAGCAGGGACCGAGCAACGGGAGCTCACCCCGTTGCCGGGATTCGAACCCCTGCCCTTCTGATCGGCAAGTCCTAGAGACTCTGGGGTTTAACCCACAGCACCACCCGCATCCAATGTAGCACAATATTTTGTTTTAATGCAACCTTTTTTGTCTCCTGCCCCCCTCCCTGGGCCCTGGTGACGCTCACCATGTCGGTGCCCAGGTCGATGCAGAGGATGGTGACGGTGCCCAGGGGAAGAGGGATGTTGGCGATGATGAAGAGCAGGAAAGGGGTGATCTCTGGAATGTTGCTGGTCAGGGTGTAGGCAATGGACTTCTTCAGGTTGTCAAAGATCAGGCGACCTGCCGGGCAGAGGATGGAGGCGCCGGTCGTTTGTTTGTTTCATAAAATTTATACACCTCTTAATTGTAAAAACAAACAAACCACCATCAAAGTGATTTACAAGATAATGAAATAATAAAACCACCGGTAAAAGCAGCTCTTTAAAACATTCAAAAGACAAAATCAGCAATAAAGTAAAAATGAATGAAAACATACACCAGCAATTCTACACGCCTGGACAGGCTTGCCTAAACAAAACAGATAAATCAGTTGGGTAGGCACATATGGGGCAAGGGGGTTAGAGGGACGGGCAAAAGAGGGGCAGCAGGGCCTCCTGGCTCGACCCGGCGCCCCTTCCACACACCTTCCTCCACCCCCGTAACGATGGAGGCGAAGTTGTCGTCCAGGAGGATCATGTCCGCAGCCTGCTTGGAGACGTCAGAGCCAGCGATTCCCATGGCGATGCCAATGTCGGCCTTCTTCAAGGCGGGCGAGTCGTTCACCCCGTCCCCGGTCACGGCCACGATGGCCCCCTGAAGAAGAGGAGGGGGAATGGGGGTCAGCGCCAGACATTGGGAGAAGGTGCAGAATGATAGGATCTACTGTGTCTGATGTATGTGGTAGACATGGGGGAAAGTGGCTCAGGAAGCACTGACCCAAATATTATTGTTATTATTATTGTTGTTGCTATTATTATTACAGTGGATGCTCGGGTTGCGAACGTGATCCGTGCAGTATGCACGTACGCAACCCACTGCATTCACAACCTGCATCTGCGCACACACGGGTTGCAGTTCGGTGCTTCTGTGCATGTGCAAAGAGCAATTTAGCACTTTTGCACATGTGCGACCCCCGAAACCCGGAAGTAACCCGTTCTGGTACTTCCGTGTTTCAGCGGGTCTGTAACCCAAAAAAACGCAACCTGAAGCGTCTGTAACCTGAGGTATGACTGTATTATTATTACTATTATTATTATTATTATTATTAAAATTTGTATGCACCCTTTAACTGAAGATCACAGGGCAGTTCACAAAATGAAAATACAAAATGAGACCACAAAATACCTAATAAAACAGAAACAAATCAATAACCCTTCTTCCACAAATGCATTTAAAAGGCCAATGATTGTTTAATCAGGCAATGGCCAGGTGCCGAAGACATGTTTCCGCCTGGCACCTAAAGATATGTGGTGAAGGTGCCAAGCAAGTCTCACTGAGAGAGCATTCCACAAATGGGGGGCCACCACAGAAAAGGCCCCTTCTCATGTTGCCACTCTCCTGTCTCTCGTATAGGAGGCACATGGCAAAAGGTCTCTGATGATCATTGAAGGGTCATATAAAGCAACCCCTAGGGAAAATATCTCTAAATGTCCGGACCTGGCTTTCCTCAATCTTTTCACAGGAGAGAATATTACTATTACTATACTCTTATCCAGGTATCCAGGCTCTTAACAGCAAGGTCCTGGAAGGAGTCAGAGTGGGTTCCCCTTGCAAACTGGCAAATAGCATTGGTAAACAATAAAATAAAATTATTGTGTACCTGGCAAAAAACGAAAACAGAGCATCTGCCTCACCTGCCTCTGGCAACCTTCCACGATGATGAGCTTCTGCTGCGGGGAGGTGCGGGCAAAGACAATCTCCGTGTGGTTCTTGAGGATCTCGTCCAGCTGCTCAGAGGTCATGTCTTTGAGGTCCGATCCATGGACCACACAAGCCTTGGCTTCCCTACGAGGAGAGGGGGCCAGGGAGGAAGAAGAAGGGTTTGGATTTGATATCCCACTTTATCACTACCCTAAGGAGTCTCCAAGCGGCTAACAATCTCTTTTCCCTTCCTCCCCCACAACAAACACTCTGTGAGGTGAGTGGGGCTGAGAGACTTCAGAGAAGTGTGACTGGCCCAAGGTCACCCAGCAGCTGCATGTGGAAGAGCGGGGTAGCGAACCCGGTTCACCAGATTATGAGTCCACCGCTCTTAACCATTAGACCACACTGGCTCTCCACATTGGTGAAGGAAGCCCACGAGATACTTGGTTGGAGGAGGCCGGAGGGGAAGCGGGGGCTGCCCAGGGACGGAAGTGCCGGCCTACCTGGGGGGCCACTGGGGGCGCATTGGAAGATGGCCGACAATACCATCTCTCCGACCCACACGGGGTAATTAAGAGGCTGTTATGGGAGTAGGCAGCCTCCCTTGTTGCCCCAAGGAAATGGGGAACACTGCCCTTGCCTGCTGTGCCCATAAATCACCTCCTAATTAGAAAGAAGGGGGTGAGGGCCCTAGGCAGAATGCCCCTGTGTGGACATCGGCTCTCCTGGACGCTGTCTCTGATCGCGCACTAGCTGCAACAATTTGGAATAATTAATTACAAAAGAAGCAAATGCACATATTTCAAGTGAAGAAGGGGAGTGAAGTCTGCTAATTTAAGTGACCTCTGCGAAAGAAGACAACGGGCTGGAGAAACAGGAATATTTTAGGATGAAGATACACCAAAGGCTGGGTATGTTGACAACGGGACTGAATGGGGGGGGGGGACCTTTTTTACTTTCCTTCTATGTGATTTACAAGAACCCCTCCTCATTAGAATCATCGGTTGAACTGACCCAAGCAGGATGATTAAGGTCTGTGTGGAGATAAACTTTAACCAAAAGTATGCTTTATGGAGATCGAGAAGCAATAAGAGCTTTTGGGAATGGCGCAGCAATTAATTCGGAGTCGCCATCTTGCCAAAGGATTTATAGCCGGGAGGAAGAACGGATTTGTTTTCAGACTGCATTCCTAGTGAATCTCCTCAGAGGTTTTGAGAAAGGAGGCAGATTGGTGAAGATTTATGACGCTAAGACTGTTTTGATGTATGGAAGCAATGTTATATGGAAAACGTCTGGATATGGCTACTGGATAAAAAAAATAATATCCACGCAGGATTACAAACTGTTCTAACCAGCTTGTGGAGACTATCAGAGGTCACAAAGAGAAAGAGAAAGGAAAAATATATGAAAATAACAACAAGAGATGTGGAAAAACAATAAGAAAGGACTGGATAGTACTGTGAACATCATAAGGTTAGATGTGTGGACATTAAAACAGCAGTAAGAAGCAAGAAGTTGATTGGATCCCTTCGGAACTTGAAATATGGGTACCCCCAACAAAAATTTAAAATTCGGCTGTGTAATTTGGAATTTATGTAATTTGGTTTGATTTGATGTGATTGGTCGGTTAATAAAAAAATATTCTTAAAAAAAAAAGGAAGTGCCGGCCTACCTGGGGTTGACCTGGTTGACGGGGATGTTCAGGCGGTCAGCGATGTCCTCCACCGTCTCATTCCCCTCAGAGATGATGCCCACCCCCTTGGCAATGGCCTTGGCGGTGATGGGGTGGTCGCCGGTCACCATAATCACCTGGGGGAACAGGGGCAGACACAGCAATCAGGACAAAACCCTCATCCAGTGGAGCCAAAGGTTGCAAGATGCAGGAGAGATAAAGTGTATGGTTACCAGATTTTCTTCAATGAATCAGGGGACACTTTTTTTTTTTTGGAAGCTGAGTAGCAACAGGGAGCCAGTAGTGGGGATGGTGAGGCAAAAGACCCTGGGCCCAAGCACACATGCATATTGTATAAAGGTGCAAAGCCCCTTTTTTGCACCCTGTGAAACATAAATGCACAGTGTTTTTAAAAAACTGTGCAATGGTGCGCCACCACCCGTGACCCCCAAGCCTTCCCCGATCTACTGCTCCCTTCCCCCTTTGTTTTGACAGATCAGGGGAGGCTCAGGAGTCACGGGCAGGTGGCCGTTGCCCAGGAGGGGTGCAAGGCACACGGTTTCACTGCCGGGCAAGGTGCAAAGCCCTTCTTCCCCACCCTGTGAAACATAAATGCACTGAGTTTTTAAAAAACTGGGCAATGGCCGGCTACGACTCCCGAGCCTCCCCCAATCAGTCAAAACAAAGGTGGAAGGGGGCAGGAGATCGGGGGAGGCTTGGGAATCACGGGCAGGCAGTGCACCATTGCACAAGACACATCATATGGGGACTTCCGGTGAGGCAAAATGGCGGACGCCACGGCAGCGAGCAGCTCCTGAAGCCAGCCAGAGCCAACACCGCTATCAGGCTGGCTCCAGGCTGCTGAGACTGCCGCTGCCATGTTTCTGGGGGCAGATCTGCAAATCTGGGGACTGTCCCCGGGAACTGGGGACATCTGGTAACCCTAAAGTCCTCCTTCTGTCACAAGAGGCAGTGGTGGCCAACAACCAAGTGGGGGATTCGCCTCCTAGGCCTTAGTCCGGCTTTTCTTTCTCTGGGGCGTATGGGGTGGGGAGCAGGAGGGCAGAAGACGGGGCCACTCTCCCCAGCATGGCTGACCTTAATCCCGGCGCTCCGGCACTTCCCCACGGCATCCGGCACAGCGGCCCGAGGCGGGTCAATCATAGACATGAGCCCCACAAAGCAGAGGTTGCTGGTGGGGAAGTTGACTTCGTCCGCGTCAAACTTGAAGCCTCGGGGAAACTGGTCTTCGGGGAGGTTGTAATGGCAGAAACCTGTGGGATTGCGGAGACGGACCGAGGGAGAGTGAGACCCCAAGAACTCGCCCACTCTGCTCCCCAACAGAGAGAAAGCTCCGTTGCCAGCAGCCCACCCCACCTCATAGCCATCTCCCCCTCTGCATCTGTTTCCACTGTGCTGCAGTTTGCCTTTGGGCAATAAAACAATGTTATCTGTCTTGATGTTGACAGTGGCGGGGTTTTTTTATGTAATTAAATACCTTATGGTTACATTATTGTGTTATTATGCACCCTTTGTTTGAATGTAAAGGAATAACTTCCTGATGGCAAGAGCTGTTCAACAGCGGAACGGGCTAAACAGAGGCTGGACAGCCACCTGTCAGGGATCCTTCTTTAATAATAATAATAATAATAATAATAATAATTTATTATTTATACCCCGCCCATCTGGATGAGTTTCCCCAGCCACTCTGGGCGGCTTCCAATTGAGTGTTAAAAACAATACAGCATTCTTTAGCTGTGATTCCTCCATCGCAGGGGCTGGTCTGGATTACCAACACTACAATTCTATGAAGCGCAATGCAGGGAAAAATACCGTATTTTTCGCTCTATAATACGCACTTTTCCCCTCCTAAAAAGTAAGGGGAAATGTGTGTGCGTCTTATGGAGCGATTGCAGGCGGGAGGCTCTGCTCAGCGCTCCCTTTAAAGAGCCACGTGGAGCATGTGTGTGGCTCTTGGGAACTTTTCCCTGAAGAGGGAGAACGGCTGCCCTTCTCCCTCCTTGGGGAAAAGCCCCCAAGAGCCGCATGCACGCTCCACATGGCTCTTTAAAGGGAGCGCGGCTCTTGGGGGAGCCTTCCTCCCGCTGCCCGGAAGAGGCTTTGCGTGGCTATCCCATAAGCCAGAACAGCAAGAGGTGTGTCTTATGGTCTGGTGCGTCTTATAGAGCGAAAACTACGGTAATCAATGACTTATTGTTTCAATTTGAAAACAACAACAGCGAACGTTGGTTGTATCCAGTGGAATGATTTCTGTTCCAGGCATAGAACAAAGGAGCAAACGCTGGCAATTTCTGCCATAATTTCCCTGAGCAATAGTGCAACGTGGTGTCAGAAGTTGCTGTTAGTTTCTAAACTCTCACAATAGTCATCGCACTCCATTTGAGAGACCCACATGCATTCATCATGTGCTTTCTTTGCCTCTCTGGGGCACACTCACTCCCACCCCCCCCCTTTCCCCACCTCCCAGGCCTCCTTACCCAGCACTCTCTCGCCCAGCCCCCCCAGCTCCAGGTAGGCGTTCTGGAAGGCGTCTCGCATCTCCTCATCGAGGGGCACCTCCTGGCCTTGCAAGAGGATGTTGGAGCAGCGGTCGAGGATCCTCTCAGGGGCTCCCTTCATCACCAGGACATAGCCATTGGGCTTGTCTTCCAGCTCATGGATGGAGAGCTGAGGAAGAGAGGTATCTGAGTGGAGGTCTATTCTGAAGCCAAAGGGGCTCCTGGGTGGCCAAATGCCAGGGATTCTTTACTTGGGGTTCCTGAATAAAACCAACTTTTATTTGTAAAAGGATTTCTATGCCATTGTTTATATACAGTGGACGCTTGGGTGGCGAGGCATGTTTGCAACCTGCAGCGCCGCATCTGCGCACGCGCAGGTTGTGATTCAGCGCTTCTGCGCACGTGCAAAGCACAATTTAGTGCTTCTGCGCATGCGTGAGTGCCGAAACCCGGAAGTAACCTGTTCCGGTACTTCCGGGTTTCGGCGCGTCCATATCCCGAAAACACGCAACCTGAAGCGGCTGTAACCCAAGGTATGACTGTATTGAAATATTAGGGCGCTGTGCAGAGTTAAAAACAGTACAAAACAATCGGTAGCATGAGTGGTCAAAAAGAGAGAGGCTCAGACAGGCCTGTTAGCCCCAAAAGGCATTTGGGAGATGTCTGAAAGTCAAAAGCAAGAGGGTGTCTGCCGCCTCTCTGCGTGGGAGCAGCAACACTCCTCTGTCACACAGGGGACAACTAGCAGAGCTCCTCTGGATGGCGTCTGTGATGCCCTTTGTCCCTGCCGTGAAATATGTGCCTGTGCTCCTGCTGCACTTCAGCATTTAAATAAATAATAAATATTTTTTTTTTTATACCCTGCCCTTCCGGGTTCAGAAAACCAGGTTCAGGGCAGCTAACAACAAATTTAAAACACTTAATTGATGCAACAAAAAACAGCATAAAATACAGTATAAAACGTGAATTAAAATAAATTCAGGATTCAAAAATCAATTTAGGGGGGGGAATCCATCCAATAAACATTAGATGATCACCAGGGCTAGCTGGCTAAATTAGTCCTATTTGGGCCAGTGAGGAGACCAGGGGAGAATTAGCTGTGGGAACCCAGAGCAGGGAATCTTCAAAAAAAGGGGAAAGGGAGGGGAATAAAAGATCAGGCTAAGTTCAAATTGAGAGCCAGGTGGAATAGCTCTGCCTTATAGGCCCTGCGGAAGGAAGTTCAATCCTGCAGGGCCCTGGTCTCGTGGGACAGAGCATTCCACCAGGTCGGAGCCACCACTGAGAAGGCCCTGGCCTGGTGGAGGATAGTCTGACTTCCTTTGAGCACAGAGTTTCCCCAGATTGAAAACACAGCTCTCAGTGGCTCTTAAAAGCCCAGTGAGGCGAACCCGGCCCTCCTGGCTTCAGAGGTGGTGGCTGTACAAGGAATGCCACCTCAGCTCTGACTATCAGGCTGAATCCAGGAGACAAAAATTCATGTGTGAACTGAAGACTGCAAAGGGGTGGGGGTCTTTTTGACGGTCCTGAACCCCCCTCTGCCGTTAAGCTGAGCTCTGGCCCCCTCTAGCGGACCCTCACAGCCATTTCACTCATAGCACTGGGTTGAATGAACAGATTTGGAGTTAACAGGAGAAATCCCAGTTTAAAAAAGGGGCGTCATTATTCTGATCTTGTTTCATGGAGCTTTTCCTAGTCTCTGCCTTTGGGGACTGACCCCTCTGAGCTCCAAGGCAAAGCAAAGACTTGCTTTATTAACTTACAAACTTCATTTTTTAAAATGCTGTTCAGTCCAAAGGTCCCTGCAGTGGCTTAGGGGTTTTCCTGATTTTAAAAAATGCCAATACCCAGCAGTATAAAAACAGGGGAAGACGCAATAAAATTGGGAAACTGTGAAAACCACCTGTAGCCCCAAGGATATGGAGACTGTGACAGCCCCCCACCCACCCTCATGTGTCCAGTGTGAGGTAGGTTAGGCTGAGAGGGGCGGGGGCTGCCCCCCCCAAGGTCACAAACCAGTGAGCTTCATGGCCAAGGGGGATTCGAACCCGCATCTTCCCCAAGTCCTAGCCTAACACTCTAACCCAGGGGTCAGCAAACTTTTTCAGCAGGGGCCCGGTCCACTGTCTCTCAGATCTTGTGGTGGGCCAGACTATATTTTGAAAAAAAATATGAATGAATTCCTATGCCCCACAAATAACCCAGAGATGCATTTTAAATAAAAGGACACATTCTACTCATTTAAAAACACGCTGATTCCCAGACCATCCATGGGCCGGATTGAGAAGGCGATTGGGCTGTATCCGGCCCCCAGGCCTTAGGTTGCCTACCCATGCTCTAACCACTGCACCACCACTGCCACACACGCCCAACCTGGTATTTGTTGGTGGAGTTGAAAGGGATCTCCGTCACTTTGGGGTTCCTGTCGCGCATCTTCTTGACGGACCCACAGGAGAGCTCAATGCATTTCAGAAGGGCGGACTCTGAGGCGTCCCCAGCCGTGTCCCTCTGGCAGAGAAAGAGGGGCGAAGGAAGGAAGGAAGGAAGGAAGGGAGTCAGGGGAGGAAGTCTACTGCCCCCCCCCACTGTGGCCTGGAGGGAAATGTCCTCTGTTGGCTCCACATGCAGCGGTGCAATTTGAAACAAGAGGGCAAGTAAGGGGTCGGTGAGGTCTTAGCCCCATCTGCACCACTCATGAAAAGAGCTACCACCCCACTTTAAGCATTTTAAGGCTTCCTCCAAAGAATCCCGGGAACTGTAGCTTGTTCAGGGTGCAGAGAGTCATTAAGAAACCCCCCCATTCCACCTCCCAGCGCTATAATTCCCAGAGTGGCTCAACAGCCAACCCTTCTTCCCAGGGAACTCTGGGAACTGTAGGGCCACATTCACATTTAAAGTGCTGTGATACCACTTTAGCCAGTCATGGCTTTCTGCAAAGAATCTCTGGGAACTGTAGTTCATTAAGGGTGCAGAGAGCCATTAGGAAATCGAAATAAATTGAAATTGAAATACTTTATTGTCACTTGTACAACTTGTATGCAGTGAGATTACACGGAGCTCGGAGCCGCAGTGTATGAACGCGCCACCAACTTGGAACGGAAGATGAGACCCCAGAGCTACAATTCCCAGGGTCCAGCCCTGCCTTGTGGGGGCCACCGAGTTCTTCCCAGGCTTTCTGGAGGCTGAATCTGACCTCCCTCTGCTGCCCCCCCCGTACCTTTGAGATGGGGACCTTGTCCTGCCCTGCTCTGAAGACGGCCCGGTTGCAGAGGCCGGCGATCCGGGCCAGGGCCGTCCACGTGGGCGAGCGCTTGTCAAACGTGGCTCCTGGGGGGAGAGAACCGGGGGGGGGGGGGTTAGAGTTATTTGAAGAGCGGAGTATGGCGGGGGGGGGGGGGCTGATACTGTGAGCAGGTACCACTGGGTCCTCAGACAGGTGGTAACAATTAGTCCCCAAAGCATAGCTGCCAACTTTTGGCTTTTCTTGCGAGGAATCCTATTCGGAATAAGAGAATTTCCCTTAAAAAAAGGGAAAAGTTGACAGCTATGCCCCAAAGTGGGAGCATGGGATGGGGCTGCCTGGTTGCCAGCACCACGCCTCCCCATAAATATTTGAGTTAACCTACGGGGGGTGGGAGAGAACACGCTGTGTTTTAGACTGTTATTATTGGATTCTTGGGTGCCTGTGAGGTGGGGCAGGGGGGAAAATAATAATAATAATAATAATAATAATAATAATAATAATAATAATTTATTTATACCCCACCCATCTGGCTGGGCTTCCCCAGCCACTCTGGGCGGCTTCCAACAGAACACTAAAATACAATAACCTATTAAACATTAAAAGCTTCCCTAAACAGGGCTGCCTTCAGATGTCTTCTAAAAGTCTGGTAGTTGTTATTCTCTTTAACACCTGGTGGGAGGGCGTTCCACAGGGAGGGTGCCACCACCGAGAAGGCCCTCTGCCTGGTTCCCTGTAACCTCACTTCTCGCACTGAGAGAACCACCAGAAGGCCCTCAGCCCTGGACCTCAATGTCTGGGCAGAACGATGGGGGTGGAGACGCTCCTTCAGGTATACTGGACTGAGGCCGTTTAGGGCTTTCAAGGTCAGCACCAACACTTTGAATTGTGCTCGGAAACGTACTGGGAGCCAATGTAGGTCTTTCAAGACCGGTGTTATGTGGTCTCGGCAGCCGCTCCCAGTCCCCAGTCTGGCTGCCGCATTCTGGATTAGTTGTAGTTTCTGTGCCACCTTCTGTGCCACTCTATGTAGCCCCACATAGAATGCATTGCAGTACTCCAAGTGAGAGATAACCAGAGCATGCACTACTCTGGCGAGACAGTCTGCGGGCAGGTAGGGTCTCATCCTGCGTACCAGATGGAGCTGATAAACAGCCACCCTGGACACAGGGAAGACCTGTGCCTCCATGGACAGCTGTGAGTCCAGAATGACTCCCAGGCTGCGCACCTGGTCCTTCAGGGGCACAGTGACCCCATTCAGGACCAGGGAGTCCCCCACACCTGCCCGCCTCCTGTCCCCCAAGAACAGTGCTTCTGTCTTGCCAGGATTCAACCTCAATCCGTTAGCCGCCATCCATCCTCCAACCACCTCCAGACACTCTGGAGGGAAAGGGGTTCAGTCCTGATTTGAAAGCTGGGAGGTCATGGGGGCACCCCAGACCAGCTCCCCTCCCACCCTGCTTCCCAACAGCAGCTCTTTCCCCATGTGCCCTCCCCCCTGTCCCCGCTTACCGGACTGGTCCTCGGTGGTGTCTGCCTCATGGATCTGGTTGTCAAACCACATGTGGGCCACGGTCATGCGGTTCTGGGTGAGGGTCCCCGTCTTGTCGGAGCAGATGGTGGAGGTGGAGCCCAGCGTCTCCACGGCCTCCAGGTTCTTCACCAGGCAGTTCTTGCGGGCCATGCGCTTGGCGGTCAGGGTCAAGCACACCTGCCGGGCGGTGGGGAGAGGGTCAGGCAAGGATTGGAAAAAGGGAGAGTCTTCACAGTGGCCAGCCAGGTGCCCCTTTGGGGAAACCCGTCCGCGGGATCGGAGCACCAAAGCCCTTTTCCCTCCTTTGTTTTCCAGCCACTGGTTTTTGGAAGCATATCCTGCCTCCATTCTGGGAACATTCCTCTAGGGCAGGTTTGGGGAAACATTTTACACCCCTCCAGATACAGTGGTACCTCGGTTTAAGAACAGCCCTGTTTAAGAACGATTCAGTTTACAAACCGAAGTACAGTGGTACCTCTGGTTGCGAACGGGATCCGTTCCAGAGGTCCGTTCACAGAATGAAAAGAACACAACCTGCAGTGGCGCATATGCGCACATGCAGGTTGCAATTCGCCACTTATGTGCATGCACGTGATGTCATTTTGCACTTCTGCACATGCGTGAGCAGCGAAACCTGGAAGTAACCCTTTCCGGTACTTCCGGGTCGCCGTGGGACGTAACCTGAAAAAATGTAACATAAAACGGATGTAACATGAGGTATGACTGTAGTATCCTGGTTTGTGAACTTTACTTCAGTCCAAGAACGGAATCCAAACAGTGGAATGGCACTGGCAGTGGGAGGCCTCATAAGGGAAAGCGTGCCTCGGTTGAAGAATGGTTTCAGTTTAAGAATGGGCTTCCAGAACGGATTAAGTTCATAAACCGAGGTACCACTGGCAGAGGAACGGGGGTGCAGAGGGAGCGGACAGCCCCTTGGCACCACTATTCTGGTAGGGTGCCATCACGGTGGCCCCCCCCCGACAAATGCCACACACCCCACCGGGCGCCAGGCACCACGCACCCACAGACATAATAATAATAATAATAATAATTTATTATTTATACCCCACCCATCTGGCTGAGTTTCCCCAGCCACTCTGGGTGCCACGCCCCCAGAACACGCTCCACACCCCTGTGGACGGCGCACCATGCCCTCGCAGGTGGCATACCACACTTCCGGGCACGCGCCACACCCCTGGGCACAACCACACCCTCTGGGGGTGCCAGCCATGCCCGCGCCTGCTCTCCATCCCTGGTAGCAGAGCATGCAGCTTCGCCACTGCAAGGTACCACTGTAAATTGTTGCCCTCCTTTTCCACAGCGCCCCACAGAACCTAGTTCTGAGCATAGCTGTCAACCTTCCCTTTTTTTGCGGGAAATTCCCTTATTCCAGCGCTGTTTCCCGCTGCTATCCCGGATTGTTAGATATCCCGTAGACTGTCTCCGGGACAGGAGAGGCTGCTGATCCCTTATTTTCAAATCCCAAAGTTGGCAGCTATGGCTCTGAGCCTACCGTGACGGTTGCCAGGAGTCCTTCGGGGACGTTGGCCACGATGATGCCAATAAGGAAGATGACGCCCTCCAGCCAGGTGTAGCCCAGGATGAGGGAGAGGATGAAGAAGGAGAGGCCCAGGAAGACGGCCACCCCGGTGATGATGCGGATGAAGTGCTCGATCTCCATGGCGATGGGGGTGCGGCCCACCTCCAGGCCGGATGCCAGGGAGGCGATGCGGCCCATCACCGTCCGGTCCCCGGTTGAGATGACTATGCCCCGGGCAGTGCCTGCGCAGGACGGGAGGGAAAGGGAAGAGGTCTATTTTTCCTCCAAATTGGGGAGGGGTTGCTGGTTCCTGGGGTGTCCCTGGCACCCGTGTTCCTCAGGCGAACCTGGGATCCGGGCACCACGGCTATATAATAATAATAATAATAATAATAATAATAATAATAATAATTTATTTGCACCCTGCCCATCTGGCTGGGTTTCCCCAGCCACTCTGGGCAGCTTCCAACAGAGATTAAAAATACATTAAAACATCAATCATTAAAAACTTCCCTAAACACTAAAACTTCCCTTCCCTAAAAACTTTGTTTCTCTTCCACTTCTGCTGTGATCGAATCCTGCTTGCAGGGCTCCCTTTGGGGCCTTTTCTCAGGACAGGATCCTGGGCTAGTTGGGCCCCCTTTGGCCTGATCCAGAAGCCGGGCTCTTAAGATCTTATGGAACCTCCAGCTCCAGAGGCAGTCTATCCACATCCCTGGGTTCTGAGGGGCTTTTTGCTACTGTGAGAACAGGATGCAAGCCTAGATGGCCGGATCCAGAAGCCAGACTCTCTTTATATTCCTATGTTCTGGGGCATGCCTGGTTCCTGGGTTGCTCAGGTAAACCTGAGATTCTGATGCTACATGTCAGAATCGGGTTTGAAACCTACCTAAATTCCGTGGGGAATATCAGCCAGGAAGAAAGAATGTTCAGACCACAAGATCAGAGGTGATCTTTCTCTCCCAACATTTTATTTTTTATTCCTTCCCCTCCTTGGTTTCTCTTTCACTTCTTTCTTCATTAAATTTGAATACACACACACACACACACACACACACACACACACACATTTTTCACTCCATAAGACACACTTTTTTCCGCATAAAAAGTAAGGGAAAATGTCTGTGCGTCTTATGGAGCGAAGGCGTGGTCCCTGGGGCCCAATTGCCCAGGGGAGAAAAGCAGATCATGCTTTTTTTTTTTTTTTGAAAGAGGGAAGTGGGTGTTGAAAGGAAGCCGCTGATCAGCAAGAGATCGGGAAGGGAGATAAGGGACACTAGTGATAAAGGAGGCTGCCTGGGAGGGGGGAGGTAAAGACAGCAAACTTGCAAGGAGAGGAGACAGGAATGCTAAAACAATGAGGAGAGAAATTAGAAGAAAAGGAGGAGCAAAAAACTGCGCCAGCTGAGGAAAAGACACTAAGGCAAACAAGGGGGAAGGGGGTGTTGAAAGGAAGCAGCTGATCGGCAAGTGATTAGGGAGAGAGATAAGGGACTCTAGAGAGAAAGGAGGCTGCCTGGGAGTGGGAAAGTAAAAGCACATGGATCCTCAGGATTTTTGCACTGGGTCACCCCAAATTCACCATCAGATCACATGTCTGTGGCCACAGCATGAACCTCAAAAATCATACATCAACTGTTTCATTCAGAATATTTTTTTTCTTGTTTTCCTCCTCTAAAAACTAGGTGCGTCTTATGGTGAGGTGCGTCTTATGGAGAGAAAAATACGGTGTGTGTATACATAAATATGTAAATTTCTTCATCAAATTTGCATATGTGTGTGTGTACACACACACACACACACACACACACACACACACACACCCTCTGACATGTTGCCACTATGCTATTGGATCAATTTTGACACGAACTAGCAAATGAATAGATGAATGAATGAATGAATAAGCTGGGCAGGGTCTGGGTGCAATTCAGTGTGTCATGGGGAATGGCTGGGGACGGCGGAGGCAGCGATTCCTGCAGCCTGGCAGCAAAGATTATGATGCCCAGGTCTGACCTTCCTGGGGGGGGGGGGTGAGGTGGATCAGGTCTCTGATTTTCCTCGCCCCCTCCATCCCCCCCTTGCCCTTTCACCTTCCACGCAGTTGGTGGAGAAGAAGCAGATGTTCCGGGTCTCCAGCGGGTTCTCGTGGGTGAACTCCGGAGAACGGGTCTGTGGTTCCGACTCGCCCGTCAGGGAGGAGTTATCCACCTGCGCGAGACAACAGAAAAAGCTGCACAATGTGGGTTTTTGTGTATTTTCTTGAACATATTTATCGGCTGGTTTTATATCCTGCTCCTCCTTCCATGAGAGGCAACATATGCATTTATTTTCTTTTTATATATACCGGTAATAACAATTTTTATTTGCTTTCAATTACAAGAATCCAATAATAGCCTCATTATAACAATGCCAAATTACAATACAGTTACTAATACCAATCATTCTGATGCCAAATTATATCATTTACGTGGCCCCACGCATGCTAGAATCGATGGTTTGATGATTTAATTTATTTCAGCGTTTTGCAGGGAGTGCGACTAGATGAGTCTCACTTCCAACTCTATAGTTCTATGATTCTATATTTTGCACCTCACTGCTGGGCTTTCCAGGGTGGATTTGATTTAAATCAAATCAATTTAAATCACTAGTCAGTAGGACTTGGTTTATTTATTTTTTATTATTTTTTTACAGAAAGACTTATTCTTGCTAGTATAATCTTAATATTTACAACCAGGTGAAGGTTTCATTTTTGGAATAATAAATTGTCAGAGTAGTTTTTACAGTTATATCAAAAATTACTGATTTGGTTATACTATTAGAAATACATAGACAGATAATTATTAAACTATTGTGAGGTTTAAGAAGTTAACTGTTTATATTTGGACAACTTTTCTGCTGCACTTTATCGGAAGGAGAAAACCAATCATTTTCTTAGTAACAATTTAAACAATTTATTTAACTAAAGCAATAACATATACATGTTTTTGTATCCATATGTATCCATGTTTGTTAACTGATGTGGTAAAACAATATATATATATATATATATATATATATATATATATATATAGTCATACCTCGGGTTACGGCTGCTTCAGGTTGTGTTTTTTCGGGTTACACACCTGCCGAAACCCGGAAGTACTAGAATGGGTTACTTCTGGGTTTCGGCAGTCGCGCATGTGCAGAAACACTAAATTGCGCTTTGCACATGAGTGCCGAATCGCAACCAGGCACTACTGTGGGTTGTGAATGCTGTGGGTTGCGAACGTGCCTCCTGCACGGATCACATTCACAACCCAACTGGTATATATATATATACCTTAGACTGAGTTTTAGCACACATGAAAAACTTAAAACAAATCCTTATTTCTTGATGAATAGCCTTTGAACTATAATGTAACTTAAATAGAAAACTAGAAATATTTTTCCTCCAAAAGCATTTTATTTTAAAAATCTGATTTAAAAAAATAAATCTAAATTATTATTTTTTTAAATCATGGATTTTTATCCCCCCCCCCCGGGGCCTTCCCTTGTGCCATTTCCCTCTTGGTCGCCCTCACCTTGCAGCCATGCGAGGAGATGATTCTCAGGTCCGCGGGAACCCGGTCTCCCCCTTTCACCTCCACCAGGTCCCCGACCACCACGTTCTCCGCATTGATCTGGTTCTTCTCCCCTTCCCGGATCACCAGGGCTTGCTGTGGGGACAAGATGGCGTTAATCCTGTGGGTCAGTGGTTCCCAGCCGTTTTGTGGCCACACCCCACCTAAGCATCTCTAACATCCTGACATGTAATTCTTATTATTCAAAAAGTGAGCTCCTATTCACATGGAGGAAGCCTAAAGGGCCATTCACTGTGAATAACTCATTCTCGAATTGCTGCCCTGTAAAAATCAAATTGCCCCCCTGTGGGGTGTGTGCCCCACACCGGGAACCAGGGCTGTAGGTGAATGCCATTCAAGGTGCTCTCTCCATCCTGTACTTGACCCCCAAGTTTGCACCTTTTTAAAGCACAAAAGGTTGTTAACGGAGAAATCTGAGGGCTCCCTTGGACAGAAAACAAGGACACCAGCCAGGAATACCAGAGCAAAACAGCAGCCAGGAGTCTTGGTCTTGATTGAAGACTATCACTGCAAAGGAAAGAGGTGGATTTGCCCTGCCAGACCTCAAACTTTACTATGAATCAGCAGCTTTTTGCTGGTTGAAAGAATGGCTACTTCTTGAAAACACTGACATTTTGGACCTAGAAGGTTTTAACAATGTATTTGGATGGCATGCATACTTATGGTATGATAAGGTCAAAGCACATAAAGCATTTAAAAACCACATTGTCAGGAAAGCGCTGTTTAATGTTTGGATAAGATATAAGGATTTGTTAGAAAACAAAACCCCAAGGTGGCTGTCACCAATGGAAGCGAAAGCCTTGAAAAAGCTCAATATGGAGGTCAAATGGCCGAAATATTGGGAAATTTTGGAACAAGATGGAGATAGACTGAAATTGCAGAGCTTTGAAAAACTAAAAAACAAAGTGCGAGACTGGCTTCATTATTTTCAGATAATGGAGGCATTTAAATAGGACAAGAAAATTGGCTTCCAGGTGGAAAAATCAAAATTAGAAACTGAACTGTTAGAACCCAAAACTAAGAATTTGTCAAGAATGTATAACTTGCTGCTGAAATGGAACACTCAGGATGAAACGGTAAAATCGGCTATGATTAAATGGGCACAAGACGTTGGACATAACATTATGTTTGCTGACTGGGAACAGTTGTGGACCACAGGTATGAAATTTACGGCATGTAATGCCTTAAGAGAGAATATTATGAAAATGATATACAGGTGGTACATAACCCCAGTCAAGCTTGCAAAAATCTATCATTTGCCCGATAATAAATGTTGGAAATGTAAAGAAACTGAAGGTACATTTTTTCACCTTTGGTGGACGTGCCCAAAGATTAAGGCTTTCTGGGAAATGATATATAATGAATTAAAAAAGGTATTCAAATATACCTTCCCCAAGAAACCAGAGGCCTTTCTCCTGGGCATAGTCGGCCAAATGGTGATAAAAAAGGATAGAACTTTCTTTATGTATGCAACAACAGCAGCAAGAATACTCATTGCAAAGTATTGGAAGACACAAGAACTTCCCACACTGGAGGAATGGCAGATGAAACTGATGGACTATATGGAACTGGCGGAAATGACTGGTAGAATCCGTGACCAGGGAGAAGAGTCGGTGGAAGAAGATTGGAAGAAATTCAAAGATTATCTACAGAAACACTGTAAAATTGAAGAATGTTAGAGTGATGTTGGATTGAAAATAAGTGGTTTCCAGCTGTACAGGATTTAAAGTTATAGATAGACTAAGATTAAGGATTAGGATTAAAGAAGTTTAAGGAAATGGAAATTTGGCTTTTAAGAGGCAAAATTTTAATGTTATATTATATTAAGATTAAAGATTGGGATTAAAAAAGAGGGAAAGAAATTGCTGGACAAACAATTTGAACTGGAATACAAAAGAGGGAGGTATGAGGAGGTCCAGAAAATAAGTAAATTTAAAGATGGAAACGAAAAGGTGATATTGTTTTTAATTGTTCTTTTTTTTCTTGTATTTTTTTTTGTTCTTTTTTTTTCTTTCTTTTTTGGATTATGTATTGTGCATTTTTGAATTGTGTATTTTTCGTTTATGTTTTTCTGTTCAATCTTTTATTGAAACCTTAATAAATATCATTTAAAAAAAAAAAAGAAGACTGTCACGACAGGACTCCTACCTGCCACCAGGTGAAACAAGATGGAAGCGCCCAAGAAAAGAGCCCCCAAACTTTTATTAGCTGCTAATCCCCATGTTACACCCCCCAAACTACATCACTAATACATCACTAATACATGATGAAAGGGGAGGTCTGGTGGCCGTAATCTGAGCATCCTGGACCCTGCCCCATGGTTCCCCTTGCCCTCCACCAAACACCCATCAAGTGGAACAAAAGAGATCTTTACATTTCCCTCTTTCCCAGCCAAGTTCATCCCACCCTTTTGTCTTCATCTGGGTTTGTTCTTTCTGGACTGGCTACCTGTCTGGCACTCAGGTATCAGGATGCCAGGGATTATCACTCAGGCGGAGGGGCTGCTGAGGAGCTGAGCTCACATGTCTATAGGAAATTCTGAAGTTTCCCAGTGAGCCAGTACATAGATGCATCTATCAGTGAATTCTTACATTTGGTATCGTGCAGCAAAGGCCCTTTGAATAGATTGGAAGAAACTGTGATGAAGTGTTTTGTGGGGACAAGTCACAAAAGTGATGGTGCTGGTTTTGGTAGTGGGCTGCATGTGCATGGTATCTGCTGGAGGGGCAACCCCCCCCAAACCGATACATAAATTCCTGCAGTAACATGAAGTGTGTGAAGACTTTCTCCGCCCTCCCAGGTGGCAAAACCAGGACACTTTAGAATAAAGAAGCTGAATTATTATCTTTATTATTATTTATTAAATCTGCATGCTGCCCTTCACCCGAAGATCACAGGGCAGCTCACAATACAAAAATACAAAACGAGAACACAAAGCACAAAATAAAACGAAAACAACGGTGAGCTCAGTCAGTGGGGCATGGGACTCTTAACTTCAGGGTTGAGAGTTCAAGCCCCACGTTGGGTGAAAGATTCCCGCATTGCCTTGCAGGGGGTTGGACTAGATGGCCCTTGTGGTCCCTTCCAACTATACATTTCTATGATTCTACGATCATTAAAAACTTATAATCCCTGGGAAGAACTGAAGGTGGCACAAAAGAGGCAGCCTTGACCAGAGGGATTTACTTGCCCTAAAATCAATCAATCAATCAATCAATCAATCAATCAATCAATCAATCTTTATTACGGTCCAGAGACCCAACAAATTGTTACAAAGCTATGCACAATTCAAACGGCCTACCTCCAGGTTAAACAAACATTTTGTTCAGACTTAAAGATAGGGATCATTGGTTCTTGCAACCACCGATAAACACTTCACCACGGCTAGTGTTCTAGTGTTTGTCCAGTCTTCCAATAGGAAATCATATTTTCTCTCTCTCTGTGTGTGTGTGCAAACTGCTTCAATATTTTAATCAAAAAACAAGCAGATTTTAAAAAGTGTTTTAAATACATAAAACTTGTCTCAACCACAAGAGGGCAGTGGAGAATGCCTGTTCTAGGTTAGCAGCCATTGATCTCCTCCTATTTTAGTCTCCAACCCATTTTCGAAGCCATCCTTGCGCTGAAAATATCAAAATACAATATCTAGACGTGAAAAAAGGGAGGCATGAAAGGAAATTTGGCAGCTGGAGGGCCGAGGAGGGGATGGATGTGATATTTGCTATCAAGCTGCTCAAGTGTGTGAATCGAGAAGGGGGTCGTCTGCAGTTCCGGTCCCACATTGTGGGGGGAGGAGAATTCTTTTTCAAGAGCATTTCAGGAGGGTGGACTAGATGATCCTTGGGGGTCCCATCAAACCACCGTTCTATGAAAACAAACACATGGGACGCGTGGCGGGGCCTTCTTACCTGGGGCACCATGTTCTTGAAAGAGTCCATGATTTTGGAGCTCTTGGCCTCCTGGTAGTAGGAGAAGCAGCCGGTGACGATGACGACGGCCGCCAGCACCACCCCCAAGTACAGCTGGGAAGGAAGGAAGAAAATATCAGTGGAAATCTAAAATCTCAAAATGACAGACAGACTAGATGATCCTTGGGGTCCCTTTCAACTTTACTATTCCATGATTCTCTCTCTCACGGATGGGAGGTGACTGAGGTGAAATATATATATATATATATATATAGATAGATAGATAGATAGATAGATATAGTCAAGAGATATATAAATTTTGTGAAATGAATAAAATAAACGAATTCCTCAGGGAACAAGCCTCCTTTATCTGTATTTTTCCATCTACCACAGAGTGGACCCCAAAATGGCTTCTGAGGGGAGTCTCTTTTAAGGCGCTAAGGGAATTTTTTGTCAGAAGGAAGAGAAGAAGGAAGCCTTTCCCTTCCTTTATTCCTTTTTAAAAGGGGATTTTTCTCAAAGGAAATAAGCTGGCGATAAGAGCTCCCCATTCACAAATGTGTGGCTCTGAAACTGCTTTTAGCTTTTGTATAAACCTGCTTTAATTTGCATAAGCCTTGAGTCCCAGTCTGGGAAAAGGGGTGTGTAATAATAATAATAATAATTCCTGAGGGAAAGTTAGAAACCAGCTGAAGCCAGTGGGTGTAGAAAATATGAAGCTAGCTGGGCCAATGGCCAGATTCAGCCCAAGGTGGATGGCAAGGTTCTCCTCATCTGCCTGCTCATTTATTAATTTGAGGTTTATATGGCATCTTAAAAAGCAGAGACATCACCTTGCCAACAAAGGTCCGTATAGTAAAAGCTCTGGTTTTCCCAGCAGTGATGTATGGAAGTGAGAGCTGGACCATAAAGAAGGCTGGTCGCCGAAGAATTGATGTTTTTGAATTCTGGTGCTGGAGGAGACTCTTGAGAGTCCCATGGACTGCAAGAAGATCAAACCTCTCCATTCTTAATGAAATCAGCCCTGAGTCCTCACTGGAAGGACAGATCCTGAAGCCAAGGCTCCAGTACTTTGGCCACCTCATGAGAAGAGAAGACTCCCTGGAAAAGACCCTGATGTTGGGAAGATTGAGGGCCCAAGGAGAAGGGGACGACAGAGGACGAGATGGTGGGACAGTGTTCTGGAAGCTACCAGCATGAGGGAGGCAGTGGAAGACAGGAGGGCCTGGCGTGCTCTGGTCCAGGGGGTCACGAAGAGGTGGACACCACTAAACGACTAAACAACAACAACAACAAATGTGGGGCCCAGCATCATGGTCGTTCTTGCCCAGCGCGAAATCCTCCGCCTTCTGTTTTGGAGGCTCCTGCCTGGGCCCCCCTTCTGTTCAGGAAGTCTTACAGTGTAACCCTACACAGGGGGAGGCATGCAGGGCTGCAAATACCGCCCTGGGGACAGGATGAACCTCCCCGCCTGCTCCATGGCAGGTGGGCTGGGGCTTCTGGAATGACCCAGGGAGTGACCAGCCGTCCTGGGATAACCCCACCCCAAGGTGTTGGACGGAGACCAAGACCTTTTGAGCGCATGGCGCTGCTTGCATCAAAACCCCCCGTCCCTCGCTCTTCTGCCTGGCTGAGAAGGCAGGAGGGACATTCTCGGGCGAACGCAGCCTTTGTCCATTTCTGAGGCCTGCTGTCCACACAGAGCGAAATACCAAAGCTTGGTGACTGAGCAGCTGCTCTGTGCATGGAGGGTCAGGGAATCTGAGAGTTGGAAGGGACCCAAAGCTATCCTTTCTCCTGTCTCCTCTTTTCCAGGCTAAACATGCCCAGCTCCTTCAATCGTTCCTCATAAGGCTTATTTTCCAGCCCCTCAATCATCTTGGTCTCCCTCCTCTGCACACCTTCCAGCTTGTCAACATCCTTCTTAAATTGTGCTGCCCAGAACTGGACACAGTATTCCAGGTGTTTGTCTGACCAAGGCAGAATAGAGTGGCACTATTCCTTCCCTTGATAATAATAATAATAATAATAATAATAATAATAATAATAATAATATATTCATATCCCGGGCTCAGAGCAGCTAACAACAATAAAAGTAACACAATCTGGACACTAGACTTCTGTGGATGCAGCCTAGAATAGTGTTAGCTTTTTTTGCTGCTGCATCACCCTGTGGACTCATGTTAAGCTTGTGGGTCCCATCCCAGACATCTCTGAGGCTAAGCTGCATGATCATAGAATTGTAGAGTTGGAGGGGACCTCACGAGGTCATCCAGCCCAACCCGCAATATGCAGGAATCACAGCTAAAGAATCCCTAACAATTGGGCCTCTGAGCTCTGCTTAAAAACCAGAGGTGGAGTCCCTCGAAGTCAGGGGTGGTCCCCAGCCCCAGCCCACATGGCCAGGGGGTCAGGGATGGGGATGGGAGCTGGAGTCAAGCGACACCTGGGAGGCCACAGGTTAGTCGCCTCCTAAGCCCCACCCAACTTTTCTTGCAAGATCAGGCAGTTTGTTGGGCAGAAGAAGAAGAAGAAGAAGAAGGAAGACGGCTCCCGACTCTGTCCTCCCCCTCCCTGGGCAACGGCCATGTTGACTTGTGGGGTTGTTGGAGTCCAGCCCCTTCCGGAGGGCACCCCACCAGCTACCCCAGTCCTATGGGGGTCTGACCCGTGAGGGGGGCCTCCTCTGCCCTTATCCTGACCTGCGTGATACATGTGTGATACCGGGCAAAGTTTGAGGTGTTACAAATAGGATGCAAGGACCAATTTGCAATATTGCCTTACCTCATCTGGGCTCACGCAACTGCTTTGATCTGCACTAGTTCTGCATTCATAAGAAATCACTCTTTTAGTGTGGCAGCACCCAGACTTTGGAACTCCCTGCCTCTTGACACCATCCATGCGCCTTCCCTGTACTGCTTCTGCTAAAAACATTCTAGTTAGGCAAGCCTGCCTATGTAGGGATGCTGACATGTGCCTTAACCTGGTTTTTTTAGCTTATTGTTGATCTTAATGTTTTTTGCATGTTTTAAATAATTGCTTTTAACTGTTATTTACTGCTAATTTTACTGTTTTATTTTTTTTAAAAAAAACTGCTTTGAGTTTTGTTTTGTTCTTAAACCAAGTGGTGTGTAAGATTTGTAAAATAAATTAATAATTATCCCGGTGCTGCTGTGAACATCGCCTGCCTGAAACCCCAGAGAGCTGCTGCCAGTCAGTGTAGGCAGAACTAGTCTATATGGACCAATTATCTGATGCAATCTAAGGCAGCTTCCTACATTCCTATTTCAACCTTTTACTCAGAACCATGAGGACTAGAATCCTCTTTTCCAAGTAGGGCTGGCAATGTCCCTTCTCTGAAACCCTGGAGAGCTGCTGCCAGCCCGGGTTGGGATCCTATCCTCTTGGGGCAGGCATCCCCAAACCTGCTGGCACTCCTGCTGTTTTGGGACTACAATTCCCATCATCCCTGGTCCCAAAACAGCTGGAGGGCTGAGTTCAGGGATGCCTGTCTTGGGGCCACAAGACTTACGTTGTCGTTGGCCGGCTCATCCTCCATTGCCGCTTGGATGCTGTAGGCCAGGAAGCAGAGAATGGCCCCGATCCACAGCAGGATGGAAAACCCCCCGAAGAGCTGGCGGCAGAACTTGACCCACTCTGGTGTGGTTGGAGGAGGGGTCAAGGCATTGGGGCCGTCCTTGGCCAGGATCTCTGCTGCCCGCGTGTTGGTCAGGCCCTGGCATGGAAGGAGACAGAGAAAGGAAAAAAGAGAGGGCATATTAACCTGTGTGGTGGAATCAGGGGGAGGCCTAGGGCCACATTCCCTCGTAGGCAACTTCTTGGGGGCCAATGGCTGCAGCTGTTGACTTTCCAACCATGCAAAATTCAGAGGTTTCTCCAAAGACACAAAATGTCTCCATTCTACAAGCAAGCAAGAAGCATCGACTGCATAAACACTTAAA
The DNA here is from genome assembly GCF_964106645.2 of Podarcis pityusensis. Lineage (NCBI taxonomy): Eukaryota > Metazoa > Chordata > Lepidosauria > Squamata > Lacertidae > Podarcis > Podarcis pityusensis. The sequence continues at coordinate 698,460 of NC_138041.1, read as the reverse complement.
GCAAATTGTTCCCCTCACCCCAGAATCCTGGGAATTGTAGTTCTGTGAGAGGGCAAACTACTGTATATTTCCCAGGATTCTTTAGGGCATTCATGCGTTTTACGGAGGATAAGACTTCACAGAGGAGACTAAGGTTACCAGACGTCCCCGTTTCCTGGGGACAGTCCCCGGATTTACAAATCAATCCCCATACAAAATGCTATCATTCCTATTGAAGTTGAAAAGTGTCCCAGTAGGACTACAAGAAGCTTTGTAAGGAGAAATTTACGAAGCATTGCAAAGTAGAGAAAGAAGAGAGATATTAGTTATGAGTTAAACGTAATTGTGGAAGTAAGAAATGTATATTTAGTGAATAGATTGGAAAATTTTCAGATGTGATTGGTGGAAGCAAAAAAAAAAAAAAAGATGGTATAGATATGAAAGTATGTTTAATTACTGTTGAAAATGATATGTTGAAAAACTAAGAAAAAATTATGTGTATTTAAAAAAAGAAGTTGAAATGTGTCCCCAGATTCCTTGAAAAAAATCTGGTAGGCTAGTAGCCAAAATGGTGCCAGCAATGCTTATGAATATTAGTTGCTGGAAATTGCAGAAGAGGAGAGTGCAGAATGCTAGACTAGGTGTGCCCCCTTTGACCTGAACTGGGCTTTTCTTATGTCCTTATGGAGCCTCCAGCTCCAGGGCCAGTCTACCTCGATCCCTAAGTTCTTGGGCATATTGAGCCACCGGACATGGGTGCGAAATCAGCCCCAGTCAGAAGGCCGGCATATAACACCCCCCCATGGGATAAATGAAAGCCAGGATGCCTTGATACCCACTCACCCCCCCTCCCCATGCAGAAACACAAGAGTCACAAAAAGAGGGTACAAGGCAAAGAGGAGCAGCAAATGTCCCCAGCGGACTCACCCGGGACAGATCCACTTGGTACTTCCTGCTGATTTCGTCCAGCGACAGCTTGTGGTCATCCTGGCAAGGAGAGAGAGAAGAAGGACAGGACAAGGGGGGGCAGTGAAAGGCTGTTAGTCACAGGGGGCAGAAGAGCTGAACGTCCTCGGAAAAAGAACAGGATCCGGGAAACCGAGGAGAGACATTCCTTCTCGCTGTCAGCGCACAAAGCATCTTTCTCCTCCTGGCTGCTCTTGTGAGAAGGAGACGGACACACACAGAGAGAGGGAGTCCTTGGGCCGACCACCCTCCATGTCCCCCCACCCTCCATCACTTTGCCCCCTCATCACAGCAGGGACAGGGGTGGCTTCTTCCGGCTTGCGGTGGTCAATCTTAGTTCTCTCAGAGTTGTTTGTGGTGCTATTCCTACTCCAAGTAGACCTACTGAAGTTAGCAGGCATGACTAACTTGCTTTCATCCATTTCATATACTGAGTCTATACTGAGCAGGACTTAGCTGGAGGAAAAAAACCCTGTTCTTTATTATTATTATTATTATTGCAATATTAATTTCAGTTCTGCAGCAGTTTTGAGAGAGAGGTTTTTTAAATCCTTAGCATTTTAGTACAAATTTCTCTTTCATGTACAGTATTTTTGTGTTATGGAATTTTAAGGTGCATATTTTTTGCAAGCCATTTCCCCCAAATTTAATGTCTGCTGTTTTCACTAGTATATATATATATTTATTCCCCACCCCCACCCCAGCATGCTTTCCCCCAATATATGAATTTTTGCACACTGGTTCGTTTTGTAGGAAAGTGCATTGCAAAATTCGGATAAGTGTGAATTTTGAAAGACAGTTGTGTTTTGCTTCGCATATTGGTTGAGAAGTGCAAATAAGGTCATTCCTCGTTAAAATGCAAGTGAAAATTCATTTCTCTCCCGCCTACTGCTGTGGGCCCTGACAGATCCCTGAGCATGGAGCCTTATCGCGGAGGATAATAAGGCGACCAAATACAATATCTTCTCCCTCCACTGTCAGAAAAACACCTGTGGCGAGTGCTGCTTTCACACTCAGGTCCTGCTTGGAGGCTTCCCATTGGTTGGCCGTTGTGAGAAGAGGAGGCTGGACTAGATGACTCCCCCCTTTGGCCTGATCCAGCATGTTCTTCTTCTGTTCTTATGGAGCCTCCAGCTCCAGTGGCAGTCTATCTGGACCCCTAGTTCCTTAGGGGTACTTGGCCACTGTGGGGAGTCTGGACTAGAGGGGCCACTGACCAGTCTTTATGCCTTGACCCCAGCGCTCCCCCAAACAGCCACCCCGCCAGCGCTTTGACTTACCAAATTCACTTCCTTCTTCAACTCATCCAGCTCTTTCTCCTTCTGCTTCTTCTTCCCTCCTCCATTCTCAGCCGTCGCCCCCGGCAGGGCAGACTCTCGTCCCGCCTGAGGGGGCAGAGATGGCATTAGCAGCCCCAGCGGGCAAGAGGGAAAAGGCACCACCAGGCAGACCCAGAGCACTCTCAGACAAGGACGGGCGAATCTGTCGGTTTCGTGACCCTCCATGTACAATAAATAAATAAATGTATGTATGGGATGTGTGTGAAATCCCACATGAGTTTGCTGCTTCTGTAGCATTGCATTCCCAGGAACAAAAAACCAGTTGCTAAAACCCCAAACTTCTCGTCATTTCCACCAGATCCCATCCAAGCTGCTTGCAAAGCTGGGAGATCTGGGGATACCTGGTGGGTTTACACTCAGAGTTTTCCTTCTCCTAGAGGGGTTCCCTTTCCAGGTGTGTGAGGCCCGTCTCTCCATCACTTCCCTCTACAGCACACGCAGAAGCCACCTTCTTGACCACTGGACACCCTCTTGGTCTTGTCCACTCAATGCGCTAGAGCATGGGTAGGCAAACTAAGGCCACAGTCCAGAAATCAGCATGTTTTTACATGAGTAGAATGTGTGCTTTTATTTAAAACGCATCTCTGGGCATAGGAATTCGTTCATTTTTTCTCTCTAAAAGATAGTCCGGCCAGTGGACCGGCCCCCTGCTGAAAAAGTTTGCTGACCCCTGTGCTAGAGCCTGTCTTCTCCTGCAGGGGAAGTCCCTAAATCACAGAAGGTTAGAGACCCATTGGCTGCCCTCACCTGGTTTAGCCAGCCAGTTGAAGCCGTTCCCGGGCCGTGGCTGCTCTTACATGCTGACAGTTTCTCTGAGCTTCAATTGAGAGCTGTGTGCGGGGGGGGGGGGCAAAGGTGGACGAACGACCCCAGAAGGAGCATGAAGTGCTACCCCTCCCCTAACATGCCATATACCCCAAGTTAAGGTGCTCCTGTTAGTATACAAGGACCGGTTTCCCTGCGAGATCACCTGATTGGGGAGTGTGTAATCTGTGGCTGTTTCAGAGACCATTACGCTGTGGCCCTATATACAGGCTTTAAAGGTAAAGGTAAAGGGACCCCTGATCATGAGGTCCAGTCGTAGATGACTCTGGGGTTGCGGCGCTCATCTCGCTTTACTGGCCGGGGGAGCCGGCGTACGGCTTCCGGGTCATGTGGCCAGCAGGACTAAGCCACTTCTGGCGAACCAGAGCAGCGCACGGAAACGCCGTTTACCTTCCCGCCGGAGTGGTACCTATTGATCTACTTGCACTTTGAGGTGCTTTCGAACTGCTAGGTTGGCAGGAGCAGGGACCGAGCAACGGGAGCTCACCCCGTTATTGCAGGGATTCGAACCACCGACCTTCTGATCAGCAAGTCCTAGGCTCTGTGGTTTAACCCACAGCGCCACCCACGTCCCTTTTATATACAGGCTTGACCTGGGAGGAAGCGCCATGACTGGACATAGTAGGGCTTACTTCTGAGTAGACATGCATAAGCTTGTGCCATTATTACCCCATCCATGACTGCTTCAATGGGCGGAACTGGCACTGCTCCTGGGGCCACATCATATCTGTTCTGAATTTGTAAGAACTCAATTGCTTAGTGTGGCAGCAGCTAAACTTTGGAACTCCCTGCCTGTTGACATCCAGCAGGAGCCTTCGTCATACTCTTTTCAGCTCAAAACACTCTTGTTTAGACAAGCCTTGTTTGAGAGCTGATGCAAGTTTCAATCTGTTTTTAGTCTATTTTAATAATAATAATAATTTATTATTTGTACCCCACCCATCTGGCTGGGTTTCCCCAGCCACTCTGGGCAGCTTCCAACAAAAGATTAAAAATACATTAAAACATCATTCATTAAAAACTTCCCTGAAGCCTTCAGATGTCTTCTAAATGTCATGTAGTTGTTTATCCCCTTGACATCTGGTGGGAGGGCGTTCCACAGGGCAGGTGCCACCACCAAGAAGACCCTCTGCCTCGTTCCCTGTAACCTCACTTCTCGCAGGGAGGAAACTGCCAGAAGGCTCTCGGATCTGAACCTCAGTGGGGGTCGAGATGCTCCTTCAGATATACTGGACCGAGGCTGTTTAGGGCTTTCAAGGTCAGCACCAACACTTTGAATTGTGCTCAGATACATACTGGGAGCCAATGTAGGTCTTTCAAGACCGGTGTTATATGGTACCGCGGCCGCTCCCAGTCACCAGTCTAGCTGCCACATTCTGGATTAGTTGTAGTTTCCGGGTCACCTTCCAAGGTAGCCCCACATAGAGCACATTGCAGGGGTCCAAGCGGGAGATAACTAGAGCATGCACCACTCTGGCAAGACAAACATTGTTTTAATGTTTTGAAGTCTTGAATTATCACCTTGTTGATAACGTAATTGTTTTCTTTTCTTCTTTTGTTAGCCTTTTGGGGACATTTTTAAACAAGCAAGTGGTGGATAGATTTTATGAAATAAATAAAAGCATCGTGAACAAATCTGGGACATTTACAGCGGCTGCTGAGATATACAGGTCCTGAATGAAGACTCATTTGTGATCCCGGCATTTCAGGGAGTTAGAAGAGACGACCGCGGGGGTCCCTTGCAACTCCATGAGTCTCATTTTCAGCAAAACAGCAGGCAACGACCTTCCTTCTAGAGCCCTGAGTGCGCATTGAGCAGTGGCCTCACAGCAAAGCAGCCTTTGCCAAACATCCCAGGCCGTGAATGGCCTGACGCAAAAGCTTTGATGTCTTCCTCCTCCTCCATCACCACCATCACTGAGCTACTGATCCTATTTGGCCAGCCCTGGACAGAGTGCCAGGGGAAGCTATTATTGTCACGGCATTTCCGGACTGAGGGGACGCAGGAAGTACAGGAGGCCAAATGTTTCTTTCCCCACCTCAGCAAAACTCTTGAGATTTGGACGTACCAGGAAGGTGGCCAACACAGCTGGTTGTTCGCTTGTATAGAATAAGTTTGTGGGAGGTGGAAGCAGAGCTTTCGATTTCTCCCAGAAAGGAGACCAGGCATCGCTCATTCTGCCAACCCAAAGGATCTGTGCTTCCAGCATCAGTAAAAATAGGAACAGGCAAATCTGCAGGTTTGAGTTTCTCAGTTTCTCACTTTTCTGTCTTCAGCTGTTTACGTTTCTGCATCAAAATGCAACTCTCCCCCACCCTTACCTTTTTTAAGAGTCCTCACGAAAATCCATCAACACTTAAGGCAAATTTCTCCTAGATTGCACATGCCTATTTGCAATTTTGCCTAACATACGCATTTTTGCAAAGCAATTTTCCAGAATAGCTTTTCATATGTTATTTTCAATAATGAATGCATTTTGGGGCACTCTTTAGCCAAATACATGCATTTTTTCCCTGCCTTTGGGCTGGAGGAGCACCCTGCAAAGTATTGTCATATCCCGTGAGACGCGTGGCTGAGTGGGGATTCGAATTCTGGTCTCACCCCGGTCCAAGTCCTCATTTAATCCTCATAGCAACAGCCCTGTGAGGGATGCTAGGCTGAGAGGCCGTGACTGGCCAAAGGCCACCCAGGGAGCTTCATGACCAAGTGGTAATTTGAACCCAGGTCCTTGCAGTTTGACGCTCTAACCATTATGCCACCCTGACTCTCGGACCTCTCTTCCTGCCCTGCGCCACCATCACTCACTGCTGGGGCCTGACCGGGAAAGGGGACGGGATGCCAGCCACACCATTCCACAACACTGAAAGAGGAGAGCAATGTCATTAGCACTCGGGGCATGTCTTGGCGCAGCCAGGGACCCTGGAGAGCGAGAGAAAAGGCTGGGAGAGAGCGAAACCACTCCTGTTCCAAGTCTTGCCTATTCAGGCCTCCGGGGCTTTTCAAGAGGCAGAAAGACCCCTCTGTTCCGCCTGCTTGGGCATTCAGTGCCCAGGGAGACATCTTCTCTCTCCTCCGCCGGGCTCTGGGCTTGGCACGCCTCTCCTCTGGGCCCCCGGAGACAGGGAGAAAGGGTGTTTTCCCCATCCTGGCCCAAAAGGAGGGAGAGAAAGAATTGGGCCAGGCAGGAACTCCCTGAGCGAAGTCCTTCCCTCGGCTGAGGTGAGGTGGGACAACTGCGTGGCGGATCAAATGGCACAAAACAATGCAGGGAATGATGGAGCGAGGAAGGGCTGTGGCGTTTGGGGATTTCTGCTTCAGGGGAAACAGCCAGGGAGAGGTGAGATGGTAGAAGTTTATAGAACGATGGAGAAAGTGGATAGAGGAATGTTTGCGCCCCTCTGTCCTAACGCTAGAACTCATGGGCATCCCGTGAAGCTGTACGTTGGAAAATCCAGGGCAGAGAAAAGCAATGGCTTCTTCATGCGGGGCAGAGTTGAACTGTGGAACTCCTTGCCACATGAGGCAGCTATGGCCACCAAGCTGGATGGCTTTAAAAGAGGACTGGGGGAATTCACGCTTCTGAATATCAATCGTTGGGGACACAGTGCAGAATGAGAGATGGCTTTAAGGGAAAACTGGGCTGGGTCCAACCCCCATTTGGTGCAACCCCCTGCAGTGCAAAGCTGGTATCTAGGTAGCTTTTGGGGGGTTGTGGTGGACGAAGCAAAGTGGTTGTTTCTCCCTGAGAAAAGGCCAGGCATTGCTCATTTCCACGCCCCAGGAGGCCTGTGCTTTCAGCACCTGCCCTTTGATCAGTAAAAACTATAGGAATGGACAAATATCGTCGTCATCATCATCATCAATAAGTTTATTGAAATAGCCAAAGGCCACGGCAGTTTCATAACAGTTTGTGGAACTACAGGGTGGACAAATGTGCTGCTGCTGTTTTCTCATTTTCCCAAGTTCTGTCCTCCACATTTGCACACCGGCTTTTGCTTTCGTTTGCAAAGGTTGCCAGGAATGGCAGCTCTGCGCCCGGCGAAGCCGCATTTCCCAGCACATTTCAATGGATGTGCTTTGAGCGCATGGTGTGAGGACCTGCTCACAATGCCCCCGTTTTGCATGGAGAAGCCGACGGTCAGCCCAGGCCCCCGGCCATTCCTCCTGCTGCGAGGCCAGGCCTTGTCATTCCAAAGCCCCAGGTCCTATATATACACATTTTCAACTATTTTTAAACGAGGGAAAATGCATCAGGGGTCAAGTGATTAGGAAGTCGATTCCCACCTCCCTCGAATAGAGGTCAGCATGGTAACCAGGGGGCCAGCTGTGCAAAAGGTGCTGGAGCTGGGGACCCCACAGTGAGGATTGGGGTTCCCCCATCTCCCCCCCCCATGGCCACACAGCACCCTGTTCCCAGGTCTCTCTGTAACACGACCCCTGGCAAACAAGAGTTGTTATTGGCAACGGGGGAACTTTTCCGTGAGCGTTGCGATGAGGTCCTCTTTTTATTTTCTGCTCCTGAATAAACATCTGCATCTCCTGGGCCCGGTTCTTGCGATCCCAAAAGGTCCCAGCGAGGGGTTGGGCCCAGTCCAACGATGTCGGGAACCCCTCTCCCACTGCCTGTGTGACGAGACCGTTTGATTTTGGAAAGGCTCCACTGACAGAACCTCTCAGGCCAGGGACCGAAAGAGGCTTGGTTTTGGAACACAAACATGGGAAAGTGGGAAGCAGTTTAATCCACGTTGGACACTTGGTCTCTCTAGCTCAGGACTGACCACACGGACGGGCACTGGGCCTCCAGGGTCTCAGAACTTCTTCATGAAGCGCATCGTTAAACTATGGAACTCCCTGCCACAGGAGGCGACAATGACCATCAACTTGAATGGCTTTAAAAGTGGATTGTATACACTCCAACATGTCACCAATGAAAATAGGGGCATCCTATTCCATTATTATTATTGTATTATTATTATTATTATTATTATTATTATTATTATCATCATCATCATCATCATCATCATCTCTTCCATTTGATTGGGTTGCCCCAGCCACTCTGGGTGGCTTCCAGTATACATAAAAACTTAAACGTTTAAAAACTTCCTTATACAGGGCTGCCTTCAGATTTCTTCTAAAAGTTGTGTTGTTATTTATTTCCGTGGCTCGGGGTTTCCACAACCCCAACATTTCTGCAACTGAAACAGGGATGTCCTAAGGAAAAGTGGGACATTCTGGGATCAAATCAGAAACCAAGACAGCTTCTGTCAATCTGGAAACATCCCTGGGAAATAGGGACACTCAGAAGGTCTGCAAATCAGAACCACTGCTTGATGAACAGCTGACTGTTTTCTGATCCCAATCCAGACCTTTGTTTTATTTCACAGGAATCATATACCTCCTGCTTGCGGCAAAGCCTCAGAGATGTTGGAGCAAACTTTGTGCAAAGAAAGGCAGGGGCAAACCCTCAATAGGCGGGTTATGGGGAACAAGCCCTGAGAAATCTTTGGCAACAGGGGTCCAGTTTGCTCACACAGCCTGGCCCTGGCTGCACCCCGCTTTGTGGCAAAAGGGTGCGTGGAAATGGGACAGGGGGCAATCACAGAATCCTAGGCGTGCAAAGTTGGAAGGGATCCTAAGGGTCATCCAGCCCAACCCCCCACAGGAATCACAGCTCATGTTTCATTCCACTGAATGTAGGGGGCAGAAATCAGCCTCTGTCTCTTCCTTTTTCTTTTTCTTTTTCTTCCCCCCCCCCAAAAAAATTATTTTACTGAGGTTCATTAAAGATACATGTCAAGAAGTACAATTAACACAAAGAAAAAAAAATAAACTGAATAAAATGCAAGCTATTCACTATTCACTATTCAGGTGGCCAGCCCAGGGCGTAGCTATGCAGCAGAAAGAAAAAAAGAGGTTAATTGCACTGGAGAAATACCTCCAATCAGCCAAGTATGGTGTGTATGATCAATAAAGCTTTAATCTCTCTCAATCAACACCCACTGCTCTAATTACCCAAATCTGACCATCAATAAAGACTGGCACATTCATATTGCTTTGGTTGTTTTGATTTTTTTCTTCCTCATGAGACTTCACATAGGAAAAAGCAAGTAGCATAAAAGAACTATTCAGAATAATGAAGAAAGCCAGAGCCTCTGTCTCTTCCAATCCTCTCTGTATCTTTCCGGCTTCCACTGCATAAAAAACAACAACCTTGCAGTGGCCCCCAAATCCCTGAGCTCGAGCCCCCATTCTGGGAGGGCTGGTGCCTAGTGACTGACAGGAGCTGGGGGGCCTCCTGCCACCCCTCTCTGCCCTGGTGGCTTCTCATGAAGTGGCAGGAGATGGTGTATTGTTTCAAGTTTCTAGACCCTAAGGTTGCGCCGGAAAACCTACAATTCAGAATCCAAACAAAAACTATCTTCTTTCTCCGGTTGAGGTTTTGAAAGGTTGTGGGATCTACCCTGCATGGCTCGATTCTAAATGAAGACGCTGAATGGGATCCAGACCGACTAATCCACCCCCTGGCTTGTACCGGACACGGATTCAGATCTTCCCACGGCGACAAGATCTTGTTTAATTAGGAGAGGATTAAAAGTGAATGACGACAAACGCTCCTGGAAGATGACGGAGAGTGACCGCGCAGCGATGTTTCACCATCTGCCTTTCCGACAAAGAACACAGGATCATAGTCATGTGCACTGATAGGAACCCCGGGAGTTCTGCGCTGAATTATACATCTGAAAATGAACCCCAGGAGTCCCAGCTGCGCTAGATCACAGGTGAATCCTCAGCGGCGTCCCAAACATCTGGGTCAACAAATGCTAACACCCCTTTCTCTTTCCTTTGCGGGTGAGAACCATGACTGTGGGAAAAGCGATCTATAGCGAAGGCAGATGCGTGCCTTTTCTTTTATCTGTTTTGTGGGTGCAGAGAAGGGAGCATTTCCCCCAACCACCAAATTGCACCAAACGTTGCATCAGGGAGGAGAGAAACTCAGCAAACAGTTCTGTGGAAGCTGGAAGCTGGCAGTCACATTTCCCAAGGAATTATCAACAGTCTAAAAGGAAGAAACCCCAACAGACGCTTTTGTCTTACAGAATATTATGTTTAAATATGCCTTTCTACCGAATGTGAGAAACCAGCACATCCTGTGACATGAATGTAACAACAAACTTTGTTCTCCTGCACCTCTCTCTGCCACCCTGCAAAATCTGACAGCGAAATACTTTTTCTGACAGCTGGGGTGGCAGATTTTGCCAGCTGCCGCCGCCACCGGCCACGAGGTTCTCCCTAGAGGCTCAAAGCGAAGGCCACACTTTGTAGGCGCAAGAACAACAGCACAGACCTCCTGGCCAGGGGCGAGGAAAAAAAACTTTTCCGAACTCAAAGCAGGAGCCCAAACACCCCTCTCCTCAAAGTACGACAGACAGAGGGCAGCAGAAAGCAGCACGCTGGACTCTGGTGAATTTCAGCACCATGACATTTACAGCCCTGCTCCTCCGCTCAAAGCAACAAGACGCCCAAGGCCAGTCTATGTGAGCTAAAATTATTAAATGCAACCCGTGGACCCGATCCTGCACTCCCCTCTCTGCCAAAGCGGACCACGCCCAGAGAGGACCGCAATCTGCCCAGCCCAGCCACGGCCTGTGGGGCTAATCTGCCTTCAAAGGTGGGTGGGAGATATGGAAACGGTTCTTTGGGACCAAACGCACCTTCTGATCTTCCAGAGAAGGCTGCGCAAACACGCTCCGATCTCCTTCCTCCGACTCTTGCTTTTTCTCTGTCTGTGGACCCTTCCTCCTTGCGCGCCACAAAACCCCACAAGGCACTCACCCACACCCTGGCCTTCTCAGGGATCCCTGCAGGTGCCCCCCATTACTTTCCCTTTGCAGTACTTGTTTGCACCCCTGAAGGCCCACTTCTCTCTCTCTCACCCCCAGAGATGGCCTTTGGGGGCCCCAGAAGCAGCGGTACTTACCCCTTTCCCCATATCTGCTGGTGCAGGAGACGGAGGGGACAGGAGCAAAGGGGGTGGGGAGGGGGAGACGACAACAACAACAACAAAAGGGGTGGGGGTAGCCTATAGGGAGCACATGTAGGAGATATACATTCAGAGGGGTGGGCCCTTCCTGTCTTTAAATAGACGGCTCGGTTCCTCCGCTCCTTCTCTGGACAGAGCCACTTGTTGAAACTGGATCTCCAGTTGAGAGGGGAGAAAGAGAGAGAGGGAGGGAGGGAAGCCCCTCCTCCCAGAAACCTCCCTCTTTTCCCTCCTGCTTTCCCCAGCTCTCCTGCCCCATAGACCCAGCCTCCTTTTGCAGAGAAACCCCACCTCCCTTCCTCAGGCGGGAGGGCTCTCTGCCCACCAGCAGTTGCTTCTGCCAGGGGAGACTTGCCAAGCGGCACCCCCTGCCAGTCCCTTGGCCAAGGAGAAACTGGACAGCTGTGCAAAAAGTGCCCCTCTATTTCTTTCCCCCTTGCGCTGGGGAGCTGTGAGAGGCGTATCTCCAAGGCAGGTGACCCATGCCAACTTTCTGGGTCCCTGCCACACCTGTCCTTTCCGCAGCTGCTGTTGCGAGGTGTGTGTCTGAACCCGCGTGCATGTCCAGCGTGCCAAGTGTCGTCCTGCACACACACACACACACACACACACACACCGAGAGGTTGGGGACCTTTCGCTAGCATTATAATGTGCCCTTTGTTATGACCACACGTTTGCCCTTATGCCCGCAAGAAGTTCTCATGCAAGAGGAATAAAGAAAGGTCAGTTTGTTACGTGAAGTGAATGAGACTGAGTGCAGTGGTACCTCGGTTTTTCGAACGTGATGTGTTCCGGAAGACCGTTCGAGTTCTGAAACGTTCGAAAACCGAAAACTCAATAGCTGACAGGATCTTGCACTTAGCCGGAGCTGCATGGCATGTTTGACTTGCGAGGCGCATTCGAAAACCGAAGCATTTACTTCTGGCGTTCTAAAACTGAGATGTTCGTCAACAGACTGTATCTTGATGCTGCTTCGGATGGCAAAGTTGGGATATAAGCAGGGCAGGAAATCTTCCAACACGAATCCGAACGCATGGCTTCAAGTTACAAGGAAGGAGATTCCGACTAAAACATCAGGAGGAACTTTCTGATGATAAGAGCTATTAGACAGTGGAACAGTCTCCCACAAGATGGTGGTAGACTCTCCTTCCTTGGAGGTTTTTAAGCAGAGGTCAGATGGCCATCTGTCCTGGAGGCTTCAGCTGAGATTCCTGCATTGCAGGGGGTTGGAATAGATGACCTGTGGAGGTCCCTTCCAACTCTGCAATTCTGATTCTATTACCTCAGAAGGTGGTGATTCAAGCACATCTTGATCAAAAGAGTAAAAGGATCCCCAGCTGTTCCCCAAAGCCTTCAGAAAGTGAGTGTGACAGTTTTGCCAAAGGTAAAGGGTAAAGGGACCCCTGACCGTTAGGTCCAGTCATGGCTGACTCTGGGTTTGCGGTGCTCATCTCGATTTATTGGCTGAGGGAGCTGGCGTACAGCTTCCGGGTCATGTGGCCAGCAGGACTAAGCCGCTTGGCGAACCAGAGCAGCGCACGGAAACGCCGTTTACCTTCCCGCCGGAGCGGTACCTATTTATCTACTTGCACTTGCTCTCGAACTGCTAGGTTGGCACGAGCAGGGACCGAGCAACGGGAGCTCACCCCGTCGTGGGGATTTGAACCGCCGACCTTCTGATTGGCAAGCCCTAGGCTCTGTGGTTTAATCCACAGCGCCACCCGCGTCCCTGTTTTGTCAAAGAGCCCACGCTAAAAGAAAAGCAAGAAAGGGAAACCTCCTGGCGCTTTTCTGCCGAAGACCATTTGCTGGCCAGGTCAGCTGTTGTGCGGTGCTGTGGGCAAGCTTCAGATGAACAGACGCAGCCTCACCTCATTGCACCAGCTGCTCCTGCCCAGGATTCCCTTAGCAGGAACTCTCCACATTTTCAGACGCAGGAATTATTAAAACGGCTGCACTGGTTGCTGGTTCATTTCGAGGCCCAATTCGAGGTGCTCACCTTTGTGTTTAAAAGTCCTCAACGACTCAGGCCCCAAACAGCTGAACACTTGGCGTGGTCAAAACTTGCTCTCACGTCAGACAATGACTTAAAAATGGAAGAAAACAGAAGTTAAGATTTTTTGGACGTGCATAAATGAAAATAATAAAATGGAACCAGGCAGGGGCAGCGGTTCTCAACCCGTGGGTCCCCAGATGTTGTTGGACTACAACTCCCATCATCCCCGAGCTCTGGCCTTGCTAGCCAGGGGTGATGGGAGTTGTAGTTCAACAACATCTGGGGACCCACAGGTGGAGAAAGGCTGGTGGAAGTCGAGGGATTCAAGTAATCCCACACTAAGAATTTAATATGAATGGTTAAAAACAACAACCAAAAACAGTAGTGTATGTGTGTGTTCTTTTTTAAAAAATTATTATTTCGTTCTTCTGGGGTTTTTTTTTCTCTTTCAGTGAACGTTGCATGGATCACTGTGGTAGAGTTGGAAGGGACCCACGGGGTCATCTAGTCCAACCCGCTGCAATGATGGCAGTGGCGATGTGGGCACCGGGTTGGGAAAGGCTGCTCGTCACATCCGTCCAACGACACACACAAACGTCTCCTGCTTCTCTTCCTCTCCCGTGTTGTGCACAGAGTTCTCCTCTCTAGTCCAGCCTTTCCCAACCCGGTGCCCACATCACCACTGCCATCATTGCAGCGGGTTGGACTAGATGACCCCGTGGGTCCCTTCCAACTCTACCACAGTTATCCATGCGACGGTCACTATGCTCATCTGTGAAACAACCCCTGGTTAAAACAAATCATGGTTTTAGTGTTGTGTGCCCACACAGCCGGTGCAAGGAAAAGCCCAGCAGGGCGCATGAGATGAGCCCGGTGTGTCTTCTGGTGAAGCTGTCAGAGAAGCCCTTTTTGAGGCACGAACGTGTCAAGGCCTCTTCCCCACAAGGCCGTGGCGAAAGATAAGCGCCATTAAAAGCTTCACACAGAGATAGCCTAATCCTCAAGGCAGTAATAGAATTCAGATGGATCGGCAATCTAGGACTCCAAAAGGAATTGATTAGGTTCAAAAACCAAGGACTGTGGCTCTGAGCGGGATGTGTGCGTCAGGAGGGAATCACGCTGCCTGGGTGATAAGGACCAAGCGATCAGTCAGAGGCCCCGGGGACAAGGAGCTTGCAAAAGGTTGAGGGAAGCGATTAGCTCTCTCCGGGATGATACAGATCCTTCCTCTTATCAATGGCAGCGAGAGGAGGTGGCGGAGAGGCATGTCAGAGGTATTTTGCCAGAGACGAGCGCAAGGCTGGAGCAAAAACTCCTGACACAAAAAAGCCCAGTCCTAATTCTGCCTGCAGCAGAAGCTTAGTCTACTTTGCACCTTCAAGGCAGACTTACCCCATTCACACTTCTCGCCACAATACCTGAACCGAAATGCAGCCGTCCATCAAGATTTGCGCTGCTCCGAATTTTGTAGTGTGGTTCTCTTGCCGATGAAGGTGTGCGAAAACGCACCCACCTGGGTAAAGCATGCCTATAAAGGCGTATATTATTGAAAACAACAGCCAGGAATGCGCTGTGTATTTGGGGAAATTGCTTTGCAAAAAGTATCCTAGGCAAAATTGTGTGTGAAGATGTGTCTGTTAAGGAGAAATTCATACTAAAATGCTGGTGAATTTTCACGAGGGTGTGAACAAAATATTTAGGCGTACTTTCCCTAAATATATGCAGCTACATTGGTTGGAGAACTGTATCTCAAAATTCAGAAAAATGCAAATTTCAAAGGAAGGCTGTGTTAAAGTTCACACGTTGGTTTGAGAAGAGCGAATGGGGGAGCTTCTCATTAAAAAATTAGGTGGTTTTTCCATTCACCTGGCGGTCCGGCTGAATTCTATGGGTTGTGCTCCATCCTCGTCCTACTCAGAGTAGACCCATTGAAGTTAATGGGCTTGGCTCACTTCGGTTCATTCGTTTCGATGTGTCTACAGTGGGTAGGATTTAATTCGTTATTGCTTTCATATCTCACCTACTCCAAGGAATGGCAAATGTGGGTCTCCCCTTCCTCACTTAATTCCCCCCACAACAGCCCCCCACAACAGCCTTGTGGGGTAGGCCAGGCAGAGAAGCCTGTCTTCAAAGTTCTGAACAGTCACCACATTGAAGAGGGAGATACATGACAAATCTGAAGGATCATGAATGGTGCAGGCTGTTTATGTTAGCCAGATTTAATACGTTTCCCTCGATGAGAGTGAGAGGAAGATATTTAGCTCTCCCAGAATCAGAGTGTCTCTGCAAATGTAGTAAACAGGAACCTGACACTTTGGAGCATATTTTCTTTTCTTGTGATTTTGGCATTTATGCCACAAGACAATTATTAGAGGCCTTACAGCTCAGTAGGCTGATTTCTACGCTACCAACGGTTCAGGACCCTGCTCTCGGACAGGAATGGTCAGATGACTTTAGTAGTGGCTGAATTTTTGAGTGCTGTCCATGGAGAAAGACTGGGCCATTATAAAGAGATTTAGTGGTTCTTCATTGATCGGTGATGTGGTAGTGTTGTATTATTTATGCAAATTAATTTCATCTGGAGTTAAAGAGCTGACTGGGAAAAACCTTGTTATGCTGAGCTCGTATTTCGCACAATTTGTATACGGTGGCTGTTTGATAATGTGTGGTTTGCTATGCCTAAGAAAGGATATGTGATGTTGATGATGAAGATGGAGCAAGCTTGTTTTCTGCTGCTCGGGAGGAGAGAACTCGAACCCAGGACTCAAATGTGGCAAGAAAGGAGATTCCAGCCAAACACCAGGAAGACGATGGCCTCTCCTTCTTTGGAGGCTTTTAAACAGAGCTGGGGGGCCACCTGCCAGAGATTCTTCAGCTGGGAGTGGAATAGATGACCCAGGGGGCTTCTTCCAAAACTTTAAGTCTTTGGTACCATAAATTTTTGACTGGCCCAATGTCACCCACTGAGACATGGCCGAGTGGGGATTTGAACCTTGGTCCCTCCTAGGTCCTTGCCTGTTACTGCTACACCACACTGCCTCAGCTGAATAAAACTCTCCATGTGGGGTGGAGGGGCAAAGCCTTGTCCTTTGGGTCCTGCTAATAGACCACAAGAACGGGGGGGGGGGGGGTTCTGGGGGGGAAGGGGGGTCCCTCAGGGATCCTGGACGCAGGCCATATTTCGGCAGGAGGCTAAGATCCGTAGCCAGAAGGAAAATTTGAGCACCCTGTGGGGCGGAGACGGTTTCTCATGCGAAGAAAAGGACGAGAGAATTTGGCCAAGGAAGTTTCCCCGGTCTTAATGAATTCTGATCCTCCCCTGCTGGCCCACAAGGAATTAAACTCCAGGGATTGCTGAATTATTTCTCCCTCAAATCTCTTTTTAATGTGTTTTCGGAGGGAAAGGAAAAACCTCCTGTAATGTGTTTCCCTCCAGGGCCACGGGGAAGGCTGAGATTTTCCATCCTTTGCACGGCGATCTCAGCGTGTACGTGCCGCTCCCTCGGTGTGTGGGTCGCTGGTGGGGTTTTGCCTCCCAAGTGCCCGAGATCCTCCGCCCTGCAACAAGACCAGGGAGGGCGTGTGGTCTAGTGGTTAGAGTGCCAAACTGGGAGCTGTGCATAATTAACCTGTGGAACTTGCTCCCGCAGGGATGGCCATGAACCCAGAAGCCTTTGAAAGAGGATGGGGCAAATTCACAGAGGAGGAAAAGCAGCTATTGGTTTGGCCACAAGAACTTAAGAATAGCCAGTGGAAAAAGAAGAAATCCAGCAGCAGGTTGTGGTAGGCATGATTATGATGTCTCCACCTCCATCGTTCTACCCGGACACTGAGGTCCAGCTCCGAGGGCCTTCTGGCGGTTCCCTGCCTGCAAGAAGCCAAGTTACAGGGAACCAGGTAGAGGGCCTTCTCGGTAGTGGCACCCGCCCTGTGGAACGCCCTCCCACCAGATGTCAAAGAGAAAAATAACTACCAAACTTTTAGAAGACATCTGAAGGCAGCCCTGTTTAGGGAAGCTTTTAATGTTTGATACATTATTGTATTTTAAGATTCTGTTGGAAGCTGCCCAGAGTGGCTGGGGAAACCCAGCCAGATGGGCATGGTATAAATAAATTATTATTATTATTATTATTATTATTATTATTGGCATTCACCTGGAGAGCTGCTGCCAGTCCGAGTGGGCTAGATGGGCAAAGGCCTGACTCTGAGAACGCCGGACTTCAAGAGAGGGCAGGCCTGACTCCCCAGCCCTCTTCACTGCCCCAAATGCCAGGCGGCCGTGAGCCTGGTGTCGCGAATTCGAAAGCAGCTGGAGGCCGAGAGGTGACAGATTTTTGCCAAAGGTCCCCGAGGTAAAATGGAGCGACCGGTTCTGCACAGAAACACTGAACGCACAGACCCTCGGGAGAAAGGCGAACATTAGCCGTGGCTCCTGTCTTGCAGCGGGTTGGACTAGATGACTTTTGGGGGTCCCATTCACCTCTCCAGTTCTACAGCTCGAAGAGGGACGAAAGCAAGCCGTGAGAGCTCTTTGCTTCTTGCCCGAGTTCCCCTCCCTGAGTCCTTGAACTGACCTTAGCGTGGGCAGCTTCCTCAGCCCCCGGGGTTTCGTAACTTAGGAAACCAAAACCTTGATCCTTGGCGCTTGTCCTTCCTTCCCTACATTCCCGGCCCAGAACAGCTCAGCAAAGAACGGCCACCGTGGCTCAGGAGGGAGAACACCTGCTTTGCATGCAGAACGTCCCCGGTTCAATCCCTGCTGGCTGCCGGTTGCAGGAGGGGAGACTTGAGTTCGGATGCCTTGCAGGTTTCGCTTTGGGGCATCCGGTTGGCCACTGTGAGAAGAAGACGCTGGGCTGGATGGGCCCCCTTGGGCCTAATCCAGCAGCCAGGCTCTTCTTACATGCCTATGGAGCCTCCAGGTCTAGAGGCAGTCTATCTTGATTCCTATTGTGATAGGAATTTTGAGGTCTTAGATATATGTTAAATGTTCATAAGTGTACCAACCAAGCACATACATAGATCAGCACAGGAAGACCGACCTGGAACCATTTTTGATTCCCAAACTGACCTCAATTATTTCTCTGCAAGGTCAAAGTGGGAAACCTCTCCGTTGTCTCTTTCCTCACAAATCCTGTCTTAAGGGCACATTTAAGATATGAATAGGGTGTGAGCTGTGACCTGGCTCAGGAACTAAGTATTTATCATTACAAAAGACTGGCCAGGCTTCCCAGGGTATCCAATCAAGAAAGCATTAACAGGTAACTTGCCAGACAGGAGGTAAACAAAGCACTCAGATTTCTGCTGTAGACCACCCTTTCTGTGATGTAGGTGTGATGTTTCTGGGGGTGGTCTTGGACTCCAAGGCGGGCAATTTTAAATGTCTATATAAGGGCGGACACACTTTGGTTCTGGGTCCTCCTCCTTCTCCTGCGTGTGAGGGGAGCACCCTGTTGCAACAGATCAATAAAGATCAGGCTTACGAGCTGCTTTGCTTCTCAATATTCTCTGGTTGGCCTCTGTTATTCTCTCCTACCAATAGGGAACCTATGTAAGGACTCTATATGGGCTCTTGCGTCCCCCATAAGGGAAAAAAGGGCAGATTTTTGTTTACAACACTAGGTTCTTGAGGGTGTTTGGCCACTGTGAGAACAGGATCCTGGGCCCCCTTTGGCCTGATCCTGCAGCCAGGCTCTCCTGAGGTTCTTCGCAAGGAGAAAATGCCCTGCTTCCATTTAGCTCCTGTACCAATTTGTGAACCTGCAAGGCCTTGGGAATATATTTCTTTTACTCCCTAAGAATGTAAGTAGAAGGCTCCATGGCAAAAGCCGTCTCTCTGAGCCTCACCCCACCAAAGCAGCTGATGTTTGGAGGTAGACTGCTTCTATCATGGAGGCTTTGTTTAGCTCCTGCGCCCTGCAGGTTGAACACAGACCTCTCCTGTTGCTCCAACCTCTCGCATCGCCCTTTGAAAGCCATTTGAGCCCGGTGCCATCGCCTGATCCTGCGGCAGGGAGTGCCTTCAGTTGGGTGGCCATCTGTCAGGGATACTTGAGTTGCGATTCCTGCATTGCAGCGGGTTGGACTAGATGACCCTTGGGGTCCCTTCCGACTCTACAACTCTTTGAATTATGCACTGAATCCCCTTGAACTATCGGAGGCCTTGCAAGCCTGTTTCTAAAGCTGGAGCAAAACTGATAAGGGAGAAGTGGGGGGAAGAGGAGGAGGCAGTCGGATATCTGAGGCCGCCACGAGGGATGCCGGCCACTTTTCAGACCGTGTCTTCCAAGGAGGCAGCTAAGCAAAAGCAGCGATGAGCCTGGGCCGGTCTCTCAAAGGTGCCAAGAGCCTCGTTTGGCTGTTTTCGCTGCAAAAAACCGACGGAACGTTTCGGTGCATCCTTTGCACAGGAAGTTGAAAATCTCTCCCGTACAAAATTCTGATTTTTCCTTCCATCTGTTGCCGCGAATCCCATCTGGGGAGAGCTCTGCTGCTGCCCTGCTTGCGGAGTTCCCGGAAAAGACATCTGGCTGGCCACACCAATAAGAGGAGGCAGGCCTGGGCAGGACCCCTTTGGCCCCACAAGAAATTCACGGAGGAGGAGCCCTCCTATCTACGGGACCGCCTCTCCTGGTCTGCCCCGCAGAGGACCTTAAGGTCCATGAATAGCCATAGTTTGGAGGTCCCGAGCCCTGAGAAAGTCAGACTATCCTCCACCAGGGCCAGGGCCTCCTCAGTGATGGCTCCAACCTGGTGGAATGCTCTGTCCCAGGGCCCTGCAGGATTTAACCTCCTTCTGCCGGGCCTGTAAGACAGAGCTATTCTGCCTGGCCTTTAATTTGAATTCAGCCTGATCTTTTATTCCCCTTCCTTCCCTCCCCCTCCCCTTTTATGAAGATCACCCGCTCTGAGACCCCACAGCTAATTCTCCCCTGGCCTCCTCGCTGGCCCAAGTAGGACCAATTCAGCCAGCTAGCCCTGGGGATAATCTAACTGATTTTTAAATTTTATTGTTATTCATGTTTTTATACTGTATTTTATGCTGCTTTTATAATTGTTTTACATTTGTTGTTAGCTGCCCCGAGCCTAGTTTTCTGATCCGGGAAGGGTGAGGTATAAATAAAAATGTATTATTTATTTATTTAAATCTGGCGACGGCTACTAATCAGAATGGCTCTGCTCTGCAGCAATGCTGGAAGGGGGGGGAGAAGGGGCCTCTTGTGCTCAGCTCCTGTTCTGGGTCTTCCCTTTGGGCCACCATGAGAAGAGAGTGGGACTCATTGGGCCTGATCCAGAAGCCAGGCTCTTCTTAGTTCCGATGGAGCCTCCAGGTCCAGGGGCAGTCTATCTCGATTCCTAGTGGCTCCCTGTGAGAAGAGGATGCTGGACTAGAGGGGCCCCTGGCCCGATCTGGCAGTCTCTTTTGATGCTCACCATCTTCTTTGGCCAGGATGTTGGGTCAATCTTAGCTGATAGTCAGCTTACGATCTTTAAAGGTTTTGACCTTTAAAGCCCTATGTGGCCTAGGACTCACGTCCCTTTGGGGCCGTCCCACGGAGGACCTTAAGGTCCACAAATAACAACACTTTGGAGGTCCTGAGCCTCAAGGTGGTTAGATTGGTCTCAACTAGGGCCAGGGCCTTTTCAGCACTGGCCCCGACTTGGTGGAACGCTCTGTCCCAAGAGACAAGGGCCCTGTGGGACTTGACATCTTTCCGCAGGGCCTGCAAGACAGAGCTGTTCCGCCTGGCCTTTGGTTTGGACTCAGTCTGACCCTTATGTTTCCCTCCCCTTACGGTCTTGATTTATCAGCTACTTTTAAAATGAGGCTGCATTTTAAATTGCATTTTAACCTGTATTTTAAATTGGGTCCCCCCCTCCTATTATGTTTTTACTGTAATTTTACTGGTGTTAGCCGCCCTGAGCCCGGCTCTGGCCAGTGAGGGCGGGGTATAAATAACATTTATTATTATTATTATTATTATTATTATTATTATTATTATTATCACAGTGGTACCTCAGGTTACATACGCTTCAGGTTACATATGCTTCAGGTTACACACTCCACTAACCCAGAAATATTACCTCGGGTTAAGAACTTTCCTTCAGGATAAGAACAGAAATCGTGCTCTGGCGGCACAGCAGCAGCGGGAGGCCCCATTAGCTAAAGTGGTGCTTCAGGTTAAGAACAGTTTCAGGTTAAGAACAGACCTTTGGAACGAATTCAGTACTTAACCCGAGGTACCACTGTATTATTAATCCTGGGCGCCTCTCAAGCTCGATCAGCCGGGCAGCCGGGATTCTTTCATTGCGTGGGGTTGGACTAGAGGACCTTTGGGGACTCCTGCCAGTTACACAATTCTGTGGTAGTAAATCCCGCTGGTCTGGCTCTGCTTGCATCCTTGGCGTGCTGCTGTCCCTCAGCGTCCTTGGGGCAGGGAGACCCCACACGCTCCCTCCCCCCTCCTCTTGGCCTCCGGTTGTGACACTGACGGAGCCAGGATGACCACGCCCTTCTTTTCCTAAAATTAGCCGTGGCAGATTCCCACGGGGAGTCTCTGTTTACATGTCCCCCGTCCGTTTTGCGGGTTGAGTCCGAGTGCCAGGCGGCGACGGACGGAGAGGGAGGCTGCGTAACGAACCACCAGGAACGAGGTCACAGGCCTGAGAACAATTGCTCGTGCCAATTATACGATTAATTATAACATAAGGAGAGCCCGGCTGCAGGATCAGGCCAAAGAAGGACCACCCAGTCCAGTATCCTGAACTCACAGCAGTCAAATGCCCCATCGACCCTCAGAATCTAGATAGACTGCCTCTGGACTGGGAGGTTCTATGTTTACCAGCTCCATCTGGTACGCAGGATGAGACCCTCCCTGCCCGCGGACTGTCTGGCCAGAGTGGTGCATGCTCTGGTTATCTCTCACTTGGACTACTGCAATGCGCTCTATGTGGGGCTACCTTTGAAGGTGACCCAGAAACTACAACTAATCCAGAATGTGGCAGCTAGACTGGGGACTGGGAGCGGCCACCGAGACCACATAACACCGGTCTTGAAAGACCTACACTGGCTCCCAGTACATTTCCGAGCGCAATTGAAAGTGTTGGTGCTGATCTTGAAAGCCCTAAACAGCCTCGGTCCAGTATCCCTGAAGGAGCATCTCCACCCCCATCGTTCTGCCCAGACATTGAGGTCCAGCTCTGAGGGTCTTCTGGCAGTTCCCTCCCTGCAAGAAGTGAGGTTACAGGGAACCAGGCAGAGGGCCTTCTTGGTGGTGGCTCCTGCCCCGTGGAACAACCTCCCATCAGATGTCAAGGAAATAAGCAGCTATCTTATCTTTAAAAGACATTGAAAGGCAGCCCTGTTTAGGGAAGCTTTTAATGTTTGATGTATTACAGTATTTTAATATTTTTTGGGAAGCTGCCCAGAGTGGCTGGGGAAGCCCAGCCAGATGGGCGGGGTACAAATAATAAATTATTATTATTATTATTAAAGCCCACTGGATCAGACCCAAGGGGGCCCATCATAGTCCAGTATCCAGGCTCCCACAAGCCTGATGGGGAGAGGTCAAAGGTCAAGATTTCAGTCTCCTTTTCTGCACAGACCCTCCAATTTGCAGGTAACTGTGTGTTCCTTCCACCCCACAGGAGACGCAGAGTTGGTGATGGGCTGTTGTTTTTGAGCAAAGCGCATGTCCACAAGCCGTTCTGAGTCTCTCCCCACATCTGCCCTGGGCTGCTTCCCCCGCAGAGATCCTGCAGGGACTTGGCCGGATCTTGGCCAGTCATGGAATAACCAGCTGACCATCCCAGCAAGGGCCGGAGATCCGCGGGAGTCCGGCCCTCCAGGGTTCCAGCTCCTTTCCTGCCCTGGCAGGAGACGCTGATCCTTCCTCTGCTTGAAGCAAGAATTGCAAAAAAGATATTTGCAGCGTCAGCAGGAGAGAGACGGCACGGATTGCAAAGGCCAGGTCCGCGTTGCGTAAAGGACTCCCCCTCCTTGGCCAAGGCTGCCCAGAGCCCAGTGGGGGCCAATTATTGCCGCAAAGAGGAATTCGAGGGCAGGCTGATGCAATCGGATGGCGCCTCCTGAGATCAAAGCCCATGGCGACCCCGGGGCAAGCGCACAATGCGCACTGGGGACACGGAGAGCCGCGTGGCGCAGGACATGGCGCTCTCGAGACAACATCCTCTGCGTGTTTGCCGGTCCCTGTTTCAACTCCACCTCAAGGAGTGCGTATGTGTGAGAGAGGCACATCGCACCGCTCAAATAAGTAAGCCAAGGCGTGTGTGCGCATGTTTCTATACGAGAGACGCCACATCTTCGCCATCCATCTAAAGCACATTTAAAGCTCATGACTTGATAAGAACATCAGGACCTCAGAAGAGCCTGTTGGATCAGCCCAGTGGCCCATCTGTTTCAGCCTCCTGCTCTCACCGTGGCAAACGCCCCAAAGAACCAAGTTCTGCAGATAGACTGCTTCGGTACCTGGAAGCTCCACCGTAACACCAGAGGAGCCCTGCAGCTGGGCCAGGCCAAAGGGGGCCCATCTTGTCCAGGGCCTTGTCCTTAAGCCCCTAAGAGCCCAGGAGTCTCGGTAGACTGGCCCTGGCCCTGGAGGCTCCATTGGAACATCAGAAGGTCTCAGCTGCTGGATCAGGCCCAAGGGGCCCTGACTAACTCAGCATCCTCTTCTCGCAGGGTCCAACCAAGACCTGCATCATCTCAGACGGTGGCAGGGCATCCCTCAAAACCCCTGAGAGCCCCACTTGCTCCTCTCGCCCTCGCAGGGTCTTCTAGCCATGCCAGCAGAAGAAACCAGGATCCCTCCCTTCTGCAAAGGGGCCGTGTTTCTCCTCTCACCCCAAAAAACCTGCAATGAAGGAAGCCTGGATACACAGCCCATCCACCGTCCTGTTCCCTGTTTCTTCTTGACCCACATTATAAATCCCAAGCTGTCCCTGGTTGTTGTTTTTTTTGGGGGGAGATGCTCTCTGCCTCAATTGTCATTCAGAGGAGGACTTGTTGGAACTGAATAACTGCATGGGGGGTGGGAAAAAGGGAGGAAGAACAAGGGGGGGGGGAAGAGAAAGGACCTAATTTCTGGCTGCCTCAGGGACACACAGAGAACGCTAAATGCCTCTTGCCAAAGTCCTTGAGCCGTGGAGAGAATCGAAAGAGGCCTGTGTGGAAAAGTAAAAAGACACACACACCCCCCTGTCTATGGACCCACAACTCTGGGCCCCCTTGCCAGGCACGGCGGAGGGAGTAAAACGCAGAGGAAGGGGTTCCCCTTCTCTCCCTGGAGTCACAGAATCATTGATTTGCAGCGGTGCAAGGTACACCCAGGGGTCATCTAGTCCATCCCCCCTGAAATGCAGGAATCGCACCTGAAAAATCCCTGGCAGGTGACCATCCCACTCTCTCCTTATAAACCTCCACTGAAAGTTGGGGTCGCTTGAGGACCTTTGAGGGCGTTGCACGGGGTTAGACTAGATGGCCTTTGGGGGTTCCTTCAGATCCTACTATCCTCAGATCTTTGTTGGAGGGCTTTACACAGAGGTTGAATGGCCATCGATAGCCTCCTCCATGAATTTGTCCAATTCTCTTTCAAATCCATCCACGTTGGTGGCCATCGCTGCCTCCTGTGGAAGAGAGTTCCACAGGTTAACCATGCACCACCTGAAGCAGTCCTTCCTTGTCTCTGTCCTGCATCTTTCAGCATTCAGCTCCCCTGGCTGCCCACCAGTCCTGGGAGAAACTCGTCTGCCCCTTTCTAGAGCAATTCTACGCACCTCTATCGTGTCGCCTCTCCCTTGCCTTTTCTCTCCGTGGAAAATTAGTTCTGGCTCTTCTTCACAGGCCTGCATTTTATTCCCCCTCTCTCTGAGTTGTGCGGGTTCAGTCCCCATGGAAACAGCCAGACCTCCTGGCAGCCCCAAAGGCAAGGAGCTGCCCCAGGAGGGAGAGGACGGGCTGGTCTTGGGAACAGAGGAGCCCTGGGAAGAGCCGGCCAAGGCATTAATCAGAGCTGCCAGCCTGCTTTCAGAACGGACACTGTCCTCAAACTCCGGAAAAACCTTGTACATTTTGCACTGAGCTTGAGGTTAGACTAAATCAGTGCTTACTAAACCTTTTCGCCCCCCGGCTTCCATAAACCCATTCCTATAAAAAGCAAGAATCAGAACAACGTTAGCAGGCAAGGAGACTTCAGGGGGTGGAAATGCCCACGACTTTGAAAAGCTGGCATCGCTTTTTTTGTTGAATTTATTAAGTGGTTTGTGCAATTCATGTGCAATGAATTGCTAACACTTTGACTTTTTCTTGTGTTATCCTCTTCCTTAGCGGGCTGTGCAAACCGCTATTCTGAATAATGCTTTAAAAACACAGCAACAGGGTAGTGGGCAGTGGGGGTGCGTTTATGGGAGCAAGGGGGAGCTGGTCCCCCAAAGTGTGGGAATCCCTGCTCTGGGAGGGGCCCCCCAACCTCTCACTGCCCAGAGATCGAGGTGCCCGTATTTATAGCCCAAATAAGACAGAGTTCCTCATTGTGTCTCAACTCTCTTCCAGATCTCCAGGAAGCAAAACAATGTTTGCATTCAGGGGGATATTTCTCTCTGGGAATGTGTGTGTGTGTGTGTGTGTGTGTGTGTGTGTGTGTGTGTGTGTTGCAGCGCTTGGAAGCAGTGGCTGGGTTTGGCGATGGGGGAAGAGGAAGAATAATGGGATTTTGCAATGGGGGGCTGGGGCAACTCACGGTTCTGTTCTCCATGGTGGAACTCTTGCTTCAATTGGGGCTTTTTGCTCCCTGGGATCTGGCACGGCTTCTTGCCAGGCTGGATCCTGCCTTTTTAATTTGGTCGGGGGCGGGGGGCGAGGGGCCGTCTCTGCAGCAGACCTGGAGATGCTATTGCACCAATGCAACCAGCAAAAGGCGACTAGGCCCATTTCAGTTTATCTCAGTTTCACGGGGTTTGGCTTGGTCTGCCCTATGTTCAGGACATACAGTGTATGACATATAAGTACTTAATTCGTTCCGGAGGTCCATTCTTAACCTGAAACTGTTCTTAACCTGAAGCACCACTTTAGCTAATGGGACCTCCTGCTGCTGCCGCACCACAGGAGTCTGATTTCTGTTCTTATCCTGAAGCAAAGTTCTTAACCTGAAGCACTATTTCTGGGTTAGCAGAGTGTGTAACCTGAAGCGTATGTAACCTGAAGCGTATGTAACCTGAGGTACCACTGTATCTGGAAATAGTGTTTGGGTGGAATATCCGAAAATCGGTTAAAATGTCTGGGAAAACCGCCCTCAAAAATCTCCAAAAAGCTCAACAACTTTTGTGCCGGATTTTCACTTTTTGAAATAGGGCAACCATAGGCTAGATGATTCTCCTTTTTGCCAACCTTTGGTTCTCCGCATTTGCACGCTTCAGCTTGCTTTAAAGTCCCTGTGAGCATTCATCCGCACTTTTGACTGTAAATTTACCCCAATATGCCAATTCCTGGGTTCTTGGGCACCCCTGGCCACTGTGAGAAGAGAAGGCTGGACTCGAGGACTTCTCTTTGGGCTCTTCTGGTGTCCTTGTGCAACCTCCAGCTCCAGAGGCAGTCTATCTCAGTACCTGGGTTCTTAGGGACATTTGGCCCCTGTGAGAGCAGGAGGCTGGGCTGGA
Source organism: Podarcis pityusensis (assembly GCF_964106645.2). Classification (NCBI taxonomy): domain Eukaryota; kingdom Metazoa; phylum Chordata; class Lepidosauria; order Squamata; family Lacertidae; genus Podarcis; species Podarcis pityusensis. The sequence continues at coordinate 671,638 of NC_138041.1, read as the reverse complement.
CGGGCGTTGGCCTGATCCAAGAGCAGCAGGGCTCTTCTTACCAATGATGAACAACGCCGATCGGAGAGCCTTCCCCAGCTGTGCAAATAAATCCAGGAAGCTGTGGTGAGATTGCCCAATCCATCTCTGGAAGGGGCCATGATAATCTGAGCAGAGGAAGATGTGCTCTGTGGGACGACCCAGCAGCCTCCAAAGAGCTCCGGGGTTGGAAAGATGTTGGAGCAGCTCTCTGGTGCAGCAGGCAATTCAGCAGCTGGGAGGGGCCTGTTGGGATGGCCCCCACCTCACCATGGGGAGGAGAGCCTCATGTTATCCCAGGTGGGGACCTGCCGGGCTCATCCTCGCATGACAGCCCCGCCAGGAACTTGGAAATGATAATAATAATACTAAATAAATACAAATAAACAGGACAAATCCACAGGCCTCCCCACAGCTGGGAAGGAAGCAGGAATGTGGCTTTGCTGCCAAAGGGTCACCATCTCTTAGCAGAGAAGGGAGGGGAGGGGAGGGGAGGCAGGAGAACAGCCCACGAGGAACAACCCCCCAAAACACGCAATCGGCGGATGCTGAGCTCTTGTGGTGCTTATAAGGGAGGCAACCCACAACATCCTGCTTCCTGTTATGCAAAAATAAAGGTAAAGGTAAAGGGACCCCTGACCATTTGGTCCAGTCATGGTCAACTCTGGGGTTGCTCATCTCGCTTTATAGGCCAAGGGAGCCGGTGTACAGCTTCCAGGTCATGTGGCCAGCATGACTAAGCCGCTTCTGGCGAAACAGAGCAGCACACGGAAACGCCGTTTACCTTCCCGCCGGAGTGGTACCTATTTATCTGCTTGCATTTTGATGTCCTTTCGAACTGCTAGGTGGGCAGGAGCAGGGACCAAGTAATGGGAGCTCACCCCGTTGCGGGGATTCGAACCACCGACCTTCTGATCGGCAAGCCCTAGGCTCTGTGGTTTAACCCACAGTGCCACCCGCGTCCCATTATGCAAAAATATGGAACCTTTAACACCTGTATTTCCGATTCAGTGTTCGCTAAGTTTCCTGCATCGATCTTATCCTTTTGTAACTGGCTGTGTAAAAGGTTTCCTTGCTCTTATTTATGTCTCCCACCTGCAACAGAGTTTTGCCAAAGAGGTCTTCTGGGGAATGCACCATATAGGGAGCCCTGCTAACAAGAAAGCTAGACTGGGGACTGGGAGCGGCCGCCGAGACCACATAACACCAGTCCTGAGAGATCTGCATTGGCTCCCAGTACATTTTCGAACACAATTCAAAGTGTTGGTGCTGACCTTGAAAGCCCTAAACGGCCTCAAAGGCCCAGTAGACCTGAAGGAGCGTCTCCACCCCCATCATTCAGCCCGGACACTGAGGTTCAGCACCGAGGGTCTTCTGGCGGTTCCCTCATTGCGAGAAGTGAGGTTACAGGGAACCAGAAGGCCTTCTCGGTGGTGGCGCCCGCCCTGTGGAACACCCTCCCTTCAGATGTCAAGGAAATAAACAACAATGTGACTTTTAGAAAACATCTGAAGGCAGCCCTGTACAGGGAAGTTTTTAATGCCTGATGTTTTATTGTATTTTTAATATTTTGTTGGAAGCCGTCCGGAGTGGCTGGGGAAAGATGGGTGGGGTATAAATAATAAAATATTATTATTATTAGGCGTTCGTTAACCTATGCAAAAACTGTTATTGACTCAAAAAATACAAGCATCTGTACTGCTGAAGACCTTTTTATTATTCTATACCTAGGTATTATTCTTGAAAATAAAAAATATATATAGAAAAAAGAGAGAAAGATGCTTTTTGATTCGGTGTGTGGCAGAGAAGGCACTGAGGTATTATTCTACCAGGCAGACAGTTTCCTGGGTCCTGTGATGTGGGGTGGGGTATGAATCAATTTAAGAAAGAACTTAACCTGGGGTGGATCTGAAAATGAGTTCCTCTGCCTTCCGTGCCAGTTAAAATATAAATTAGTGCATTTTTGCACACCAGCAATTCCCTGCAAATTTTAATGCTAAAATTCTGCCCCCAACTTGGATGGCTTTCAGAGGGTTGCACAAATTCGGGGGGGGGGGGAGGGCTATCGCTGGGTACCAGCCAGGAGGGCAGCAATTCCTCTGAATACCACTTGCTAGAAACCACAAGAGATGTGAGCACTCATGTGGGGCATCTGCTTGGCCACTGTGAGAACAGGATGCTGGACTAGCTGATGACCCCAAGGTCGCGGGTTCGATCCCCGTCTGGGACAGCTGCATATTCCTGCATTGCAGGAGGTTGGATGATCCTCAGGGATCAAGTCCAACTTGTATGATTCTTTGATTCAAATTATTCAAACTAGACGGGCCATTGGCCTGATGAAGCAGGCTCTTCTTTTGCCCTGAGGTAAAGGTCAAGGGACCCCTGACCATTAGGTCCAGTTGTGGCCGACTCTGGGGTTGCGGCACTCATCTCGCTTTACTGGCTGAGGGAGCCGGCGTACAGCTTCCGGGTCATGTGGCCAGCAGGACTAAGCCGCTTCTGGCAAAACCAGAGCAGCGCAATGAAACACCGTTTACCTTCCGGCCGGAGTGGTACCTATTTATCTACTTGCACTTTGACGTGCTTTCGAACTGCTGGGTTGGCAGGAGCAGGGACTGAGCAACGGGAGCTCACCCCGTCGCGGGGATTCGAACCGCCGACCTTCTGATCGGCAAGCCCAAGAGGCTCTGTGGTTTAACCCACGGCACCACCCGTGTCCCCTCTTTTCCCCTTATCCCTGTCCTTATCACTTTTGAGAAACTTCCAGGGGAGGAGAGCCCACTTTCCCAGGTTGTCCGTTCCCCCGTCGAACAGCTCTTACCCTCCGAAAGTTCTTCCTAATATTTAGCCAGAATCTCCTTTCCTGCAGCGCCTCCTTCCTCCTTCTCCTGCCCCACTTTCCTCCTGCCTCTCCCATTCCCCTTCAATCTCTGGGGCTGGGATGAGAGCGCCCTGCCATGGCCAGAGGGGGGACGCTTTTCCTGGGATGTGGAGTCCACATGGCTCCTCGCTCTCCTCACATGCTCTTCCCGGGTCTCAGATTCCAGCGCTGGCCTGCGTGGGCCCAGGAATGAGCTGGGTCTCTGTAAGGACACTGTCTTCCACGGATGGAGGCCTCAACATGCTCCCTGCTTCTCCAGATCTCCGGCCTCCTCCAGGCCGGCCCTGACGGGGGTGTTTCTTCCCTGCAGCACAAACAAGGTTGCGACAGAAACCGCCGGCTAAATTCCGACGGAGAGCAGGAAAGATACGAGTGGAAATATTAGCCAACTAAACGTAGTCGCATTTCCCTACCTGCCAAAAACGGTGGTCTTCTCGGGTCACTGTCCCGAGTTTCACAGGTGGATTTATCTGTGTTCCAAAGGTTATAAACCACTTGATTGTAAAGATAAAAGGGGGGGGGGGAGTTCCAATTAGAAGAATTCACAGTGATAAATTAAGACTGAATCGGAGAAGTGCTGGAATTGCAAGGAGGCTGAGGGTACGTTCTGTCCTATGTGGTAGACTTGGAAAATATGCGCAGCTTGCAGATTTAACTTATAGGATAAGAGAACAAGAAGAACATACATTTAAAGAAGATTGGAAAATGTTTATTGAATATATGGGGGAATTGAATACGTTGGCAGCATTAAGATAAATTCAACAGTGTAAATGAGTTTTGATGGTTGAAATAATGGAATACTTACTGAATGGTTTAGTTTTTGTAAAATATGCAGGGATTTATGGCATGCAAACTGAACCACGGAAAGAGAAGAAGGGGAGTTAAATGAATATTCTAAAAGGTAAAATAGAAAAACTTCCTCCCCCCCCCCAAAGGAGACCAGGGGGGCAAATACACCTACAATTTAAAAGCAAAACAGAGGCATTCTAAAACAGTTAAAATAGCCTAAAAACAGTCAAAAACATCTTTTAGAAATATGTTATGGTTTAAAACCAAAACCAGCCAGCATTATCTGGACTGAAATCCTGAGCTAGATGGGGTCTAAGGATCTGACTCAGCTTCTTTGCTCCTGCCTAAATCTGTCTGTCGGCCTCCATGAGGACTAGAGGCTGTGTATGTTTTTAGTGGCAGGACCATCGCTCAGTGACAGAGCGCTTGGCTTGCACACAGAAGTTTGCCAACACAACCCCTGGCATCTCCAGGTCAGGGTTAGGGCTGGGGAAAGACCCCCCTGGCCCAAACCCCAGAGAGCTTCATAGAATCGTAGAATTGTGTAGTTGGAAGGGACCCCGAGGGTCATCTAGTCCAACCCCCTGCAATGCAGGAATCTCAACCCAAAGAGCCATGACAGAGGACCAACTCTGCTGAAAACCGTCCAGCGGAATCTGCTGCCAGGCCAGGCTGGACCAGAGGGAGCCCAAGGGCCTGAATGGGAGTAAGGCTGTTTCCCGGGAGTTGCTGTCCAGTAATAATGGTTGAAATTAAAAGACGCCTGCTTCTTGGGAGAAAAGCCATGACAAACCTAGACAGCATCTTAAAAAGCCGAGACATCACCTTGCCGACAAAGGTCCGTATAGTAAAAGCTCTGGTTTTCCCAGTAGTGATGTATGGAAGCGAGAGCTGGACCATCAAGAAGGCTGATCGCCGAAGAATGGATGCTTTTGAATTCTGGTGCTGGAGGAGACTCTTGAGAGTCCCATGGACTGCAAGAAGATCAAACCTCTCCATTCTGAAGGAAATCAGCCCTAAGTGCTCACTGGAAGGACAGATCCTGAAGCTGAGGCTCCAAGACTTTGGCCACCTCCTGAGAAGAGAAGAATCCCTGAGAAAGACCCTGATGTTGGGAAAGATGTAGGGCGCAAGGAGAAGGGGACGGCGGAGGACGAGATGGTGGGACAGTGTTCTCGAAGCTGCCAGCATGAGGGAGGCCGTGGAAGACAGGAGGGCCTGGCGTGCTCTGGTCCAGGGGGTCACAAAGAGGCGGACACGACTAAATGACTAAAAAACAACAATAATGGTTGTAAGTTGTTTGAAACTGTTTTTCTTAAATGTCGTGACCCGCCCTGGGACCTCAGGGTGGCAGGAAGGTAATTAAGAAACCAGAGAACAAATAAGAAGTGTATCTTCCTGGCCCTGCTGAAAGATGGAGACACATCCGTCCGTTTGGCTTCTGGCGACACGAAGTGGCTGTTTCTGAGACTGCACATGGCAAGGCCTGGTTGCACACAGCGTCAGAGAGGGATGCTCAGCACTGGCTAAATCCACAGCTAAATGCACACCCCTCACACACACACTTTGCACCCATTTTCCTGATTCACACCAGTGGGAATCAGAGGTGCCGAAGGGTGGAAAAGAGGGCCTTTCTCCTGGTTTAATTATTAGAATTTTCTTCGTTTTTCCAAACCTTCCCAGTGCAAATGCAGGTCCCAAATTTCACAAGAACATAAGAGACTGCTGGATCAGGCCAAAGGGATCTAGTCCAGCCTCCTGTTCTCATAGTGGCCAACCAGATGCCACAGAAGGAAACCTGCAAGCAGGATCCGGGCGCAAGAGCATTTTGCCCCCTCCTGGGGCTTCCAGCAACTGGGGTTTGGAAGACTGTTTTATTCCCAGAGGCCTCTGGGAGCTGACTATTTTTAAAATAAAGTTCTTTTAAATGACGCCACACTGTTTTTTATGATCTGCATTTTGGCAGATTTGTTTTTGATGGCATTTAATTGCCTTTTAACGATGCTCTTTCATACGTTTTTAGCCTTCTGCATTTCAGCTGCGCCGTTAATTTGTGTAAGCTGCCTTGAGTCCCTGTCTCAGTAAAAAAAAAAAAGTGGGATATGGACAATAATAGATCTATTTATGACCAATCCCTTGTAGGAAAAGACCTGCCAAGGATATTAAAACACATTTTCATGTAAGCGACAACGGCGGCAAGAGTCTTAATAGCACAAGGATGGAAGAATGAGGAAACCCCGACTAAAGAACTGTGGCAAGGAAAATTGATGGACTATGTGGAAACTGGCGGAATTGACACATAAACTACGTGACAAGGATAAGTGTGATTTTAAAGAAGAATGGGAACCTTTTACAAAGTATTTTAAGAAACAACAAAATGAACTGGACTCCTTGGCAGGGTTTGAATAAACACTCACAAATTTTTTTATTGGTAATATACAGATAGGTAAAATTGAGGATCTTTACAATTTTACAGCATGCAGAGAATAGCGTGCTGAGAAACCAGAGAGAGGAGCTGAGGGAAGTCTGGGGGGGGGGTCTTTCTTTTTTAGGGGGGAGGGGGGAGGGGGGAAATGGGGGGGAAATGCGGATGATGTATTTTTGATAAATTGATATGTTGAATCCCTAATAAAAATATTTTAAAAATATATTTATGACCAATCCCTTACGGCAGGTGATAAGTGCTTTTGAAATATACAAAGCCGACCCTGTCGGGACAGTCCCCCTGAGCACGTGCAGAGTGCAAAAGCGCGCTTGGTTCCCCTGCTCCCTTCCCTTCACCGCCACCTTCGTCTGCTTTGATCTGGATCAACGAATCCGCAGTCCTTCAAAAGCGGGTTAAGAAGCAGGCGAGCAAGGCAACCTTTCCCCGGGCAGTTTCCCTGAGCATGCACAGAGTGCGAATGCGCGCTCGATTCCCCCGCCCTTCCTCCTCCCCACCTTCCCTGAGCATCCTCCTCCCTCCTCCTCCCCACATCTGGCGGGCACGAGGCGGCGTGGGGACGGGGCGAGGCGTGGCCAGGCTGGGAGCGCTTTGCAGGAGCCCCCGCACCTCTCCGGAGCCCGGGAAGCAGCCAAGAGGCGCCCCCTCCTCCCGGGTGGGGCTTCAGCATCATCATCATCATCTTCATCCTTTGCGAGCGGCCAGCCCCGGTCCAGCCTCCCCCCTCCCTCCGAGATGGATGCTGTTCGCAAGCAGGCGATGCCCGATCTCCTCTTGCTCCTGCTGGCCGGTGAGTCCGGGGCGGGGGGCGCAGAGCCGCTTGGACTTCCTTTCCTGGGGGGGGGGGGGAGAAGCTTTTGCTGGGCCTGGTGGGTCGGAAGGAGAAGGGTGGGGGTCTGTGGGGAGGGGCTGGGGGCGGCTCGATTGCGCGCGCCCCTTCCCGCCCTTGGCAAGGCAGCCCACCTTCATTGTTGCATCCTCAGCCAGAAACGGCGCGCGCAGGGACTGGGTGGGTGGGGGCCCCCTCAACTGGTCCCCCCCCCCGGTTCTGCTTGCAAAAAGAGGGTGGTTGCAATCCTGCTTTCCCTTATGCGCACCGCCCTCGAAGACTTTGATCTCGCCAGGCATTGCGGGGAGGGGAGCGCGGAGACTCCTCTTTGCATTTTATGCTGGGGGGGCTGGGGCGAAATCTTGTGCAATTTCTCGTGCATTCTGGTAAAGAAGTCGGGGGGCGCGCGGGGGGCGTTGTTAGTGGCGTGGCTGCATCCGATTTCATTTTCTGTCTCTTTATCTCCACCCCCCCCCCGCCAAGTACAAAGCGTCTTGTCTTGGAACAGCAGAAATGCCATTTATTTTCCTTTGACACATTTCAAGGCTCCTAGGAAAAAGATTTTCCATCCAGGCCTGACTCAGCCAGGCTGCGAGGTTTCGGTTTTTGTTGAATGGAACCGGAAAAAGGGGGGGGGGGGGGAGAGAGAGAGAGAGAGAGAGCTAGAAGCATTTACTGGCTTGGAAGGTTTTCAGGAGACGGGGGTGCAGAATGTGGTTCCTATCAGCCTTTTGGTGGGTTTTGGGAATTGCTGGCCTGCCAGGATTTTGCAAACGCCTCTCCAGACCTGCTTGACTGGACGCCCGCCCGCCCTCCCAGCCGCCTGATAAACCCCCAACCTAATCTAGGAGTTTTGGAGGGACATCTGGCAGGATTTGGAGGAGGGG